>NC_090886.1:31191774-31209274 GCF_036669925.1 Montipora capricornis
ATGCACTTATATAGACATAGTTACCCTCCCTATAAACATCAATCTTGCTACGAGGCACAAAAATCTTTATGTATTGACTGTGAAATTCGATATGGTTGGGTGAAATATTACACAACTCATTATACCGAAAAAATCCGGCAAAGCTAACGAGCATAAGGCAGCTATCCTAACATCTTTCAAATTAGCATCTTCCTTATTATAAGCGTCTAGAATATCCTTAATAATCTGGGACGAAAAAGGTTTCTTCTTGGCAATTGGTTTAGACTTAATGCGTTTTGCTGACTCAATTAAATTCTTACAAAATTCACTATCCAGAGGATTACGGTCGAGGCTAGGCACAAACGAGTGAAACCATTTAAGTGCAGCATGAGCTTGGACTAAAGACGCGCTTGAAGCACAAGATTGATGGTTTTCAAATAAATAAAGCGATACTGTGCTTACGGGAAAAGGCAATCGAACACTTAATTCCCTACTCCTACACCACTTTAAAAACCTTTTGATGACCCTAAGGTAGGCTTTAGTTGTAGAGTTCGCCCGGGACTGTAACATCACACTCACGATTTGGCGAAAATTTGGTGAAGACGAAAACAGGAAAGGTTCCCAAGCTCCGCTTGAACTAAGTATCTGAAATTACAAATAAGAACACTCCGAAGTAAAGTTAAAAGGTAAAGTAACTTTATTTAACGTCGGTAGTTCCTTCAGCTACGAGGCTGGTATCAATGGAAGCCGACGGTGCGCCCTTTACCCCCCTCCCTCTGTCAGTGCTCCGTTTTAAGGGGATTTAAAGCTATAGCTACACGGATCAGAGGAAAGTCGAAACAGACGTTGAAGTCACCGAGGATCGAACCGGGGACCTCTCGCTCCGAAAGCCGCGCACTAGCCAACTGAGCCACGACTGCTCCTGAAGCTCACGACTGCTCCTAAAGCGGGGTAAAACCCATGCAATTCATAATTCCAGAAAAAACTAATTATTCCGGGCGGGTGCCAGGTCACCCGTACAAGCAGCTGTACCAATAATCAGTGCCATCCCCCAATAAGGCCAGTGCCTACAAAGTCAGAACTGATTATTCTCACATTCCAAACGGGTGCAGTCACCCTTGATCTAAGATGGCCAGTGCCAATAAAATGCAACGTCACTGGTGCAGCCAGCAGAAACAGCCAAAAACCCAAGCAAACGCTGGAAACTAATCATAGCAGATAAGCTGGAAGGTGCCGCCACCCCCAGACGTCACGAGCAATAATTCTAGTCAAGAAACTTCATCCTTAGAGCAATGAAATGCCCCTTAAAGTCCTTTGATCCTAAAAGGGAATTGAGATTCCTATCATGAGTTAAGGATTGGTTCCCGATATGCATGCTATAAGCTGATATATACTTGAGATATTTACTTGTCAGTAGAGGCCAATAATGAGCCGAAGGCCAAAAGGGGAGAACAACGGTACCCACAGCGTTTTGAGACTTCATATAATGAAGAACTCTAGAAACGATAGAAACGGGCGGGACCACCCAACAGTTCTCTCCTCGAAGTGGCTGAATAAAGAAGTCGATACCCGCCGTGTTGGGATTCCAAAACCTAGAAAAGAATCGGGGTAGCTTATGATTATAATAATTAGCAAAACAATCTACGGAATGCGGCCCCCAGCGCTCATTTAGGGACGAAAACAAATCACTGGTAGTCTGCCAATCATCGACGTCTCGACTAATGTAATCAGCCTGTTGATTTAAAGTGCGGGGAATCCACTGTATGTCCAGGTAAATCCCTGACTGAACACAAATATCGAAAATTCTTCTGGCAATTTTGTGCAAGTCCAACTTCATGCTACCTACTTCAACGATTCTGGCAGCAGCTTGACTATCGGTAAACCACTTGACATGTGATCCTTTAAGGACTGGGGCAAACGAACGCAAAGAAAATTCTATCGCACATAACTCCCTCCACGTGGAGCTCTGTAGACTCTCCGAATCCGTCCACATTCTATGGCACACGTACTCGTTATTGAAGCCAATAACAGAACCACAACCCGTAGCACTGGCGTCAGAATAAACAAATGAACTAGAGCAGGTATATGCGAAACAATGTCTGTTGTTAATATTGCTAAGATTTGTTTTCCAAAAATACAATTCCTCCGGACAGTAATCGTCAAGGTAAAACTCCGTATCCCAACGGTCATTACACAAGGTGGACATGACACAATGTCTTGTCATAATTATACCAATATTACCAACGACAGGACCCGTTGAAATAATTTGACCCGTAAAAGAAGCCAAACTTCTCGCCGAAACCTTAAAGTTTGAGTTGATAATATGGTCAATGGTTTTTAAAATCTTCGTAATCCTTCTATCTACAATTTTTAAAGTGCCCAGGATCGAATTCCAAGTCAAGCCTAACCAGTCTAAAACCTGCGTGGGCTCCCATACCGACTTCTTATCGTTAGCTATAAACCCTGCACTGCTCAAGTCGTTTCTAACAGCTCGGGCAGTAGCGTGACAGTCTTGTTTATCTTGGACTATGCCCCAACCATCATCTAGAAAGATGGCTATACAGATACCCTGTAATCTCCAGCGTTTTACCAAAGGTTTCAAGAGCTTAGTAAAGACATAAGGGGCAGTGGATAAACCGAGAGGAAGAACGGTAAATACATAAAATACTCCATCCCTAGAATCTGCGACCTCCCACGAAAACCCAAGGTAAGTTTGGTGTTTGGAAATTTCAACGTGGTGATAACCGCTTTTTAAATCGAAGGAAAGCATATAAGACCCCTTTGTAAACTAGGAAAGAGCAACCTTCCAATCCTCGAATTTCACTCTTTGTTTAAGTAAACACTTATTTACGTGGCGTAAGTCCAGAATTAGTCGTTTTTTACCGCATGGCTGTACTGACACAGATAAGGGGTTAACTACCAAGGGTTTCTTAGCAACTACGCAGACACGCCCAGAGAGAACAAGCTCATGGATAGCTTGGTCCACAAAATCGGCATGGAATCTAGCAGACTTATTATTCCTGAGCTTCACGGGTTCGGGCGAACTAGCAAAAGGTAATTTATAACCGTTTTCAATTAGCGATAAGATAAAATTAGGCGCACCAATAGATTTCCAAAACTCGATGTTAGCTCTCAGATTACCCTTCACGCTTAAAGATAGCCCACTGTCCACTTCGAATTTTTCTACAATTTCTTCTATCTGCGCTAAGTCTTCCTCGATACTTGATAGCTGGCTGGCTTGATTGAATTCCTGTTGGCTTGTTGTAGGAAGGTACTGGTAAGGAGTTGTGATTGTAGGACTGGTAACTGTGACCTCCTGGCCAGAAGGCGGAACGGCAGTCTTTGGCCCAATGACCGTATTTTCCACATTTGAAACAGCGGAACCCTTCATAACAAGCATCCCTACGGCCTGTAAATAAAAATAACAACGACTGCAGTAAGCTGGGCGGGAGGGTGGGATAAATGCTGAAGTATAAACTGCGTGGATCGCTAGCGTGAGTGAATATTCAACGGTCACAAAGGTTATAAATACCAGGGACTAACCAATCAAAAGTTATGCATAATTAGAACAAGTGAGTAGGTGAGACAGGAGGCGCGAAGGTATTGGAGCATAACCAATTACTGGAATACCAGCGGAAAATTCATCTTTAATAAGATTACAGTTCTAGATCATATTAACAGTAACCCTAATGCATGACATACACTATTGCGCTAATGTTTCGTTCTTGAAGATCTCAATTGAAAGTTCAAGGTGATTTCCGGCTTAGTGGAGCAGATGAGTGGTTCATTTATGATCTAAGTGTTTCATAAACTGCGGTCAGTTTTAAACAATAAAATGATTATAAAACGTCATAGCTGAGACTTTCAAGTTTCGACTTCATCCAAGGTATTGACATATTTTTGTCCCGAGAAAATATGTAGGTGCACGGTATTTCCAAGCCATAGCCAGCCGCGCGATTTTCTCGCTTTCCGGTCACGACCACCTTTCCTTTGTTTGTGAGCCGCCAAACTGGAGAGAGAATTTGCGTTCTGAAATTGTAGAAGAGATTGTTGAGGAGAGTGATGACGACGAAGCTAGCGATGATTTTGATCTTCCTTTGAAGACTCCAGAGGTCAATTCTGTCAAGGAAGCTCTCGGTATTATTAATAAGTTAGCGGAGTTTTCTGATTGGCAGGGCAACGAAGAACTGTGCAAAGTCGTTGCACGCGTTAAAGATGTCTTTGTGGCTTCACAGCTCCACTCATTGAAACAATCATCAATCAAGAACTTCTTTATTAAGTCTTAAAAGACTTAGATTAGAGACTCAAAATACTGTTGTCTGAACCGTTACTGTTTTACTTTTTTTTATAGAGAACTGATATGTGATGTCATAATTGCGCCTCAGCGCTGTAGCGGTGCGTTAGCACTTTTTGGCAGTTGCTGTGCTACGCATTGTCATCTTAATGAGAAATTTGAAGTTTTTAATCCGTGTGGATGCGTGAATTATACCTTCGCAAACCCATTCTATGACAGGCAATAACTAAATATTATCTACAATACTATACTATACAACACTATTAATAACTCATTTTCATATCCAAACCTTTATGCTAAAGGCTCTCGTAAGCGACCAGCCTCTATTGTTTTAGGGCGTGGTCGCTTACGACAGCCCATTCTCGTAAGCGACCAGCTCCAGTTACGACCACTTTTTCGAATTCCCGAAGTGGTCGCTTACGAGAGCTTCGACTGTATGACCAAAAAACTCAATTCTTCTTTTTTTTTGGATTTCAAACCTATGCTTACTAAACAGTAAGTGACCCAGGTTTTTAGCCTTAATTTCAAAAAGACGTCTCTTTATTTTTACTGAAATCTTCTATTTAATAGTTCGCCGTTACTAACTTTCAAATTTTGTTGAGCTGGATCGAGGACAAAATGACTTCAAAGACTCACTAATTTAAGAACGCAATGCGTGTGTACGCGCCGGACTGAATTTATATGCGGCATGGGGGTCAACCTCGTTCCCAGGGTCTCTCTTCTCTCCCTCCCTTGTCGTTGAGAAAAAACCCTGGTTCACGCTGGTCACGTGTCTCCCAGAATCCGGGAGGTCACTGATCAAATGTTTGTTAGGAGATGGGTGGCAATGTAGGCCTTGTCGACATTGCAAAGAAGGGAATCAGCACGCAATTGATTTTGTGGCCAGATAACCATTCACAAAACGTTTGACGGCAGTATTTTATGTACTACACATATGGAATTCGACGTGAAAGGAAAAAAGTTGTGGTCAAATCGATTGGACGCCACAGAAAATATCCTCGCGTTATTCAAGTTTTCACCCGAGTGAAGGTCCGGATCAGCGAAAAATGCTCATCGTTTGCGACAATTTTAAAGAAAAGAAGATTTTGTCGTGCAAGAAAACAAGCGAAACGTTTATCCATGGAAAACAAACATGTTCAGCGATCAGCCGGTGTGCTGTTATTTGAGTTCTCATGTCACATATCGACCTCAAATCCATCAAATCAAACTGTATTAGCATGTGCAGGTATTTTATTTTGTTCTTTGATTTTCGTCTTTCTTTCGAATTTAAACAACGTGATTGCTAAAGTAGCAATCTTGTACAGCGAGTCGACAGTTTTGACTTACGATATTTATATTTCAGCAACTTCGTGTGAATTGTCGATTTCGTTAAGATACTTTTTTTTACCACTGCACAGCGCTTTAATAGCGTGTATTTTTTTTAGCCGCGGTAAAATAAAAGAGACATTTTTATCAAGCAAACGTAGTGTTTGGTGTATTCATTTATGTTAGTGTTTGTTCTGTAGAAGCAAATTTGGCTACTAACAAAATCAATTTTTTTAAAAGTGAACGTCAATCGCCGCTGAACGTTGAAGTTGTCTTGTCGATCACAAAACCTCTTGCTTTTAGTTTGACCACTTTTGTGGGAATTCATCTCCTGTGGGAATATAACATCAGGTCTTTTGACCTTGTTTGATACTTAACATCGTATCAAAAAATGCCTTGTTAAACGAATATTCTTTCGCCCGGTTGCGGTTTGCGGAATCAAAATATAACGAAAACACTACCCTAGTGGGAAAATGTTTGTCGACGAGTGCCACGTGACTAGCGTGAACCGGGGTCTTTTATCAACGACAATGGAGGCAGAGAAGAGAGACCCTTGGAACGAGGTTGCATGGGAGTTTCCAGTGAGTCTCGGGCTTTCAGACTTTTAAACTCGTATTTTGCGTAAATAATAATTTGCATTTACTCGCTGAAATTTTAAGCTCGTGAGTACATGACGTCACTTTTTCCTAAATCCAACCCTCTGAGGTCAAACTGGTCAGTCAGGTGTAGGGCATGTAGTTCCCGGTGTTGTGGTCTGTCTTCTGTGGTGTATCATGGTTGGGAGAGTGAAATGCTGGGAGAGGGCCGTAAGTTAGAAAACTGTAACAGGTTATTACGTCTCCCTCTTTAAATAAAGATAAAACAAACAAACAAACAAACAAACAAAAAAACAAGCAAACAAACAAACAGGTGTCAAGCAAATACTTTCAAAATCTGAAGAAAAAAAGGAATTGATTTTTGATCATACCAGCACTTAAAGATCTTGCTCACGTTAAAATTGTCGAAGAATAAGAGCATGCGCGCCGGATACTCAATTTCTCCATTAGCTCTGAAAATCCCTAATGGGAGCGGTCAATTAAGTAATTAAGATTGTGATTATTATGGCACAAATTTGTTTTGACAGTTTGTTTCTTTCTCCCGATTGGAGTTAGCGAAACACACGAGAAACTACGAAAGGGTCAAAAAGTGAGGGTGGTCAGTTTCGTTAACCATAATCGCCTTCACTGACCTCAAAATTGGTTAGTCAAGCAGATGTATGTGAACTAAACATAGACGCTTCAAAACAGTGCATAATCCGTTATCAAATTTATTAAGGATTGTGATTGCGCGACAAATTTGGACTATGGAAATCGCGAAACATTCACTCAGCCGATACAACGCATTCGTAGAAAGCTTAGTAAAAGGCGTTGCGAGAGAGGTCATGTCTTATTAAAAACTTACCAGAAAACGGATGCAAATATGAAAGTTGTGGGCCCAGATAATATCACTCGTCAATAAGGTTTGTTGCTACACACACTTGTGCTGATATCGAGAGGGTATGGCGAAAAACGCCTTACTTGGATTTATCCAGGCTAGTGTGAGAAAGATATATTTGTAGTTTTGATACTGAAAAAATCCTAAACTTACGTTAGGTCAAATTGAGTACATTCTTCCTAAACTTATAACATTTTACATCTTTCGTTCAACTTTACCCGCCTCTTTCAAATTGACGTGCCACGGTCACAGTTGCCTCAATTATTCATTTGAACTCTGTGTTTCGAGATGCAAACTGAAGTCAATTATTTATGCTACGATCAAACTTTTATAGAATGCAGACACCACTTGAAAACATCCACGCAGTATTGTTTTTGAAACATCAAAAGTTTCGAAAGAATCTAGGCTTTCACGTTTGTTTCAAGCCATGTGAAAACTAAAAACGCAGGCTTTGGCATCTTGGAAGTTTTAGTAATCGTTACTCTACATTCTGACGCTGGATGGGGTCTTCCTCTCTTCTTGCCCTCTTTCTTTTTTTCTTTTCATCATGTCCAACTTTTGCGCTGGAGGAGAGCATTCATGTGAAGATAGGTATGTTGCAGACCTAATGATTGCAAGCGAGCTTGGATTTCTCAAAAGATCTTGACAGACTACAATGTATCCAAGAGCTTTCCTTTTCCTTCCCTTTTTTTCTGAGATATATTGTTTTCGTTTGTCGATTACAAGTCGTGTAATATAAAGTCATAAATGATCGATAATATGTTTATGAAGGGTGGGACAACTAACTAGAGGCTGGTTTGTGATGGAATAACTTATTGACTCAGTGTTCTCATTCTCCTCTATTTTCACCCAAACCACTGAAATAAATAGTTTTATCCTTTTTGTTGTTATATAACTGAACAAAACAGGAGCTCTGTACAACAAAAACACTGAAAGCCTTCTTCATCTTCTAAAGTACGTAATTGATTACAACTTTTCCCACAAGACGAATCTTCCAGGCCATAAGTTCACAGTAACACCTGTCATGGTTGATGGGAAAGACCTTCTTTCTAACGGTAAGGAGCCTTTTCTTGTAGAAGTAACGAATCAAGCAGGTTGTGAATAGGAAAATAACTTGACGAAAAGCGCAAAACTGTAATAGCACTGTGATTAAGGCGTACAGTTGCCATCTTGCGACCTTGCACCTGAAAAATAGGAACAATTTTTTTTTACACTTTTTTTTAACAATCGCATGTCACCATAAAACGGGTCGTGTTGTACCTCACTAAAAGGTCTTCAGGATTGGCCAAAAAAACCAATAGAAGGAACAATGGATTTAGCACAGAAAACAATAGGAAGTACGGCACTAGACGACCAATGGAATATAGTGTTCAACAAGAGGTACGACCCTACCGCACAAAGAGTTTTCCATAGGTCTTTGTCGTTGGTTCCCATCTGTGAACCACGCATTTGTGAAAGTTACTTGTGAATTGCAATTCCAAGTTTCTTTTCGTTGACAACTGTCTAATGTTTTCACTTGTAACTTGTTATCAAACTCCTTTTCTCGTAGAAGTGTTGTCGGTCTTGTCCAATGCTGTATCCATCATTGACCTCTCCTGTGGGGATAAGAAGTCCTCAGATCTCAGCACCCTGCTTCGTGTTCCCATGGTGACCGTGGACCCTATTCAAGACACCACCCCGCGTATGTTTGTCTCGTCTATCAGACCGTCTTATCAAGTCGTTAATCAGGCTCTGTTTGATGTCATGGACTCCTTTTCATTTTCGAAAGTAGCCGTTGTATACGATGGTAAGATTGTACGAACCCTGCTAATATTTATCGTAATTCTTGTTCTTAGGAGAACATATTTGACTTCCGAGTTTTTTGTTATACAAAAATCCGGCTCTATTTCAAGGAAAGTTAGGCGAGGCTTCAAGCTACCCTCTTCTCTATTTTGCTTCAATCAGCAATAGTCTCAGTTGCTTCATGCTGCAGAAACCGGGTTAAGCTCCGGCTGTGTGAGCACCAGTGACTCAGGGACTTGGCCCTTGACCTTGCCTTTGCCTTTGCCTTTTTGTCTTGGAGAGACAAAACTTTTTTCCTCCAGAGAACTTACTTTTTCTGTACTCGGAGAAAACGTTATCTCCAGAAAACCTCATCCCACTACCCTATCTCTCATTTTCCCCACAAAAATTAAGCAATGGAACAATTTTCTTGGTTCACTTTCTTCGCAACGAACATTTATTAGACACTTAGAGAAAATTGCAACATTGCTTATATGTAATGCAAGTGTAATGTAATATTATATTCGTTAAAGTAAAGGGGTATTAATTTCTAAACGTGAAAATAACCCAAATAGCACGAAATTCAAAATTTTTACATAAATAATTTGATTCTTTCCACTTGAAAAATCTTTCAGGGCCGATGAATGGGTTCAAACAGATTGACATAACAATCATCAAAAACTGTTAAAGGGTAGCAAAAGATGTCAGTAACATTTGTAGTCTTAATGATTTACAGCTTCAAGAGTAAAACAAGCGTCCCATTTCTATGCAAAAGCTCGCCGATGGCCGCGGTTTGATATTCATATGATACCGGAACTTGCGGTGCACGATAGGGGAGAGTTGGGCAAGTCATTGACGTTTTTGCGCAAGTCACTCATAAAGGACATCATTCTGTTTTGCGATGAAAGGGACTTGGTTACGATTATGAATGAGGTAAACGTAAACAATGACCATCGCAAACAGTGTTAATTTTTTACTTGTCCATGATCGGGATGGAAGGTTCGATCGAAATAGGCGCCTTTGCTGTGATTATTCTCTTCGAAACAGTTTAATTTGCAATCAGCGCACTACTATGATACTTGGAAGAAATTCAGCTGTAGAAGAGCGAATGCTAGAAAATTGCTTTTGGAAAAATGTATTTCTTTTAACACCTGACTTATAGTTTTCAATTGGTTTATTTAAAATAAGATGACTTCATAATTCTTGAATCAACTAAAGGGAAGTCAGGTGTGTTCCGAAAGCCTGTTAAGACCACGAAAAGGGTTATAAACACCTCACGCAGACGAAGCCTATGGTGCCTCTGTACACAGTAGCCGTGCACCCTAATCCAACACCTACTGGTAAAAGTATTATTACACATAAAATGAGAATTTCATTCCATAAAGGTTATTTGTACAAATCTATACACTTTATTTTCGCATGTGAAAAAAGCCTATACAGCCAATCAGAATGGCGTACAGCTCTTTCACGTGTGGAAGTATAACCAGTCAACGATAGCGTGAAGGCCTTTCCAAGCGGATCACTCGTGCATCTCGTGCAAATCGTACTTTGCTATTGAATTAAATTAAATTTCCATTTGGTTCTATTGTTAGTGAGTTTTTGTTTCTAATTTGCTTTCAGAAAACTATTTCAATGAAAATTCTCGTCTTATGTGTAATAAACAGCTCACGACATAGAAAGTGCTTTGTATGGGGTTGTATTCACTCGTTGTTTGTGTCAAAAACCCGAACGAGCGAGGTACCTCGCTCGCTCGGGTTTTTGACACACAAACAACTAACGTTAACTATATTTATGGCCCACTGATACGTTCTCGCTTACTGAATTGGATTTACCTTTGATATTTTTATCACCATCTTGATTTTACAGGCACTGTATGTTGGAATCAATGACAACAACTACCGATGGATAACCAGTGAATTGGTAATTTAGACAGTGTAATCATTTGGAAAATAGAGATTACTTTATGAAAAATGCGCGCGTACGATTTTTATTCACGAGTTGAGTAGTATCAGGAGGGGGACATTGGGGTTTACGGTATTGCGGTATTCAGCTTTTTTTTTCATTTTTTCATGCGGTATTTCGGTAATTTAAAATTTTACGTGCGGTATCGCGGTATCATCTAGCCTGGCGGTATGCGATTTTTCATCATTTTGGCTGACGGTATTCGGTAAAAGAAGGCTCTTCACGGTATTGCGGTACGGTTCATTTGCCCTCAGTCTTCTGTCTCATAGACCTCATACAGGTCAGAACAGTATGCAAAACAAAACACAGTAACGTTCAGTAAGCTATAAAGGTCAAGAAGTAAGCTGTAAAGCTATAAAGTATATAATGGAAGGTTTTGACATAATGGTAAACTGATTACACAATTTCTGACAGTTAATCTACAATGTGATTGTATTTGCATCCAATGAAAATGAGCCGTTTCCTTTGAGTTAACTGACCCGACTTTTCGATCGGTAAACCGGTAATTCGAGGTCTTCGAGGTCCTCTCACGTTTTATGGTCTTTTCTCGGAATGGCTGAGGCTGCTCCGGTTGACGAGGTCATTATTGACTGTGTGGCTTGTTTTTATGAAGAAGGCAAGGGGGGCGAACAGTATCGGAAGGAGAATAAGTTTCGATGCGCTGTTGAGAACGGCGAAAACGCCTTGTGAAGTTGAGAGAGAGGATTTGGTAAGTTTGTTTGACTTGTTATGCAGCGTGTACGACAGCTTGACTACCCTAGACATATTAACCTCACAAGTCTCAGAATAGTCCCACATGTAATTATGAAAACTCGTACTAGCCGAGCGCGTGGGAGGTTCTTTTTGTTTTCGCGCACGCAAGGTAAAATATATGGGAGTTTATTGCTGTTGGGGCGACTTCCTGTATAACAATCAATAACAAGCTCAAAATGGCTTATAGTGTCCATAATGGTTTTGCGTGCGCTGACTTTGTCGAGGGTGGCCAGGAAAGGTCGTAAAGGGGGGTTAACGGAAATAAATTGGTCCTTTCACAATTCGCAGGAAATAAAATCGGCCTTTCACGTTTCACAAAAAAGAAGACATTTTTGCACGAAATTAACGTAATTTACGATTTTACGGTTGCTTTTGTTGTGCCATCCTTGGAAAATTCTCAAGGTCCTCAAGGTAGTAGTGACGAGGACATTGAGGAAACTGCTGACGAAAGTGCGCCAATGCTTCAAGGGGAAGCTCGGTATTTGCAAATCGGAAGCTCAGCAAACTTCCTCCTTACTACACGATCTGGATTTGGAAGAGTTATTCGTTTCAGTAATCGTTTATTGTACTGAAACAGAACGGAAAACTAGGAAACTGGTTTAAGGTAAGAGGATTTTTATTCATTATAAGACCTCACACTTTACTCCATGCTTTTTATTTTGCATTCGCCTACCAGTAGGTTCAAAGAATGCAATTTTCCTTTCGTGAAAAATAGCAAAAAAGTTGGGAATAACTTCACCGTCAAACTACCAAAACAACTTAAATTCAGGGACATATGTATACCTGCTTGCAATAAAGTAAGTGTGACCAATTATAAAGGGTCTAAATGCGGTACGGGTATTTCGTCGATATTTCGTCGGTATTTCGGTATTTGCCAATTTTTCTTGCGGTATTGCGTATTGGGTATCCCCCCCCTAATATCCCCCCTCTATCAAAACACGAGCGATTGAGCGCAGCGAACGAGTGAGTTTTCTGATACGAAACAACGAGTGAATAAAAATCGTACAAAGCCTTTTCCATGCTGTAATGTGTTTATTTCATAGGTACTGAGGTTTTTTTCGTGGTAATGTTTGATAGACAAATTTATTTCGCACAAATGGAGTGGGGCGATGAAAGCAACAAACAATGGTTTAAAATCGCCCAACCGACAATTTATTCCAAAGTAGTCCAAAGGGAAGAGTGTTTTTAATTCGTCGCTTGTCAAAGCTACCGGCCCTTGGGTTTATTTCCCTTTCCTTGCTTCTCTAGTTGTTTTTGTTTGGAATAAAGAACCTCTCTGGTTTTGTCAAATACCAATATGCTTGCGGAATAGCCCTTTTTCTTCAGTTGTCGCTCCAAATTAGCCACGAAACTTCGAAGGAAAGTCCGCTCGTATTCATTGCCGTCTTTAGTGCGGACGGAGATGATAAATTGGTTGATGTATTCAGTATTCATTCAGCTCAACCGCTGGAATAACTTCCATTTTCCTGTCTACGACCTTCGTTTTCAAAAGTCGTTCAAGCAATCGTTCATCTCCTTCAGTTTTTTGAGCCGGATTTCTGTTTTCTTGTTCTAAGATGAATTCCTCAACTGAGCAAACAGAAGCAAACCTTCCCTCGGCCATTTTTCAAAGCGCGCGGTTTTTGTTCAACGGCTGTCAGATGACGTTCCATTCGATACGTTCATTCATCACTAGTGAAATTTCGTCGTTCGCGTTGCTGATTGGACGAAAGATAATTTTTCACAGTGAAATTTTGACGTTCGTGCTCCTGATTGGCTACAATTAAAATCAGTACGAATTTTATTCACCATGATTTTCATGGATAAATCTCAGTACCTATAAAATAACTAATTGAACTTTCCGGAGGGAACTCACTTAATGGACCTGAAAATCTAAAATCATCATTTGATTTCATATTTTATTTTAACAAATACGTGGGAACGGAGGACGTTTTCCCAATACAAATTTGTCCTAATGCATAAAGCATATGTTTGATACCAAACCAGTGTCCCAACAAATCAACTGTACCGGCAAATTCGTCCTTCCCTGGGGAGAAGAAGAATCTGGTGTTCTTACAAACAAGAATATTTTGTTACGCTCGTAACGAACTTTACAAATTTACGCGGAAATGAATGGAAAAAACAGCTGAAGAGTAAGTTCTGTATGTGTGAAGTATCTTTTCTGTTTAATTCGTTTTTATAAGGAGAAGGAGAGGAAGTCTGTGGCCCAGCTTTCAAACTACCTCCACCTTCTTGCTTCCAACCAAGTGTGAAAAAATGCCCAAATTGATTTCCCTGTTTTGTTGTTTATGAAATGGGATGGTACACACTTGTATATACTCTTGCATTTATTTTTGGTGCACCGTGATTTCAGTTGTAAGAGACTTTTCCTCTGCTTTCTGTCAAAAGGAACTTGCAGGACCTAATAAGTCGAATCCAGCGATTCTTGGGATGGTGGGACTTGGGCTTCATCTGAGCAATGAGCGGGATGCTAGGATTCTGAAAGTGCGAGCCATGAGAGACGGTGGAATTGAACACTCACTGGTTGGTAGCAGTTTTTTTTCTTCAGAACGGCTCTCCTAAAAGACTGCTCTTTCCACTAAGCTTTCAAACTGCGTCTGACGTTTTATCATGACGCAGAAAACGTTTTGTGTGCGGAGAGTTTTTATTTGTCTACAGGAAAATGATGCAATTAAAATGCAAAAGAGCAACACGAGAGCACATTATTTCCAAGCCTTTTGCTGCGGGAAATATTACTCGCTTTCTGGAAGACGGTTTTGACGTGAAACTTGAAATAGACTTGAAAGCGCTTTGATGAAAGCTCTTGAAAAAAATGAAAAACGTTATAAAGTTCCTTAAGGTGGCTCAAACCAGTTTCAACACTTTCAAGAGACCTTGTTATTAGAAGGATTGACACTACAACGCTTGATCACCCAACAGCAATATTGTGGAGCCAAATGAAACATGAATTATTGCTAAACAAGATGCAGTTATTTTTGTGACGTAACAATAACCATGGCAACAGGAAAGCCTTGCAAAAACACCCTATATTTTGGCTTTAGTTGCTCGTATCTGAAAAACGAACTCGGTGAACCCAAATTTTTTCTTGCTCAAAAGTGATCAGCAGACCAAGATGGAACTCTATGCAAAGTTTAAAAAAATTTTGTGGAGCGGATTCAGAGCTACCTCAAGTTTTCAATTATTTTAGGTGTCTTTGGATTCGCTCCACAGAATTTTTAAAAACTTTGCAGAAAGTTTCACTCTAGCATGCTAATTACATTTCAGAAATAAAAAATGGGGTTCACCGAGTTCGTTTTTGAGATAGGAGCAGTTAAAGTCAAAATATGGGGTGTTTTGCAGGGCTTTCCTGTTGCCACGGTAACTTTTTACGTCACAAAAATAATCGAATCTTTTTCAGCAAAATTGGTTTTAGATATGGTACGATAACATCGCTGTTAAGTGGTAAAGGGTTGTAGTGTCAATCCTTCTAATAAGAATGTTTCTTTCAAGTGTTGAAATTGGTTTGAGCCACCTTAAGGTAGCATCTCACCTCAAATGTGACCATTGTGGGGAAAAAGTATTTTACGATAGCAAGATAGATCTTACCTATCTTGTTAAAAAAAATCGAGAAAGTGTTGTTTCTGCAAGAAGTTATGAACAAAATAGTGTTTTCTTCACTAATTGCCTTTAATGGAATGTTGACAAGTCATTGTGGCAATCTGTCAATACACCACTATCATGTTACATGCCATCCTTGTTTCGACACGGCCAGACCACGCAACAATATTATCGCGCTGTTGCCATGTCATCCAGAAAAAAAGCGAAAGCGATCGAGCTGCCCTTTTGTACCAAAGAAATCCGTAAAACGAAAACAAGGAAATTGTTTTGACAAGGATTGGGCCGACAAACTTGCCGCCAGCGACAAAGAGTCCTATTATAAACAGCACGAGAAGATGTGCCTGGCAACTGTGTAGCGGTAATTTTGTGGCTCTATTCGACAGTACTGATCTTATGGACCAGAAAGCAATTTGTGTTGTTTCCTATCCAGTTTATTACCATTCTTTCCCAGCTGCTTGCTTCCTTCCCCGTCTTATTCTTCGTCGTATTTTTCCCAGTTACCTTTGTCCCCTTTTTCGTTTGTTTAGGCATTGCTAACGTTTGTTTGGCCTAGGATCGAGAGAATTCAGGGAATTGACTTTTTCCTGCAACAAATGAATATGCATCCCACCAGATATGATAATATATTGGATCTCATCTTCACCAATTCCCCTGAGGTAGTCATGATGTGTCCTGTGCGTCACCTAAAACAATAGGTATCTTCAGTGATCACTCCCTATTGTTTTTCGACCTAGAGCTGCGCACGAAGTCATCCGAGCGCGACAACAGAACTGTGTTTGATTATCGCAGCGCCGACTGACCTCTCTCCTTCTGATTGCTCGAACAAAAACATCGATGAAGACTGGCAACGTTGGAGTGACACCTTCCTCAGTGCGACCTCTACTTACATCCCGTTGAAATCATTTAAAGGCTCAATGCACCGCCTTGGATTGACCGCGAGGTCAAACACCTGCTGAACAAGAAAGACACTGCAAGGCGTAAAGTTAATCTAAGCCCAATGACCGAGAATGGGAAACGTTTTCGCGAACTCAGAAGAATTTTTAAAGTGCTAATAGCTTCCAAGCGCAAGGAATTTTTTCAATCGCTGGCGGATTGAGCAAAAACAAGTTCCAAAACGTTCTGGTTGGCATTCAGGTCAGTCTCAGGGAGTTCCAGCATTCCAAATAAGATGGTTTGGACTCGGGAGGGTGAACCTTGTGTCGCAGCTGATAATCCTGTCGATATTGCGAAGTTGCTAAACAAGTACTTTTACTCAGAGTTTCAGCGCCCGCTAAATGATGAGGCTTACCAGGCGCGGCAGGCATTGTCTGACGGAAAATGCTACACCAGTGAGATCAGTGAGATGTTTTTGTCTCCCTCTGATGTGCGCGACGCTCGTTTGTCTCTGGATGTAAACAAAGCGACTGGTCCTGATGAAATTCCAGCCAGGCTACTAAAGATTTGCGCGCCGCGTTTTTGTGGATCCCTGTGTGCTTTGTTCAATAAGTCTCTTAGCCTTGGGGATCTCCCGTCTGCGTGAAAATTATCTGACATCATCCCAATACATAAGGGCGGAGCCACCAGGAGGCTTCCAACTACAGACCGATATCGTTGCAATCAGTCGTGTCCAAAGTGTTGGAGCGATGTGTTCACAATAAAATCATTGATCACATCTCCAGTCAGCTTCACAGACTGCAGTTTGGTTTCCTGAAAGGGAAGTCTACTGTTTCCCAACTTTTCCCTAGGGCACCTCCTGTTTCTTGTGTTTGTAAACGATCTGCCTAATGAGGCCACCTCACGAAGCCACCGCGTCGTTAGTGACCCTGCTATCGTGCTATCGTGAAATCAGGTCTCCCGATGACTGCGCATCGCTGCAATGTGACCTTGATCACATCTACAACTGTTGTAGTGAATGGCGCATGGTTTTAAACAAGTCCACATATGGGGTCCTGTCAATCACGAGGAACAAAAGCATTGTAAGCTCCACTTATCAGCTTCAGAACGTTGACGTCGAGGTTACCGAGTCTCAGAAAGACCTTGGGGTATTTGTCACCACAACCCTGAAATGGAACCAGCACATGCAATTTGTTACTGCCAAGGCAAGCAAAATGCTCAGTTTCATAAGACGAAGCACCTTCGACACCCAAGGCCTATCGGTTCGTCAGTCTCTCTACTCGGCCTTTGTGCGAAGACCTCTAGCTTACTGTTCTCAAGTCTGGAGCCCCCAGACAGTTACTCTATTGTACAGCTTGGAAAGAATACAGCGCCGGGCCACCAAACTGATTTTGTCTCTACCCTTCAGGACAGATATGAGCTACATACCAGGCTACTTAGATTAGGACTTGTGCCCCTGTGTTACTGGCACGAATACTTGGACCTTGTAGATCTTTTCAAGTC
>NC_090886.1:31221774-31226774 GCF_036669925.1 Montipora capricornis
CTCTCAAAAAAGTCCCGATAACTTTTCGGACCCGCAAAAAATGCCCACATATTGCTAACAATGCTTCAACCGCTGTTTGTTTGGAAAGCCGAGTCTTTTAACATGTTTTCAAGGTAAGATAAAAGAAAAATGACATTTGAAGTTTGACAACATAAATCCTCTCCGTTCTTGAGATATAAAGAGAATTGTGACACCCGAAAATGGCCCGTAAAGTTTCGGAACTTTCGAGAAACGGGCCCAAGCTCCCAATTGAGTGGCTTCATAGCTTAGTTGGTAGAGCATTGCACCACAGCATCGCAGAGATCATGGGTTCGAATCACGTTGAAGTCGCCCTGAGTTTTTCAGGTGTCTATAAGAGACACTTCCTTAAATTGTCCAGATAAGTCCGAGGATCACTGCTATCTTTCGTTTCATTTTGCAGTTAAGCGGACCGTAGCGACTATAACTCCCTGGAAGAATTAGAAAATCAGACTGAAATCGAATACGGTGTCCTTGACAATGGCTCTGTACAAACCTTCTTCAAGACCTCGGAAGATCCCCTTTACAACAGAATGTTTTCGTACATGCGTGATCATAAGACGGCTGTTCAAAGTACCGCAGAAGGAGTCAGAAAAGCAAGAACAGAAAAATATGCTTATATCACGGAGAAACCGTACTTGGAGTACTACGACCAACAAAAACCTTGCAACACTAGGCTGTTGAACAACCTGTTGCAAGCCAAGGGATATGGAATTGCATTACAAGGAAATTCTCCGTATACAAACGAAATATCTGTAGCAATCTTAGCGTTGAGTCGTAAAGAGCTAAAAACGAGAATTACGTGGGCAATGTACCTTTTTTTTAATGCACAATATATTTTTATTAACTTCTTTTTTCAACCTTACAACAGTATAGACTAACTTTACGTACATCACTTACAGAAATTACGATACTAACATCGCTACTGCACTACTTACAATGCTACCCATATTACAATTAGTACGTAAAAGATAAACATTAAAATGGAGTATTTTTTTCCTTCCACAAATTTGTAGTGCCTGACTTAGTTAAAGGAAAATTCGAGTATCTGAGGGGTTGCTCACCTTTTGACATCTTTATGAGGCCAGAAAGATCCGTATTGATCACTCGATGGAAGTCCGCCATTTTGGCTGTACTATAGCGCTTGGGCTCTAAGCGTGACGTTCATTGCGCACACTTGCTTAAACGCGGGAAACTTGGAAAATGGTTCAGTGCGTTATTGTGGGCTGTTCTAATGGAATTCTCAGACACCAAAAGAGTTATAAGTTTTCATCCTTTCCCTGTTTAAAATGAAGCCCTTCTCAAAGAATGGATCATCCGCATTTAGAAGGAAAAACTTGCCATATCCAGCACTGTCACATCTGTTCAGATTATTTGGAACCCTCCTGTTTTGAAGGTATCTTGGCCACAGCGGTCGATGCAACAGTTGCATGTAATTAATGGAATGTTAACTTGTTGTGACTCCATCGATTTTCATTTATACCCAGTGAGTAAGCTATGTTTTGTTTATTCGGAGAATGATTTCAGTGACAAACCCGGCGCCGGAGAAGTGAACCGAAAAGTTGTTTTTGCAAACACTGGGACACGTCATTTCGTGAATGGCATTCGCGCTTCAAGCTGCATGGGTTTTATAAACTGGACAACGATCACAAAGATGTTTAATTTAAGTTTGAAAATTCGCAAAACTACGTACAGAGTTGTGTTTACATAAATGTTGTTTCACTTCTCGCAGCGTCTCACCATCCACGTGCTTGACTCAGACCCACGATGGCAGGTTTGTAGCACTTCTCTTTGCAAACACACGGTCGAAAAGCCAGAATGCTGCGCTACACAACGAATAGCTTGAATCTGCCGGCACATCCAAGTTTAATAGATATTAAGCTTATTTGTAGATCACAAGGTGTCTGTAAGCTTAAGTTTGTCAAATTGAATCGAAAATGACAGACAAAACAACAACAGCCAAAAGAATCTCGTAGTAATCAAGTTGTTTTTAATTGCCTTTTGAATACAATCAGTTCAGCTGAGATTTTGTTCATAGCTTCCTCTATCTCGCGGCAGCAGATGCATTGCTTTTCTTGTTGTCCCGGCCTCCCAGTTCACGCAAAAATCACAGCTGCACCAAGTCGTATTTCCCCTTCTTGAGCCTTCCTTTTCGGTTGCTTCCTCCTCGGATCCTGAATTTTCTCGCATTGGTTCGAAAGAATATGGTTCAAGTTCTGCCATAAACTTACGTGTATCAACAACGAAGAAGGCGGAGAACTATGTTGAGACTTACACTCTAACAGAAGATTCTAGTGAAGGCCAGCTGCTTGCTTGTGCGCAATGTCGTCACAACATGGCGGCAGACATTCCTGTTTTGAAAGTAACCGGAAAAAAAAAGCAAACAAAATGGCGGGCGTTCAAATTGGAAAAGCAACCAAGGATTTCGGGAAAATTCAAGGCCTTTCAAGACGAACATGGAATTTTCCTGTTTTTTAGGTATAAGGACGTCATATTTCGACAATAATAAGACACAAAAAAATTGATCTTCTAGCCTTCAGTTATCTTTAAACTTGCAATATATGTTTTAGAGAGGTACAGACAACACAACACATCACAGACACAAGGCAAATACTTCAAATAGATTTGAAAACAAGAGTGAGCCAGCCACATATTTCCCGCGCAGTATCGAAAAAAAAAGATTATTATAATAATGTTTCCCATCTTTCCTAAAATCTTGAAGCCTCTTATTTCTTAAAGCAATAAGTCGTTCACTCTCTTTCTTAGTTTCTACTTTGTGTAGAAACAAATTAAACTTTGGGCAATTACGTGGGCAATATGCTATTTTACACTTGTGTGAGCAATGAAGTAAAGCGAGGCTGTCCGTCATAAAAGTAATCGGCGGCTGTAAGGAATTGCGAGATATCATGCGTATGCGGACAGTAACGCTGATGGAGAGAGGGCCCGTGCGCTCGCTGGTGATGCTTTGCGATTGCCAATCACTCACCATCCCTAAAGAAACCTTGCTCGAAGGATTTAAAGAGACTTCAATGCTCGATTGTTCCTAGCCTGGGTACTGCTTAAGGCATGGTTACTTAGTATAAAAGTACAAGTTACGAGGTTGCAGTTGGCTTTGATTGCAGCTTGTCTCGCAACGCCATTTCTACAAACATTGTCACATTACGAAACAAGTAGTTTTACGGGTGTTACACTGAGCAACATTTCATGCAACTTGTCTCGCTTCGATGATCACATGAGGTTAAAGGAACTTTTTCATTGGCTAGTGCCACAAACCTTTGTGACACAAGTTGCAGGACAAATGTTACACTGCACAATGCCTAAAAATTTCGTTACAACTGTTGCGGAAAGTAGAACCCAATTCTACTTTCCGCAACGGTTTCTGCAACTGGTCTCGCAATGTTTTTGGCCGTTGCAAGGTATGTTACATTGGGCAATGATTCGTGCAACTTGTCTCGCAATGGCGTTGCGCGACAAGTTGCACGAAAAATAGCACAGTGTAACAGCACCTTAAGTCGTCCGAGTCAGTGCTTTGACCAAGGACTTCTTTTAAGCTTCTATTGACTGAAATGGTCATTGTAAGTTGACTGACATGAATAATAAAAGCGAGTTCAGTCATCATCAAATTTTGCTAGCTGACTCATCAGTCTGAACGATTCATAACACTTTACGGAAGCATGCTTTGCTTTTTAATGGCCTTAATCGCGCGGTGGCCATATTGGCCCCGAGGCTCCAGTTGAAATGTTTGGGAGCGAGTTTCGGTGGGCAAAACAAACGTTTTTCAATCCCTCAGGAGTCAATATGGCCGCCGTGTGATTAAGGCCCATGAAAATATTCATGATTGCCTCACATGAAAAGCAAGCAAGGACCCCGTATTTTTCGTTAATTATTTCTACACAGAAATTATTTTGTTGTAAGGTTCGTCTTTACTTTTAGGGAGATCCTTTCTTTATAGCGATAAAACAGGTGTGTGTCGGGACAGGATGAGATCGAGACAACTCGTAAAGATAAATAGATTCCGGGAATTTATGAATTCTTTAATTGCACTCACGTGATAAGACGGCCATGTTGGTGCCAAAACAATAGAAAATTGTCCCTCGTGTTTTGCATAATAATAGGTCAAATTCCCAAAAGGCTTTTTCGCTATTGTTCTGTCTACCAACATGGCCGCCGTGACGTCAGCTGCAATCAAAGAATAGGTCACTTCCGAGTTCATGTCTGCCTCCTCTTCAAAGCGAGTCTAAGTGCGAAGACTTTTTTATGAAAATTAGTTTTCATTCATATGTAAAGTAGAACTAATTACTATTCCAAAAACTTTGTACTTAGACTCGCTTTGAAGAGGAGGCAGATATGAACCCGGAAATGGCTTATTGACCTTTAAATTCAGAAACAATGTATGGACACTGTCTAAACGTGACACGCTCATTGATTCCAACAATGAGCAGTATTGTTTTTTCTCTAGTCATTTTTTTTTATCCATGAGGTTTAACGGTAATATCCCCAAAACAGTATTGTAAACTAGCACTGGAAAGTACTTTTTCGAAGGCCGATCTCTTTATTCGCGTATCCAATTGTTCTAAAAGAATGCGTCGCTGATCATCTCGTTCTATGTTGTGGTTTTTCCACAGTTGCGGGAAAGAAATTTCATCGAAAAGACACGTCGTAAATGGTGGGACGAACGAAGCCAGTGCCCGAAGCCATCAAAGTCAAAAACAGGAAACACAAAGAGTCTTGAAGTCGACAACATGGCGGGTGTGTTTTTGGTATTAATTGGAGGCTTTGTTCTAGCCTTGATTCTGCTGGTTATTGAAGTACGTTGCAAGAAGCTGGTTAAGTACTTCACGCGTGGCCAGGTAATATTTATGTAAATGTTTGCAAAGTAATTTGTAGGTTTGTACCTGACAACCTCCGGTTTGCGAGTTAACCACTGTTCTGAATAAGACATCCTATCCCATTTGAAAAAGGATTCCTAGTACATACTCTTT
>NC_090886.1:31229274-31244274 GCF_036669925.1 Montipora capricornis
CCAGATCACCTGGAAGAAGGTGTTCTTTTTGGAACTTGCCTCAGATCTCTAGCGGAAAATGATACTTTTGAAGCCGAAATTGCCCCTTTGCCATCCATTTATCATCGTGTTGCGAAGAAACGAGCACGGTGACCCCCCATTTTAATAGGTACACGAAAGACATCTTTCAAGGAGAAAAAAGTTGGATAGTAGAAGTTGTAGTATTTACCCATAAACGAAGTGAAACTGCATTTGGAGCCTGACACTGAGTGCAAGGTGATGACTGTAGCGGTCCAATTTGCTTACATTTCTTTGTAAGATTGAGCAATTTGAAGTCACTTTCTCAAAGATTATAGCCCGGACAAACAAGTTCAAGTTTTCAGTAATATTCAGTAGCTTTTGCTGCATAACAACAATTTTTCCGGTTGATCTAGTTTCGAACGCTTCTCGCGAAATTTGGTAAAAAACACTTAGAATAAAGGGCATACAGCGCGAAAACAAGGACGGTGACCCCATCTTTTTATTGCATTTTTTAAATGTCCTGTGTATCAATATCAATTGTGCAAACTTTGAAAAAAATCTGGTTAATGCGTCATTTTTATGGGAATTACCTTAACGGAAAATTTGTTGTTCTCATAAACCTGACCTTTGGGGTTGTGTGATGTTTGTGATTGAGAACGACAAACAAAACGGCTCTGTAAATCAAGAATGTTTTTTTCAAGGTCTTTTCAATGTTTATTTAAGTCAACAAAACTTTTGATCAAAGTCGCTTTGTTGACGCTTAAGCATCAGTGCTAATGACGATGATGAAGACGCCACGTCATGATGACGCCATGATGAAGATTATAAAGTCACAGTTCAGTTTTAAGGTCTCTAAGTTTAATAAAATTTCGCCCGACGGCATTTCTCAAAAGAATGTTTTCGTGATTTTGTTGCTATGCTAATTTAGACACCTAGAAACTTTTGTTTATACTCCTCCCATAATTTGTGACTTGTAGTCTTGAAAATTGTGTCAGGAAGACGCCGAAACGGCGACTTTTAGCACTATATATTAGGGAGCTTAAGCAAGAACAACGACGACAGCTGCGAGAACGCTGTCTCAAAATATTGGTTCCCGTTATTGTAATCATGGAAATTGTTTATCAGTATTCCGGGAACGGTCAGTGTAAAATGCAGACTGCAGACCAGGGGTAAAATGCAGACTGAGGTTATAATGTAACTCTTGAAAAAGCCCAAACCCCTTAGAAATGCTAACCTTAGACCTAATTAGGCCTAAAACAATATTTAGGCTTAACTGTTTGGGCTTTTTCAACACTTACATTATAACCTCAGTCTGAATTTTACACGTAGTCTGCAGTCTGCATTTTACACTGACCGATTCCAGGAATGAAATTCGTATGAACGGAGTGGATGTTTGGAGAGAAAATGAAAATTTATCGTCAGGTGCTCGCGTCCTCCGCGTAAGTAAATAAATAAAGTAAATAAGTAAGTTTGTAAATTTGAAAGTTATTTCCCAATTAAGGACGGTGCCTACTATTGTTATTGCGCATTCCTTCTGCGCATCTCGAGATACTCGGATTTCCTATGGACGATGCTTATAGGCCACTTTGGAAAATACCATAATAATCTTTGCATGTCCCCCCAAATTTTGCATAAGCATTGTTTCCAGTTTCTCTTGGGACTTACAATGGTCCCAAAAGAAAACAAAAACAATGCTTATGCAAAATTTGGGGGGGGGGGGGGGGACAAAAAAATAGTATTATGGTATTTTCCGAAGTGGCCTATTAATACAGGGATATTTTTGTGCGGTGCAAACCTATGCGGAAATAGCAGAACTTAGCAAGTGCTCTTGCTATCCAAAAAGAAAGTTGGGGGTAACCATGAATTTTTCAGAGATAATTAAGCTTGAATTTGGAAAAGACTGCCACACATTGCTTTGTATTTAAAGCTTTTTACAAATATTGTTGATTATTTATCTTCGAAATGCGTGGTTACCCTCGATTTTCTTTTTGGATTTCCGTAACACTTGTTAAGATCTGATTTTCCAGCATATTCAGTAAATTGCGCAAAAATATCTTTGAATTAGTAGGCACCGTCCTTAATAGAGAGCCTACGCTAGGACGACGACGACTACTACAATATTGCCACAAAGCAATTGGTTTAATAAACAAAAACAATGGCTCTGCAAGCCCAGCACGTGCATTTTACATTTTGATACATTTCTTAGCCGCTCTCGTCTTGACAACGACGTGAAATGACCAAATTTGAGGTTCCTTCTATAATTTTAATAATTTTAAAAGCATTCCAAGAAAAAGAAGAGAAAAGAAACAAATCAAACACCAGCCCAGCTCACCCAGCTAAAAAACCTCATATTTGACCGGATCCCGATTGGACGCAGCTCTGTTGTTCGGCTTATGGTCATATTGTTTGGGTCTCTTATTTCCGGAAGCAATCCCTAGGGTCGATTAAGTAGCTGCTTGCCGGCCACATAATAGAAGACACGTCGCGTTCCAACTTCAGAATCAAGGTGGGACTCTTTTAGTCAAGTTGGGAAATGCACGAAATGCATTTCTTTTGATACAAGAGACCCAAGCGCAGATAAAAGGACAATCACTTAAGAAACGCAAATGAATGATAGGATGCGAATGCGTGATTACTTCTGTTTTCAATGTGGACACCCCAGAAATTCAGCATAATGCAAGGTTAGGCGTACTCAAGAAAAAGGAAAATGTCTATTCTTTATCGGAGCCAAGGGCAATAAGATTGTTGACACAAGTACGTTATTTAATGATGCAACGAACTCTGACCAACTTAGTTAGGAACCAGCAAGCAGTCAACTACAGCAATCAGATGGTGGTAGGTGCCAAACGTAGCACGTCTCCCATGTGTTTGGGCACAAAACATCCTTAAAGCAATCAAAAAACTAATTTTTACATTTCACTTGAAGCTATTCGTCCCAGCTGCATCGGCAACCGCTTGAAATTTGAAGTGTTAAGGATCATATATTTAATTCCCAGTCCTTCACAGTTTGCTTTCAGGTGCGCGGGCGTACTTTTCAAGAGGGTAAATGTTGATCTTGTTTGGTTGCTTGTTACCAGCTTCAACAAATCTGATGTTTTCCATTAGAATGTCTTCAACCTCATCTGTTTCATTGTTAGCTTTGCGACACTAAAATGTAATGATAATGAGACCTTTATTGGCACCCTCTGCCTACTTTAAGCTTTAATCACATTGTTTAAATGTTGGCTAAGCATTGGCTAAGCATGGGTTTTAGAACTTGGTTCTTTCTTTAAACTGCTAACAAGTTCTCGATACTAGTGGGATTTAATTACACAGAAACGCGCTGTAAATGGGATATGCTATTGCGAATACTTTTGCACGACTTGGGTAATAACATCACTCCCATAGTGTTTACTGGGCTCAGGCAACACTCGTCACGGTAGTTGTCAAGGTTTAGCTCTAACCGGTCCAATTCCGCAATATGTAGCTTACTATAAATGAATGAACAAAAAAGTGAAACACTGAATGGATGGAAGGATGTATGGATGACTGATTATAAAACCTGATTGATGGCAGGATCTCGATACGTTCTATAAAGAAATAGTAAACGCCTAAATATAAGCAATGAAAATAAACGACTTCTTGATGACATCCTAATGATGTACGGGAGCTTTCTTTATTTTTTCCTGGTTTTTATATGAGTCCTACATTCAATAACATTTTCCTAATAGGAATACGCTGAAACATCGGTCACAAACATCAGACATAAATGGATCCTTTGAAATTGTTTTTTACCGCTGTTTGCGTACTTTTTCCTGGTAAAGCTGAGACGGCCAAAGAAAAAGATAATTTTCCTAATAACTACAGTACTTTTAAACGTAAACGGGGATCCATACTAAGATCGACAGCTTAATAAACAAAATTGCCAGAACTAAATAGCCGTTAACGTTTTATCAAAACGAGGCGGAAGGGATTCCACCAAATGTGAAAAAAAAAAACAAAAAACAATTAACTGATGAGGTTATTGCAAAAGCTTTCGTGATCGTTTTGCTGAAATGTTATTCGTGTGGTGAGTAAATTACTGAAATGACAGTTTCTGCACAATCTATTTCAAACAATCTTCAATACCTCAACCCCGTCCAAACCAGTTCTTCCATCGAGAAGTCTCTGTATCCTGCTTGGCTATTGGTTTAAGTACCCGCTCTCCTTGGGACAAAACAACTCCCACCCTCACGCAAGCGTTATTGTGGTCACGTGATTCTCGTGAGTCGCGACTCAGACGCCGTTTAATGGCACGCTACAAAGAAAATGAATTTCATGACATCAGAAAATGTACAGACAACTCGCAGATAATTAAATCGACGCGTTACTTTCCACTTCGGGCTTGAAAAGTCTTGGCATTCACTATAATGTTCGTTAAATTAGACAGTATGTTTTGAAAAATAGCGCAGGAAAAATGCATACGGATCTTGTCTCCTGCGAGCTGTAAGTTTCTCATTGTCGGTTTTCATGAAATTCATTTTCCAGGGTTTCAGTGGATACCTCATTTTGTTCCTGAGGGATAGTTTTTGTATTCCAGAATGTTTTTTTTTTTCATTACAAGCAGGAAAACAAATTTCTTTAAAACCATTCACAACACTTTAAAAACGACACTTCTTTATGAGCATTTATGGCGATGTAGTTCCATTAAACATTTACTTTGCAGTAAGGCAGGGGAAGATGTATTTGACCAATTCGGTTTCACGAATCTGAGCCGCGAAATTTCGTTGCTACATATACCTGCACAATTCGCCTTTACGCGCTTTGAGCTGACTACGTAAGTTCTGATTGGTTTGCCTGAATTTCTGTTTCTGTTGTGATTGGCTAAAGCTTTAACACTTTATTTTCGATTTATGTGGCTCATCTCTTCGCCGATTCTGAACTTCGAACTCAGAAACGCACGAGAACGCTAAGAAAGCCTGCAAGGAAAAAGTTACGAGATGGAAGAGGTAGTTACCTGACTATTGGTCATTAAATCAACCAGCTTCTTGCAGCGTCTTTCGATGACAAGAAGAACAATTGAGATGATAACACCGCCCAGCAAGATGATGAACACACCGGCCAAGTTGTTGACATCAAGACTCTGTGTGTTGCCTGTTTTAGACTGCGAAGGCTTGGGACACTGGCTCCTGTCATCCCACCAACTGCGTCGGTTTTTTTCGATGAAGTTTTTCTCACGAAGCTAAGAATAAATAAATAAATATTGAATGTGTAAAATCTTAACTTTTATAAAAGGGAGTCATGTTTCTTGCAGTTACTCAGACAATAGCAGTTCTCATGAATTGCAAACAAAGCCCTTTTCTCGTCTAATAAACACGTTTCACAATCATTCACAGACTGGAGTCCACTAACTTGCATGCAAGGGAGATTAAAGGCCCTTAATCCCATTTGTTTCTATTTGTTTTAAAAAATAATGCATAATTTGTTTAAGATCAAAAAAAGAATTAAATAAACCTATCGAATCCTCGCGAATCTGTGAAGGTTTGAAGTTGTGATATTCTACTTGAGAAAGGAGGTCTGAAACGTAATGCGATCAACTGGACTTCATCTGAAGTTTCTGGTCCTAAAATGACATCAACCAATACAGATTTGAACAGTTCCATCGAGTACCAGGACTCTGGTATTTGCTCTCTCCCGGAGTACGACATTTTAGCTTGATTTGACCGTATAGCAAATGGGTGCGGCCAATGTCCCTTTCATAATTAGCTTCACTTTTATCCGACGTAAATCCTAAGGATCTTCGATTTGGGCGTGGGTGGCTTTTTACCACCTCTTATTCAACGTGGGGTCATGAACTAACTGTTCAGTGACCTTACGGAGGAAGAAACCACACCCGATCTTGCGCTGAGGAATACGTCTTGCTGATTTGACCAATCATAACGCATTGTATCTGAGAGATTCCTTACCTTTAAAATGGCGACAGTGATTCTGTTGGTATATGGTGAATTCCTCTGTAGTCCAATTCCATAGCTCTTCGTCTGTATTAGATTTTTCAGCAGTTTCGTGTTGCAAGGCTTCTGCTGGTTATAATACTCGAGGTAAGGATACTCCGTTATATAAGCATATTTTTCCGTCCTTGCCTTATCCACTCCTGCTTTGGTATTCAGAACAAAGGTCTTATATTCTCTCATATGCGAAAACATTTTTCTGTAAAGAGAATCTTCCGAGGTCTCAAAGAATTTCATCACAGATCCATCCTTCATGACTCCATATTTTAAGTCGTTTTGATTCGCAAGAGCTTCTAAGGAATTGATTGTATCTGCAGTGCGCTTTACTGTAGAGAAACAAATCAATGGGAGAGAAACTCTTTACAATGCAACAGGTTTTATAATGGTTTGGCCTTGACATTTTAAGACCTTTTAAATAAATCTAAGTCTAAGTAAATGGCAGTTAACTGTTAATGTTCATATATATCTTGTCCTTTTTGGAATTGTCTTTAGCTACCTCCTATCTCCAAGCATTTACTCATGTAACCCCCTTAAGCCAGAATGCCAGACTTCGAGTCCTATTTTTTGCGTAGGCCGATCGAGGCCAAGTCAGAAGAAAATGAAGTTGTCTGTCTTTTACAAGCCGAAATGGTGTGGACCCCGGTTATTCAAGCGATACCTTTCGAAAATTAGGCTGTATTTGCATGTAAATACATTTTAAGAGCGAGCGTTCTCTTCCCTCTCCCACATCTCACGAGGCCATTTCTTGTGTGCCAGATTTATCTCGTCACCTTTGAAGCCCTGAATAAGAAACAGCTGCTTCTAGTCTCGTTTACACAGTTCACTTAACTGTTAATGTTCATATATATCTTGTCCTTTGAAGCCCTGAATAAGAAACAGTTGCTTCTAGTCTCGTTTACACAGTTCACTTAACTGTTAATGTTCATATATATCTTGTCCTTGTTGGAATTAAGATCTGCAACGTTCAGAAAAAGTGAAGCCGGGAAGAAATCAAATTGAAGACGTATTTTCCTTGGACTACTCTTTCAGACTTTTGGAAATGATTCTCAAGTCGGGCACACGTCCTGAAAGCTTTCATTCTTATGATTGCGATTGCAATTCGTGATGTTGTAAGCTACAAAGAATTTGTATTTACCGCAGATCATTTCTTTTTTACCAAAAACCATGAATTAGTTGAGGTAACGAAAACTTCAACTTACTAGTAAAGAAAGCAGCAAGATTCGCTGTGTAGGTTGAGATTAAAATCAAAATAAAAAACCAGAAAGTAGAAGCTAACAGGCGTCCGGAAGGTGCCAGTGGAGTGTTGTCAGGTCCTTGCTGTAGAACGGAAGCTGTAGCAAACCACAAGCTGTTTAACACGTTGAACTCGTTTCCTGGTTCGTCATCTGACTCGCGGGCTCGAGCACGGTATCCAAAGGGAGTTAAAAAGTCCATAACACACATCATGACAGTGATAAATAATACCTAAAATTAGACAAAACTTGAAAGTAATGAACTTTTTCTTGACCATTGAGACTGGATCATCTTACGCTACTGTGTAAGTAATCAGTGAAGCCTGAAAAGATTGCAAATTGCTCAGCAGCATGCGGTTCTTACTTTACCGTAAGTAAATGTTTTTCATTCGAATTTCGCTTCGCTTCAGTAAGGTTGCTCAAATCATTTTATTAATGATTGTATAACAATGCAAATACTTAATCGCCTTTGCACGTTAAAGACGGGCAATGCTATGATACCACAAAAAGCATTTGCACTTTCACGTTCAGTGCTACTTCAGTTGAATTTTCCAGACCAAGGTTGCAGTGAGTCAGCCACCAGTCTTTTCCAACTCGGCAAAAAGTTCTACCTTTGCCTTTTAATGACTCCGAAGGTGTATTAAACATCTGGGTCATTTGTGAAAAGTGATTGACTTCCATTTGGCACTAAGTCTTTCAGCGGTGGCGGAGATTATAACTTATCGATGAATTTATTTATCCTACTTACTAAATTTATTGAATCGCACTCACCACTCCAATCGTTGACAGCCACACACCCCGAGTGAAAGGTTGAAGAAAAGCAAAGTTATTTATCGGAGGCTCTCCTGGTTTCTGCATTATGAGGCTCAGGCTGAAGTCCATAAAGGGCTTACTAAAGTCAATACTCTCTTCCCGCTCAGCGGTTATTGTTATCGGAGCAAGCGCCATATCCCTCTCCTAGGGAAAACATTTACACTTACTGTTACGCATATTTGGGGATATAATGAACCTCTTTACACCCTTAAACAATTCCTGTTTATAATATTATTGGCATCAATAAGTTACCTGTTTCGTTAGTTCATCTATCATGTTTTGGTATCCTGAATCACTCCTCAGATAGATATCATACTCAAAGTGTGCTTCCTTAGCCAGAGCCTTTATTAAATCGATTAGAAAGCCTTGAAGAACTCCATCTTTCACCTTTCCAGCTACATCCTCTCGTTTTAGTGACTTGTTCTTAATTTCCACGAAAGGTGGCTCCTGTGACAGTGAAGAGTAATTTTGCTAGTTTGCTAATCTGTCAACGCAGTATCTAAGGGAAATTTCACTGATAACAAAGAGGAAATCCGGAAAAAAAGTAACAGTTTCAATTAATGCTTTGGTGACTTTCTTCTTACCAGAACTGTGGTTATTGATAACTTTGGAAGACTCCTTTCTATGCCAGAGCCAGGATTACCTGGATTGTGGCATTTGACGAACTCGGCAAAATCACCGAGCCAGTGAGGTTCCTTGCTGCTCTTGGACGAGACAGAGTTGTCGTTATCTCCGGGCTTTGGTTTCCACGAGCCTACCTAATAAACAAGTCAGAAGAGCCATTTCGTTTGCTCCATTTCTGGAGTGTGAACCAATAGGGGCGAGCGAATCACGTCATAAAATTCAAAATGGCAGTATACCCACGGGAAGTAGGAAAGGATTTTTTTTTCAAACGATGAATACGGTTTGCCTTTTTACACGGGAGACGACTGGTAGTCCCCGTCTTGAATGGAAATAAGACGTTGTGGCCCAAACGGTAATACGTTACGCGCTTGTTCTCGTCACCAAAGGTTAATCTCTTTTGGCCGGGGCTACTATTGGCAATGGTGACCCGCTAAAAATACTCCATTTTGTTTTCTTTATATCTTTTCCGACTTTACTCCTTAAGTTTGTCGAACTCGTTTCTGCAATTTCGATGGCAACACCTTTTTACAATTGTTAGCATCCCACTTGAACGTTCTCTTAGTAAGTCTAGTTCAGTCCCAACAAATTACGATTACGCAAGCATGGAAGAAACTTTGCCAAAAGGTCTTTCCTCTTGAGGTGCCTTAAGATGTTTTTTGAGTTTTGAGTTTCACCTCAAGAGGCTTATTACCTTTTGCAGTGAAGCTTATTGGAAGCAAAGTTTCATTGAACAACACAACGCCATGCTTGTGTGTAAGAACTCTGTATTTTTACTTGCTCACCTTATCGTAATATATGCGCATAAATGAATGATTAACGACTTTACACACCTGTGCTACATCTCCCTCGAGGATATTCATAATATCCATTCCATCTTCAACCAGTCTTTCGCCAGTCCGCAAATCAAATTCCACTTCACCTGTTAAGCCTTTGAACCGCACCTTGCATCAAAACAGATTGAGGGTAAAAGAGCGGAGTTTAATTAATTCATCATGTCAGTAAGATATACACGGTAAATAGCAACTACAACGTTTCTTTATACTTGTAAAAAGACATTTACAGAAAATTGATCTCTTGAATGATAAAATTTTTGAAAAGGAAGTGGTACCTGATTGAAAAAAAAAACACAAGCAACAATTGTGATAGCTATCGTAATTTGTAAAACAAAAAATTGTCTCGTGATTTGTAAGACACTTCTTGATAAACCTATCCAGAAACTTGTGATGAGAAAGCTGTGGTAATTTGTAAAAATCTGTAATTTGTAATTTACCTGGATGGACACGTAATCACTGCTTGAGAAGGTTGACATTTCCGACTTATCACGAAAAAAAGAAATGTTTTATTTATCGTAAGAGGAATTAAGAATTTAGAATTTCCTTTGACCAGGTAAATGGATCACATCAGTGGTGTTACGACCTGGCATCGGTTTAGGCATTCACATTGTGTGTAATGATATGTACAATAGAGAGCATCAATTTGGTTCCAGGCCATTCATCTACTGAAATCATCGGATTGCAACAAGGTTTCTCGCAATCACGGTTAATACAAATGGCAGCGTACCTTCTTTATTTCTTTCAGCATTCGTTTTCCGAGTTCGTTTTCTTCCCTTTTCATACTTCGCAAAGGACAGCTCTTATTGACTCGATAAGATCGCAAAATTCTCTCACCATCTGTGCTCGTAAGAAAATTCTCCGTCGCATTACCCGTGACTATGGCAGCATCGCGTACCGCGGCATACATTGCCTGTCGACAAAAAAGGGTACTGTCAAGCCATTTTCTTCTTTATCGTGTTGTCGCGTTCCGATGAGCTCGTATCACGTCATGCAGTTGCAGATGTTTAGTGAAACGTCCGTCTCTAGGGACATCACGAAAAAAACTTTTACTGTATTAAACTTAGCCTACGTGTAACCGTACTCTCCCTTCTTTCGGGGGAGGGTAGCCAGAAAAGGGAGGGTACGGCTACACGTAGGTTATATTAAACTTACCAGTGAGAATTCCTTTGCTCCTCTCTGGACAGCTATCTTTGTATTAAGTTCGTAATCCTTTGCGGCATTCTTATTTCCAACGTGGAGGCTTAATCCTACCATTCCCAGAATTGCCGGATTTGTCTTGTTACGGCCAGCGACTTCCTAAGGAATTCAACAAACAAATCTCTCAGCGTGTTCTACGAATTGACAGTTTGCCTCGTCAATAAGACGATATTTGATGACGTCATTTCCGTTTACATATTTGACGCACGAGTTTGCTCAAATGAGAGGCGTCGTGCTTTTTAGAAATCGACTTGACAAATTAAAAAAAAACTTGTTAAACTTAGTTGAATCCCCAATTTTAAGCTTTGTAGCTTTTATAACGTACCAGTTATTAGCCATCAAAAACTGATGAAGTCTGCCAGGTGGCGCAGACGCTAATCATCCCATACATTCTTTGTAAAATTTTGAATTTTCAAAGCATCATAGCTCAGAGTTTTATGTGGTATATCGGATTCAAATTTTCAAAGATAGGTCATCTATATGCTATGCACTTCCAACATTTATTATTTTATTCTCGGCTGACTGGTTAGAAAACAATAGCCTTGTGCTAATATTTCCTGCATTTCCTTTGTAAGTAGCTGATGGAGTCCATGCATCAGCACCAGTGAGCAATGTTCTCTCGATATACACTAGTTTATTATTATCAGAAATGAATATAAACACGACACAGAGAATCCTACAATACCACATTTCAAGCCTTGCTTTCATTTTGAAAAAGTAACCTCAAATGGTACATTTTCCATTACAAGAAGATAAGCTTTAAACAGTGTCTGTACGCATAAGTACAGACAAAGCCAGCGTTTTCTTTAAAAGTTCAATTCTCCTTAACTTATTAAGGACGTTCTACTTTATGGTTCTAATCTTAAAGTTTAATCTAAAGCTCTGAAGAAGAGAGAAAATTTAAGAGGATGTTTTACCAAATCGGAAGCAATCCATTTTAACTCTTTGTCGTTGATCCCCACAAACAGCGCCTGTGAAAAGTTTTAAAACAGCATTTGCAACCTCTGAACTGTTTGAAAAGCCAAATGAATACACATGAAAGGAACATTGGTTGTGAAAGCTTTCTTAAGGGCCTACTGACGTATTTTTTGGGGTGCGTTGCTAAGGATGTAATAGTTTACTAATTCGAGAGAATTTGACATTATTTTGGTCAGTTTCCGACTTTTGTAAACCAATGACCCTAAATATGACGTCATCATGCACGTCCATGTTCACGTGACCAATAAAAGAAAACTCTAAATTTGTCTCCGTGCTACACAATTTGGGTGTTTTATCAGTGGTTTCATAATTTGTATTCGTTTTTGCATCCAGCCAAGCATGGTTTTCTTTTTATTTTGAAAAATGTTCTTTTTAGAGAAATAAACGATACTGAAATACCCATAAAATTTTCAAAAAAGATGATTTGAAAAAATCAATGCTTACCTACATTCTGTATCTGGAGGTGAAAGGTGCCATATGAAAAAAAATTAATTCAATTTAAAGACCGCCGGAAATTTAGGTTTTTTCTTAAACCGGAAGTCAGTACGCATGCGCAGTTGACCTGAGAACGAGCGTGAGGAAGGGCGTGGAAAAACCTTCGATGCAAACAACATTTCGTGCGGTGATTTTTGCTTGTGAATGGGTTTTCTCGTCAGCTCACTATATGATGACGTCAGTCACCGGAAGTAATATCTCACTTCCCTAGCAACGCGCGAAAAATCCGTCAGTGGGCCCTTAAACGACCTTAATCGGTTGGGTGATATGTACACAAGATGAAAGGGAAGATGAATTAAAATTAAGTAATCCGACCAGGGGTCGGTTGTTCGAAAGTCGATAAACTTACGTAATCTAGGATTAGCGTAAACTTTTGTTTCACGATTTCAACATTTTGGTAAAAGCTTCACACTTTTCCTAACGTAAAGGGCACGGAATTCCTGATTTTATGGTCTGCCCAATTCTCTCCCGTAAAAAAAGTAGCCCGCCTGGATGTGACGTCTAAAAAGGCTTAAAGTATATGAGGCCACCTGTACGGCAACAGCCATACGTTTTGGCTACTTTATCGGATGCTGGAACATGTTGATTAGATGAGGAAAGGCCAGGAAAATGAGCAACTTGTACAGCTGCAGAAGAATCCTGAAAAAAAGTCAGTTGCAATTGCTGTTTGTCCGTTTCATAAGTTGCTCATGTTACTGTGACGATCTGTTTCACATCAATCATCTCTAGAACCAAAAACTTCTTTCAGTATCGGAAGCATTTCTTACGATTTCCATTGGCTACATCAAAACTCTAAGGTCACTATCAATTAAATCTTGTTTGATGATCCATTTTTCAACCTACCTCATTCATGATGGTAATCAAGTCCGTTTGATCGCAAAAGAGAACGACTTGCTTAATATGGGATTTCAGTAACGTGGTCAGAGACTCTCTAAGCTTCTTTCTGTTGTGCAACAGCAGTTCCGGCATCATCTCGGCTTTGTACCGAGGCCATTTACGAGCCTCAGCGAAGAAGATGGATGCTTGTCTTGACTTGCGCGCTGAAGTTGAATGCAAGCAATTATGCAAAACAAACAGCTTCAAAATTGATGACATTGAATACAATAGACCTTTTCGGCTTGTACATTTTGTTTTCCCAATACAGATCATGTGATAACACTCAGGAGGCTTGGTCCTTTGCTTTGTTCATTAAAAAGAGTGCATGCAGGCATATTCATGCTTGCATGCCCTCATTTTAATGAACAAAACAAAAGACCAAACCTCCTGAGTATTATCACATGATCGGTAGTGGGAAAACAGAATGTACAAGCCGAAAAGGTCTATTGATAAAAAGTTTGGATTATAGACGAACTACCACCTTTGAACCCCATTTATTCTCCTTAGGGATCTCTAATCTCTAGAGAATCAAGTAAGCCTTATTGGGTGAGAATTCCTTCAAGATTTTGTTTTCGTGTTTCATCCCGAGTATTACGAATAGAAATATATTGCATTTGGCACCATCATGGCGTCGATTAAGCACCGGCTAGCTAAAAAGTGCCTAAGTACAAGGTGCAAAATGAATCTATGTCTGCCTCGATATAACGGAATACGAACTGGGTTAAGCGAATTCCCTCCGATGTGAACGAACGCCTCTCGCTAAGTAAGCAAAGACAAAACAAAACGTAAAAATCCTAAAATCTCACCATCATAGACAACAGCAATTTGTCTAAAGGAATAAAAATCCATGACGTCCTTCAACGCCTTACATATCACTCTATACGATGGCCTCACTGACATGACATAGTTGTGCGGAGTGTCGTCATCAAGGGCGTCAACCTTGATCAGAGGAACTTGCAGCAAAGAACTAAGAGCATAGGCGGTTTCTTTTTTACACGCCAGATCAATAATGGATAGAGCGTGAGACAAGATAGATGCTACCTCTGATGGAAAGAAAAAAACAAGTCTCCTTTTTAGGAGAAGCGCCACACCATTTTACTGTTATGCTCCAGTAGTCAATAAAAACATCGTTAGTTAAATTGGAACTGATCAAACATTTTACTGCCACAAAATTATGTTACTGTACTGAAAATATTCCTTCCTGTCAGTAGCTAAGGATGAAGGCAAAGAGAAGGCGAAGTCGCACACGGGCCATTGCCCCCCCCCCCCCCCCCCTCCCCCCGACAGGATGCTAGTCAAAGTTACTTGTCTAAGGATTGATAAGGGTAAAAAATGTGGGCCTAGAGCCATTGATCCAGGAGACGGGAGTCCGGTGCCTCCAAGGAGGATTAAGAAGCTAGTCAAACCCCCCATTTGAGTCTTACAATTATTATCGCTGTTATGAGCGCTACTTTTAAATACCAGCAACGAAACTAAAACCTAAAAAATTCAACACATTTTTTTGATTACTCACCTCTTGAAAGGAGATCCCTTCTATCAACTTTCAGGGGTTTTAGTTCTAGCTTATAATCTTTCGCCTTAAGTCGGTCATGCGGTAATTCATTTCTGAAGACGTTGTTGAGTATGTTCAGTAGGCCCTCAGATTCTTTATTATACAAAACTCCTGGGGACAAAAATGGAAGTAAGCCTTTATCCGCTATTTTTATACTTGTTTTCTTACTTGTATATTCTTTCATGGTCCTATCTGTAGTAATAAATCAGTCATCAGATTTTAGCCTTTCTGTTATGACTGAGAGAATTAATAGTTCAATAATAACTGTAAGAATGACTTGCATTCAACGGTAACGTCATCCGATCTGATTTTTTTGCAATGGGCCAAGTCTCACTCAGGGAGTAAGGAGTTTAAGCAAAGACGACGGCTACGGGAACGAAAACGTCAATCCAAAATACAGCGTAACGCTATAGCGCGTATTTTGCGATCATTCC
>NC_090886.1:31249274-31254274 GCF_036669925.1 Montipora capricornis
TTCTTCAGTGGGGTACACTGGTAAAAAAAGAATTACCACCTTGACTTGCCCTCTTGGGTTATGTCAAGATTGTTATCTGCATCGGTGAACTGTTTCTCACAAAACCAGCCAGTACTTTTTTTTCGCCTCAACCACCGAAAGTACATATTGCAAAAACAAACAGAACAGATTTGGACCTTCGTCAGAACCCTGTCGAACTCCGGAACCAAGTTTGAATGAGATTGTACCAGATTTGATTGCTGCTGTTGTGTTTTAATGAAAAGCGCGTAGAACTTGATATTTGCAATTTTAGTAGTACTAAGCATTATTTTAACAATTTCATGTAGTTGCGATCGGCAGAGAAGATTGAATGCGCCGCGAAGATCAAGAAATAAGCAGTGTATCCCCTCATCTTTGTTTTTTATCAATTGTTTGAAGCAGCAAATTGCGCCAACAGTTCCAAGGTGCTGTTTAAAGCCGTACTGGCGGTCCAAAACATGTTAGTATCTTGCGTTTATGCGTTTGCGGCATAATTTGGTAACGGTTCTCGATAGTGTTGAGATGAGACTGAGTGGGCGGAAATTGCTTGGTATTGCTAGATTGCCTTTTTTATGCAATGTTCTGATTGTTGCGCTCCTCCACTGATCCGGAATATCCTCAGACTCCCAAATGACTGTTACTAGCTCGTGCAAGATTTGAATAAGATTTGGACAATCGTTTGAATAGTACAGTAGCTCGTTAACTAAATAAATCACTTCCTGCAGCTTACGAAGTTTGCATTTTTCAACTATAGTCCGGATTTCTTCTAGACTAGGTGGGCTGTCATCGATTTCTGGTGCTGCAGCTAGCGTAGGAGGTAGGAACGGTTCGGCGGAATATAGCTCGGGTGGCAGCGGTAATTGGCGATCTTTGAAATGTGAAGAAAAATGCTGTACAAACTCGAGTTCGGTGCAAAGAGGCTTTTGGACCGTGTGTATGAGCGGGCCTTGTAGATCTTTAGCTTGGCGGAAATAACGCTCAGCCTCTCTGGCTTCAAAGCCTTGTGAAATCTCTTTTCCCCTTTTCTGATAGTACCGATTCATAAGCTTAGACTGTAGTGCTCGTAACTCTTTGATGCTTGATTTTTTCTTCCCTGGATCTTTACAATTATAGGCTTGCAGTCTGGCTGAATTGTACTCATCAGTAACCCACGGCTCCGACTCGATTTTGGGTTTTGAAGTTGGTATAGTATCGGTAGCAGCTGTTTGAAGTGAGTTTGAGATTATTTCGTACATCCTATTTAGTCTATTGTCCGAGAAGCAACTGATTTGTTTGGCTTGTTGTTGTAAAGATTGTTGATATTTTAGGCGGATATCAGGATCACTAGTGAGTAGGCTGTAATTTGGCTTTGGAATACGCGGTTTGTGTGGTTTTTTGGTTGCTTTGCGGAACCATGATTTGCGTGGTAAGTTGACGGAAATGATAATACAGCGGTGATCGGAGTTAACTGGGTTTGGGTGGCTGCGGCAACTGACTGTGTGACCATGTAAGCTTTTATCGACTAAAAACCAATCCAACCGTCCCTTGTATTTTGTGGCGTTGTTGCAACGGAAAGTCCAGCAATGACACGCTCTCCTGTTTTTAAAGCATGATTGTTCCAGAAACATTTTGTACTGTCTGGCGGCGGCAAGTAGTGTGTGTCCATTGAATGAGGTGGATTTTGCGTGCTCGTAACATGAGGGTGGATGAAATTCACCGAATCCAGGTAGAGCTAGAGATTCTTTTGAATTCGGTACTATCGTGGCATAAAGTCTCCACCGAAAATACGCCTCACATTTTTGATAGGTAATGATAAAAGTTAGTTAAAATCCCTCCAGAAAATCTGTTTAGTGGGTTCACTGTAAGATTCGTCTGGAGCATAGCAAGATGTTAACAGGAGCTTTTAACCAAGGATATAGAGAGCTTTAGATTCTAGCTAGGACGAGAACGACTACGAGTACGAGATTTTCTCATAGAACAGCACTGAGCGCGCGCTAACCAGCGTCATTTTGGCGGGAAAAACGTGATACTGTCGTCATTTTAGTACGAGGTTTTGCAAGAATGTCGTATCAAAACAAGTCAACAACACGGTAGCAGTTTTGGTACTTTTCGATCAGCAAAAAAGGTTAAGTTACCAGCAATAAGTAATTTTGGTGCATTTAATGTGGAACTTTTGTGGACTGGACCTATTACGAGCTTTGGACTGGGGCTTGATAGGTGACACGGCAGTTCCAGTATCCGACTTTGTATGATTACTGTCAGTTTGATTTGTTGAAACTTGGTGCTAATGTTATGTTATCCAATCTCATTTCGGAAATCTTTGCCAATGAACATGCAATGGTGAAGGTCCCGTTCTGATTTTCAAATCACGGATCGAGGCTCTTTGCATGGGAGCGACGGCAGTTTTAAGTTCGGTTCATGATATATATGTACTCATGTCACCTTTTAGCCAACGCAACATTGAGTTTTTTACTACTCTATGCCAGTGATATCCTCTGAGAAAAGATATTTAAATTGGCATAATAATTTGTTTACCCGTTTGCATTAAGGACTGGGGTTAGGATTTGCATGGGGTTGGGGATCAGGAATGTGGATTGATCCGATCCCCTCGATCCACTTGATCAACCAGTCACAGAACCTGCACTTTGTAGGCACTGCCATGGTTATGGCTAGGAGATCTCGCACCGCTCTTTCACACAGTCTTCAGGCAACTGTGTATTGGCCGGAATCCTTCTTAAAAATTATACGTAAGATTAAACAAACCGTCACTAAAGCCGAAAACAATTACGGTTTTCAGTTACTGAATATTTTTATTTGACTGAGTTCTAGAGAGGCTTGATGAGGTTTATAAACGAACGAGGACATCTGTTTCTCTACTATTGATTAAGTTTGGAAATCATGTTTGTTTTCCAACAGCTGGCCCTCTTGACCACAGTACAATATTGACGCATTGGAGCATTTTCCGTTGTTTTCCAATATGGTTTTACACTTTCAAATTACTCTTTTGAGTCCGGATGACTTTTGTCTCCACCTGGAAATCACAGCGCATATTTTCGAAAACAACATTATCTAAGAAGTTATTTTATTTTCGTGGCTTGAGGACCGCGGAATCTTACGCAAAAATGCTGCAGATTTCGGTGATATTGATATTTTTGAAGCGCCATTTCAATAGTTCATTCCTGTGTTTCTCCTTTCACGAATTTACTTTTTTCTGTAACCGAACATGCATTTGTCTGCAGGCATAAACGAACTGTTCTCATCCCTTTCGCTCTGTCTCTTTTTGAACTGAGTTAAGTACAATCAAAGAGAAACAGGTTGGGACTGAGTAGGGCGAGAAAACGCCGTGGGTATTGCCGGATATCCCCATAACTCGGTTTCACAGCATGCAAAACTGTTTTGTTTGGAAAAAAAGGCTAATTTACATCAATAGCGAACAGACTTACCTATTTTGATTGGAATTCCAGCGACGCCCGAAAGCGAAAACACAATCAGCGCAGCGACGTGAAGAACTGCTGTTCGAGAAATACTCGACATTGTCAAAACTATGCAAAGGTAACTGGTTTGCAGCACTTCTTTCCAGCGCTGGTGTAGCTTTCTTTTCGTTTTGTAAAATAAATTTGAACAAAAAGTAAAGAGAATCTAATTCGGATAAACAATTTTGTGGATGACTGATGACTGATGACTCATCGCACTTTCGGTTATTATTAGAATTGGATGTGTGTAATTAATTGATATTCAAGAAAGCTCTGTTTAAATAATTGATTGCTTTTTAATCTTCTTTCACGTGTTCACAGAAAAATTAAATAATGCATGAAAAAGACATTTTCAAGACCAAATCAGGAAATTAAAGGAGGACAGTTTTGCTGAAACTGGCACAGACAAGAAACTTGTCACTAGCGTTCGTAGGCCCGAACGCTCGCGTATGGCTTCCAAAAAATAATGAAACTTTCTTCTTTAAAAAGAGGTATCCCCTCGTGACAATTATCCCTTGAAGTGTTTGTCAGCTCGGGGATTTCCTGAATAAGTGACATACAGTTGGCATAATCATTTTCAATTCAAAGCAGTCGAATCCAAGATAATACGTGATGAAACACGTTTTCGCACCCCAAGAGCCAGAAGAAAATTTTTCAGTCTTGAAACACGACCCTAAGAATCTAATTTAAGGAAAAAGTTAAAGTTTTCTTTAGTCCGAAGTTCGTACTTTCCAGACAATAAGTAATAGAGATTTCGTAGCAACTTACAGTTTAATATCAATGAGCTTCGCTCTTCTAATTCGTAACGTCACTGAACAGAGCAACCTCGTTGGTGTTCACATCATAGGAACTTTTAAAGAAAAAACGTAAAATGCTTCAAAGATGTAAAGTTAGTTATTGATAACGTCTTCACCAACATTAATTTACATTCGTGAAACATGGGGAACTCAGTTGCGAAGTTAAGACTGGAAACGAGCAACAGAACCTTTCCCACAGCAAACGGGAGAGGATCTTATTTAAGAACAAGAAATGGTTTGTGCGATGAATCTGAAGATGAGAGGGGTTATTGTGTTAAACGTCCCAAAGCCATGAACTTAACGAGGAAAGCAAAGAAGGAAGGGGAAGCTCACTTTTTTATTGGCTAATCTTGTTAGTTACCTCGGCGACACATATGTCACATGGGAAAGAGAACATAATATCTTCACTGCGCTCGGTGAAGATATGATTTTTTAGAAAACGGAAAATCCAAGTATCCCATCAGTATCTATATAATAACTAGTTTCAATCGAGTGTCGTGAAACCAAAACCAAAGTTATTACTTTGGCCAATCAAAAAGGACCGAGACAATCCAGTAAACCAATCAAAACTTGAAGTAATTACACGTAGCCGACACAAAGCGCGGGAAAATGTGCACGCGCGAGCCACGATTGGTTTTGGTTTCACTTCTGATTGGTTGAAAAAGTGGCGCGAGAGCTTTGAACCAATCACTGAGTGAAGTAATGCAAAACCAAAGCATTTCGCTAATTGCTT
>NC_090886.1:31261774-31309274 GCF_036669925.1 Montipora capricornis
TTCGTATTCAAAAAGAAAATTGAGGGTGACCACGCATTTTTCAGGGATAATTAAGCTTCAATTTGGAAAAGAACGCCATAAATTGCTTTGTATTTTAAAGCTTTTTACTAATATTGTTGATTAATTATCTTCAAAAAATACGTGGTTACCCCCAATTTTCTATTTGGATTTCAATAACACCCGTTAAGATCTGCTTTTCCGGCATATTCAGCCGTAAACTGCGCAAAAATACCTTTGAATTAGTATGCACCGTCCTTAATATAGAACACGCTGGCTCACTCACTTCTGAACACAGGATCATAAATATCTACCTACGTGAACGATGTCGCGTCCTGACAGTTTGTCTAATGACATGACACATCAAAACACGGGCTTTCATTGGTTCTTGAAGTCACATGATATCCGTCCTTTGTTCCCTTACCTTATCTTACAATAAATTTTCTCTGGAGCACTCGTTTTTTCTGCATACACAAAACTCTCGCGCTTCGGCTATATTAAGGCTCCCCCCTCGTCAGCCTCGTGTCTTCGCTCGGCTGACTCGTTGGCAATTAATGCGTTTGGCTTTGTCCAATTTATGGGAAGAAGGTCCCCAGAAAAGATCACAGGCGAGACTTCTTTATTTGTTTTATAATAAAGAATTTCTTACTTTCCTCAAGCAGGTGTATGCGCATTTGGCTAAAAATTCGGGGAGAACGATATTACCCAAATCCTAGAAGACAGGCCTTTGGATACATTATAACAAGACATGTGAGTTACCTAGACGAAGTGGTAAGTACTTCATGTCATGGGTATTCATGGGTATATAGAGGTATACATGGGTATATAGGGGTATACATGGGTATATAAGGGTATACATGGGTATATAGGGGTATGTAAGGGTATACATGGGTATTCACGGGTATATAGAGGTATACATGGGTATATAGGGGTATACATGGGCATATAGGGGTATATGAGGATATACAAGGGTATATAAGGGTATACATGGGTATATAGAGGTATACACGGGTATATAGGGGTATATAAGGCTAATTATTTAACATTATAATATACGCGTGGGAATACATTATAATTTAAATACACTATAATAGGGGATACATGAGGTACCTAGGGACGAGGTCTCCGAGGTGCCGCTGACAGTTGCGGGCTCAAAATGAAAAGGCGCGCTTCTTGAAAAAACTATCGAGTTCTGTACTGGATATTCATATTTATATGCCGATCGTTATCCATCGTCTACATATTCGGGTTGTTGCAATGAATTAGTATAAGCTTTTTTTGCGGCCTGTTCCTTCCTTGCTTGGCGTCGTTTGAGGGATCTGTTAAACTGGAAGGCGATCAATGGCACAGAGAAAAGCCTCACTGAGCCTGAAAACGGCTGCGAAGAACAGATCTGCCCAGGTACAAGCTTAAATTATTTATCACTTTGTTTGAGGAAACAAGGCGAAAAAGGTGTCAGTGTTGGAGGTTTAAAGTGAGATTAGAGAATACCTTTTCTTAGACAAAGAGAGTCATAGAAAGAACAGTATTAACATGTAGCTTAAATTGTGTAATAAATACATGTACATTTTGGAAACAAACATTCGATTCGTTTTGTTTTAACATTAAATTTTAATAAGATTTTACGATCGACTGATATTAAAAGGTTCTTTGATGAAAAATGATAATTATTATAATTCACAATCGATATTTCGATCGTGTTTATATCAAAATACTGTATTTCTGACGGTGGGTTGCTGAAAAAGCGAGCTTAATTAAGGATGTGAAGAGTTATTAGGGGGATGATTATCATTGAGGCATTTTAGTTCCAAGCATAAAAACGTGTTTTTTCATCAGAAAGTATTCCCACATACTGTAGCCTACCTCATCATACATACAGGTTGAAAGTACAGCAAGCCAAGCCATTGTTTTCTCATTGCCACCATGTTGGAGGTATAAACAACAACTTGGAATCCAAGCTCTCTTTCTTTTCTTTTCTTCTCTTCATTTGATTTTGACCTGCGTAAAATCACGCAACCACTTCTGACAAATTCATAACAAGGGAGGAAAGGAAGAGAGGCTACAGTGTATGTTTAAGGAATGACTTTTGTATGAAGGACAGAAGCTTATTTTTAGGTATACTTTACAGGCATGTGAGTAAATGGTGTGGCAATATTAATACAGTATAACAACTCTTCTGTATACATCTACATTTTAATCTCTTTTTTTATATATGTTATTTAATATGTGTTTGTATTTAGCATCGGTTGACAGCACAATGTTTAAAATATTTTATGGTAAAATTTGTATTGCTAAAAAAAACGTTTTTTTAGTCAGTATGCTGCAAGCAATGATTGATCAGTGATACATGTATCTGTTTTTTTTGTCATGGGACAATAATGAAAACTTGACCAATTCCATATTCATGTCTTTTATTTCTTAAAGGCATTGCATTCAAGGAATGAAACAAATCAAGCCACCACTAATGAAAAGAGGATTTTGAAAGGTGCTGACTTAAATAGATCAAATACCCAAGGCTTTGGGTCAGCCTTTACAAGACGAGGAAGCTATCTGGAAACCCTTGAAACTTCTCCTGATCAAAATGAAAGTTTAAACTTTCATTGTTCATTTGAAAATGACAGCAGTCCAGCTCATGAGATTGACATTCCATGCACCCAGCCACTGCCACAAGATAAGATACTTCAAGGTATGGGATTGGGACTGTGTTAGGAGGTTTAATGACTAAGTTTTGTAAGTTTGACTTTGTTGTCATCGTCAGACTTCATTGTACGATTAAAGCATTCTTTACTGTAAAAGTGAACTAGTTTCTACAATAGTTGCTAAAAATATATTCTACAGAGCATGGCAAGGGGCTACATTTCAAGGCAGAGAATGATAATAATTGACATTAGATGGGTGGGTGGAGGGATGGCGCAGTGGTGAGAGCACTCGCCTCCCACCAATGTGGCCTGGGTTCAATTCCGGGACTCTGCGTCATATGTGGGTTGAGTTTGTTTGTTTTCTACTCTGCACCGAGAGGTTTCCTCTGGGTACGCCGGTTTCCCCTCTCCTCAAAAACCACTGTTTGACTTGATTTGGGTTACCAGTAATTGTTTTAAATTTCAGTCTTTCTCCACTTAGTGCTTCAATGATAGAATGACTGGACACTTAAATAAAGTTCCTTTCCTTTTTGGAGTGACACCAGTGGCACAAGATACATTGTAAGGTTCTTTAAGCCAGGGGTAGGGATAGTGTAACGATGCTTAACTACAGACAATGTTACATTATGAGGTACTAACCACAAACTATCATCAGGGTTTTTTTTAAATAAAGGCATGGTTTGCATAGAGCTAATAAGTGGCAGTTAGAAGAATGAATTCCAACAACATCCTACTGAGCTCATTACCAGAGACTTGCCCTGGAAGACTTTCTCCTTTTCTACTCCACGTTAAAAAATACTTTTGTTCAGTAGTACATCTGTGGTACATGTAAGTCTTCATCTTCGTCTACCAAAACTTGACAAACTCCTTTGGACTCAATACATGTTTGGCTGTTAAGGTTCTGTTTATCAGTCCTTATATATATACGCCTATAACCTGATGCAAGTAATACACAAAAATTACAGATGAATACAAGATTCTTGTAGTGAAAAGTAAGTTCAGTCTCAGGGAGGATTCCAGATTACTATCTGCTCCTCTCCCTATTGTGACGCTTGGCCCTCCTCTCTATATTCCTGTTTCGTCTCTCAATTTCTATTTTATCACAGATGTCAGATGTGAGTCTCCGCCAGGCTAGCCGATCTGTTACGATCTCTCTCCATGTTCTGAGAGCAGCTCCGCGCTTGAGGATGTCCTTCAGGGTGTCCTTATATCTAAGAAGGGGCGCCCGACTCTCCTTGAACCCTCTTCTAATACTCCATAGAGAAGTGCCTTCATGGGCCGCACATCTGGCATACGTGCAACGTGACCCATCCAACGCAATCTGCTCCTAACGAGAATAATCTCAATTTCCGTAGCTTTCGCACGATTATCAGTCCTTATTACATGGCTTGTGTTTGTAGCCGATATAACACGCGCTCTGATTGGCTAATTGTGACTGAATTGTAGGGCATTATTCTCCCCTAATGCCCACCGCCGATTACGGGCTTGCAAAAAAAAAAAAGGTAATTTAAAAACCATACAGCCCGTATAATAAACTACTTACTAACCGAGCTACATTGTAGCTCAAGCCGTACTGGGGAATATTGGCTCTCGGTCGTTTTTGTACGGACCGAGCACAGCGAGGTCCGTACTGCCACGACCTCGGGCCAATATTCCCCAGTACAGCCCTCATGCTTGGTTAGTAAGAAGTTATTAATGATACAATATCAGGCTTGATGAGATATCAGCACTAAGCTGTCCACGTTTTCCATGACAAGGGTTAATGAACTTGGTTTGTGTAACAAGGTCTAAGGTTTATGGTCTCTACCTAAGAAGTATAGTACATGTAAGTATAGAGTGTTTTCATGTGACGTCATGGTGGCCATTTTGTTGTCCCTAATCAAAGGAACTGCAGCCATGTTGGTTTTCCTAACTAATCATCTGGGAATTGAGCTCTATTATCATACAGAAGTTTCCTTTTGTTTAGGGGGAAAGTAAGGTTACTGATTACATGAGTGAAAACACTGTAGGTTCAGTGAGGATTTGATATTGTGATCCCGCAGAAAGTTGTTGGATGCCCAACCCTTTGAGCTATCAGGTCGCCAGTAAGCACAAACCATCAAAATAATGACTGTGTACCACCAGAGAAAAACATACTTAGGGCTTCAGTAATTGTGCCTTTTTTTAGACAAGTAATACTGGTTCCTTTTTCCTTGGGCGACATTCAAATTTTGTAACTGAAAGTGATCATTCAAGTTAAATCAAGTGACTTGAGCAGTTGCAAAGAACTTGAACGAGACTCAAACTCGTGATCGTGCTGTGGATGCGCCAAACTTGCTCTACCTTTTGAGTTACATGTACATTGTATCAAGACATGTGGCAGCTGGTCACTCACAAGATCCTGTTCATATTATATCCTGTAATAGGTGATTGTGTCCTTTATTCTCTATCATATTCGAATTTTGAATGTTTCACAGGCGTTGTAGCATACATTGAAGTGCGTTCAAACACTGAAAACAGATTTGAAGGCATATCAAAACAAGTGGAGATGCTTGGAGCAATGGTAATTATTAACTCATTTCAAGAAAGTCACTGTCTTGTAAAAGTAATGATTAATAACATGTTTTCTGCTACAGTGAGTAGCCAGAGTTGTTTTGAGGAATCCCTGCCTGATGCAGGGCTTCTGTTATAATGCAATTTAGCCGTCTCATTAAACAAAAAAATGCGTAGCTCTCATTAGTAGTGCATCCAGACTAATGGCTTGATGACTGAAGATCATAGCAGTGGTGGATCTGAAGCATAAATTCATCATTTTTTCAGTGTTCTACATGTATTGTGGCTTGCTGTATTCTTGCTATTTTTTGTAATTTTGTGACGTTTTTGTTCTTGCTTATTTTCTTTTGTATTCAAGGTGACTAAAAAGTTTACTCCAGAGGTCACACATGTGGTATGTTTTAGTTTGCATTGCTATTATTAAGGAGAATCTACAGTGTATTAACCTCTTGACCCCTCCTGCGCCCTACGACGTCCCCGTTTGACGAGTAAAGTCTCACTCCCAGGAGTGCACGTAAAATTATTGCTGGAAATTGTGTAAGTCTTACATGTATTTCCTAAAATAGTTATTGTGGGTTTCTAACTTTTCTACAGGCTAATCATAAGTCGTTTTCCTTAAGAATGATTTACTTGCACTGCACACTGTACCAACTGAGCTTTTAAGCCAGCTGGGAGCCGGTCAATTGGAAGTGTGGATTACATCAACATGAAATAACTATTGCACTTATTATGAAAGTGAGTATGTAAATTATTATTTGGGAATCTGTTCAAGGATTTTTCATTGATCATTGACTCAATAAAATAAGACATGTAGAAGCCGGTCACAGTGAAAAATTCTTTTTTCGTATAATAATTATGCCCTGGTACATGTACATGCATATTTGAACAGATATTCAAAGATGGCAAAAAAGCCACAAGAGACAAGGCCTTAAAAAGAGGCATCCACCTTGTGTCTGTGTTGTGGGTGGAGAGCTGTCGGCAAAGTGGCAAGCTAGTATCTGAAGACCTCTTCCCAGTAGTGGAAACTTCTGAACCAGGTACACCACTTATGGTTGGGCGGCTTAGGAGAACAAAGTCCATGCAGCCAAAAGCATTTGAGGAGGATGTTCAGAATAGTGCAGGTAAAGTGATTAGAAACAACAAGGACTAATTTGTTGTAGTGATAATTTCATGTTGAGTTGGGTTGATCTTTTCGTAGTGAATCCTGTTCCAAATGCGATAACTTCGCTCTTACAAAAGAGTGACCTTGACTCTTACTGTCTGAACATGTTTGGTTTACAGATAGAGGAGAACGAAGAAGGAAAAGAAAGCTACAAGCTGTAAATGTGACTCCATCTGGTAACTGAATCAGTTGTGATATTTGTCTTGCTTGCAAAGAGCAGGGTTTATCCATTATACAGTTTTTTCCCTGCAAAAGAGGTCCTATAAAGACATCTAATTCCATCTTTTACACTGCTTTTTTTACATGTAGCTGTCATTCTCTGTGCAGAAACTCAAGATCCATATAGTCCAGTAAGTTGATATTAAATTTCCTTGACATACATTTTTTGGTCAAGGACCTCTTGTTTGTAATACACTTAAGACACTCTGACATTGTAACTTTATGATACCTACTGTAAATAACACTGTATCACAAAAAGAGGACATTTTTGAAGGATGGAAAATGTTGTCATTCTCTGCCTTCTACCCTCACAATTTTTTCCTAAGGCTCTGACTTCCATACATGTATGTCAAGAATTCATGTCATCTGCATTGCTTCCACTCTCAATTTCCCTTCTCTCTATATGGTGCGAGCTTAATCTGGCCCCTCCCCTGTTTAAATCCTGCCTTACCTCCTCCCAACCCATCCCCTCCAGTAATTTCTTGCCTATCCCAAACTACATGTACACACACACACACATACCCATGGCATCCAAAACACGGACTGACCTCACTTTTGATAATATTGTTACTTGTTAATCCATTTTATAATTGTTATTGCATTTATTAGCCAACACCCATCCCAGTGCCAGCACCTCACATGGTGCCAGACACTCCCTGCCATGGGTTTGAAATGTCAGCAGGTAAGGGCAAACTGTAAATCTTGAGGTTTGTATAATTTCGTCTGAAAGGGGGAAAACACAGAAATGACAGCAGTTTACTTAATAGCTATTGTGTGGATTAAAAGCGCAATAAATCCAGCATTAAGAGACCCTGTAGTTCTGCGGCTTGGAAACTCAGAATGCCTCAAATAATTATTATTATTTGTCCTCTTTGTGTCCTTGAATGGAATAAGTACTGCAGCATCTGCTTTTCAATATAGAGGACTGACACTGCTCATTCTGTGTTTGTTTGCTCTGAGAGAACTAAAAACTTGAATGGGTCCATTTTGTCACCAAACGTTACAGTTACAAGGTTCTTCTCCTAGAGCAGAATAGGGCAGTAAACCAATATCCTCATGAAGGAAATTTACCTCCACAAGAAAGGCCTAAATAATTTTCTCAATCACATTAGTCCAGCAGCAGCGTTAATGCTCATATGTTTTATGCATGGTGAAGGGGAATACACAATGCATGGAAACTGATGGGAACAAATTATGGGAAAAAAAGGATGTAAATGTTTTGTTTATAGTGGAAGTGCACTTAGCTATCAATCTAGTTCACAGGCACCCCAATTTTGATAATCTGAAAGAAACATGATTAAGAACCCCAACTGGCATTTGGCTATTTTCAAAGCGTGGTAGAGTAGAATCCAGGACAACCGGAAACAAATCTAAACCAGAGGTTAGAATGGGATTTGAACCCGGGGTAACCGCATGCAAACCCAATGGTGGTTTTAAAAACGATAGCAGTATTTCTTTGAAAAATGCAGTTTCAATTGCAAGGGCCTGGGACAGGTGGGGTGGTAAGGGGCTTTGGGTGTGACATGTAAGTGTGCTGGGCAATGTTTAAGTGAATAAAACTTTATGGTCACCGCAGTTAGGTTAATTCTAAACAAAGCTTGAAGGTCTGCATAACAGTAGAATATTTACTTCCCAAAATCACACTGTCATCAATCTATCGGGCCACATAACCCATCCATGCCAATAGTCAACACCACAAGTGATAGGTTTCATTCTCCTTCTGGCCACGGTAGTATATCATGGAAGTCCCTTACAAGATATTAGAGACTTTGAGCATGAAGTTTTTCACGGGGAACCAAAACTGCAATTTGCAGTTAGGCGTTTGCAGTCTCAGGGTGCCAGGGTTTCAAATTTGAAAGCCATAAATGGTTTGAAACCAGGAGACATCTTCAGAGTCAAATGACTCTTTGGCCTGGACTCTGAAGAGGAATTACACTCAAGTTGTCGAAACGCTAGCCAATGCAAGATTTATGTCTCCTGAAGCGATGAACGGTCAGGCCGTTAAATATGAGTAACGGTCAGGGGCCGGTTGTTCGAGGCCTAGTTTGCGCGAACCGTTGGTTAAGAGGTGTCAAAACCTATATATTTCCATGGTATTTAACGCTGTTTAGCGCAAACCATGCTTCGAGCAACCCGGGCCAGGCCGTTAAATATGAGTATTCCTATTGAAAAGAAGGCGTCATGTTGCATATGGCGTCTACGAAGGCAACCTCTATAGTCTTCCAGTCCAGTCCATCCAGATACCAACCCCCAACAGGGATTTTTGTCGTGAAAGCATTTTTAAAGGATTCAAATGGAAACGCGAGCTCTGCCTGAATCAAGCAGTTAGTTAATCCTGACCACCGTCAAGCTTAATTTGCTGACGTAGATTATTGCACTTTCACTTTATTCACACGAAAAGTAGAAGTAATAATTATTAAGCACCGCAATTTGTGCTTTAACTTGCTTTGAAAAAGAAGTTGGAAACTCAGAAATGATCAACATGTCAGCCCTGATGCCAATGATGCCCTTCTCCTTTGCTTCCATATATGGCAACTGTGAAACGCACTTTAATAATCCGAGATTACTACTAATATTACTGAAATAATTTGATAACGACTGGTATGCCATTTGTGTCTAATCTTATGGAATTTCATTCCATTTAGTTTTACCATTTTTTATGCACATCTTACCTTAGTACTGTCGCTAATTATTTATTCTTTTGTGTATCAGCATTTCTACTCAGTACTAACCTGGCCCCGGTTGTTCGAAGGGTGGATAGCGCTATCCATTGGATAACTCAATTGGTTTTGTTAGTGTTTATTCGCTGGATAGTGATTTATCCGGTGGATAGCGTTATTCACCTTTTGAACAACCGAGGCCTGAAGTTGATTTTAAATAAAGATTGTGTTGTGTTGAAGTGTTGAGTACCTTATGGACTTGTTCGGTATGTTTTGTATGTACTGAAACCCATAGTGGGCTCATATGCGCTATTGCTACACTGCGCAACAGTTTGTTGTCTTGCTGACATAAACAGTTTTGAAAGGACCATACTGCATTCCATTTTTTGGGAGGTGCGGTGGCCTCATGGTTAGTGTGCTCGACTCCGGATCGAGTGGTCCGGGTTCGGGTCCTGGCCCTGGCCGTGTTCTTGGGCAAGACACTTTACTCTCACCCGGTGCCTCTCTCCACCCAGGTGTATAAATGGGTACCGGTGAATTTAATGCTGGGGGTAACCCTGCGATGGACTAGCATCCCATCCGGGGGGAATTAGAAATACTCCTAGTCGCTTCATGCTACAGAAACTGGAGATAAGCGCCGGCCTGGTGGGCCTTCAATGCTCATAGCAGACTTTACCTTATACTCCATTTCATTTTCCCTTCAGGCCCAGAAGACAAACTCAAAGGACCAATCAAATTCTTTGATAGTGAGTCTGACCAATCAGAAGACAGTAGTGATGAAACCCCATCAAGCATACGAAAAATGAAAAAGAGACTCATAAATAAAAACAATCTGAACAGACCACCGAGCCTTACACTGATAGAACCAGTAACAACACCGGTCGCCGACCCAAAGCAAGACGCAAAAGATGTGCAGCTTACAGGTCAGTCTATCTCTTTGGCTAAACGGACATTAGACCAAAAACATCTTACGACTTTCGGTATCAGAATCAGAAAAGGCTTGTGGTGTATGAGGCCACCGAGGCAGAAACAACCATAAGTCGAAAGGACTTTGCCCAGTGCTGGAACATGTAGATGGAACATCGTTGTCTTCCGTACCGTAAAGTAGCTGACTGTTTTCCAAGAACTTAACGCAACTTAAGGTTCAGAAGAAGACCGCTGGATTGAAAATTTTAGTTTCTTTTTTTGCTTCAAAAAATTCTGCAGTCAACTGCACGTTGTCCGGTGTCGTTATGTTAACTGTTAAGTGATGTTTTTCCTTATCCCTTCTTCCTCCTCCCACCCTCAAAACAAGACTCCACCTTCTGGCCTGAGGGACTTGTCTCGGGGGTCGCTCAGCGGCAATGGTTTACGAAAAAAACTCTACCACAACCCTGTCATCTGCTTGAGGACGTGTTTGTTTCAGTCATATCGTGGCTGGAAATTTAATTATTCAGAAAAGAGAATACATGTAGCTCATAGCTTCATTCATCAACCTAATTTCTTATATTCTTATCTTGCCGAAAAAAGTTATCGTATAATGAGTTTAATGTACAATCATTTTGTTATTCACATCCTAGGCTCGGAGCGAGCAAAGAAAAGGAAGAGACAAGAAGAACACATCAAAGGAGGTAATGCTGCGCAGAAAAAGAGACTAAACATTGAAGGCCAAGAAACAAATTCTAACGCTGAAGGCAGACTGGAAGTGAAGACAGGTAGCGAGGAGATGAATTCAGTAGCGACAAGAAACGATAACAATGCTTCAGGTAAGTGCAGTACAGTTTTGTATAAAATGAAAGGAAGTCGTCCCCAAAGTTGATGCCACTGTGCAAACTCATATCAGGGAACTAGTCCCTGCATGTAACAACACGATTTTCTTAATGAATGTCCATTATATATGGTTACTTCGTCTCGGTCCATAAACACGCAAAAAACGAACTTGACCAATATCCACCCATCTTGACCGCACAAGCTTGGTCAATATAGGATTTATTATATGGGATAAAACTTTTTGATCTTGCGGGATCAAGCGAGTAATCCCGAGCGGGCAGTATAGTTCCATCTTGCCCGCTCGGGTAGCCAATAACAGCACGGGATTTGGTTCATTTTGCCCGCTCACCGAGTTTGTGATATAAGAAATGAAATTAGTATATACTCACTCAGTGATCTTGGTCTTTCAAGCAATCTGATTGGTTCGCTATTTCGGAGTAATTGAGCATTATTCACTCCCTACGGAGTGAATAACGCTTGATCCAAACAAAACAAAATGACCGGCGTAAACTCGCCAGCATTTATGAATTGGAAATATTGAGAATATAAGATGATGCTGTGCTACAGAAGACAAAGAAGGCCACAAAATTTGGCCTGAAAGTTTTCAAAGGTAAGAGAAGAGTTTGCCAACCAGTGTTTGACTTCATTTTTCCAGATAATTATTGCTGAAAATTAAACAATCTTCACGCCCAGGGTTTTCAATAAAATTTGAAGTAGGCAGATGGTAAGAGTAGTAGGCGGCTGTTACAATTAAGGGGCCGTAAGGCCCTGTCTTCTAGGGGGGTCTGGGGGCATGTCACACATGTCCAATATACATGAACTGAGTCGGGTCGTCAATTGCTGTTGACGGCCCGACTCACCGGATGTCGGGTCGTGAAGTTTAAAAAGGAAGTAAGATTTACTGCCGGAAGTCGAACTGCCTGAGGCAGCTTCAAATATCTCGACGGATCGTGACGATCCGATCAGGTCGTGACGACCCGTTATTTGAAAAGTCGACCCGACTTTTGGAGGTGTCAGGTGGTGAGAGAAAGAAAAACTTCGATGAACAAAGGAGGCTGTGCTGCTCAAAAATGTTGTATGCTTCGTTCTCAAAGAGTAGCGACTAAAAGTATGGATATACGCGTAGAAAATTATAAACATCGACCAGAATAGCATTAACAAATGTTGCGAATGTGTCCTTGATACCCCGACAACATGCTGTTCAGAAACAGCAATAATGACTGACTGTAATAGCGCTCCGAAATGTTGAATGCTTCGTTCTTAAAGCGTCGCGAAATCGCCGTACACTTCCTCAAAACATATAGAGACTAAAATATCGATATACGCATAGAAAATTATAAACAAACAGCAATCACAAATGTTGCGAATGTGTCCTTAATACCCTGACAACATGCCGTTCAGAAACAGAAATAATGACTGACTGTAATAGCGCTCCGAAATGTTGAATGCCTCGTTCTTGAAGCGTAGCTATGGAAGTGTCAGGTGGTGAGAGAACGAAGAACTTTGATGAACAAAGGAGGCTGTGCTGCTCAAAAATGTTGTATGCTTCGTTCTCAAAGAGTAGCGATACCGCGACTAAAATATGGATATGCGCAAAGAAAACTATAAAAATCGACCAGAATAGCATTCACAAATGTTGCGAATGTGTCCTTAATATCCTTATACCATGTTGTCCAGAAACAGTAATACTGATTGACTGTAATAGCGCTCCGAAGTGTTGAATGCTTCGTTCTTAAAGCGTCGCAAAATCGCCGGACACTTCCTCAAAACATATAGTGACTAAAATATCGATATACGCATAGAAAATTATAAACATCGTCCACAACAGCAATCACAAATGTTGCGAATGTGTCCTTAATAACCTGACAACATGCTGTTCAGAAACAGAAATAATGACTGACTGTAATAGCGCTCCGAAATGTTGAATGCCTCGTTCCTAAAAAGCGAAGCCATGGAAGTGTCAGGTGGTGAGAGAACGAAAAACTTCGATGAACAAAGGAGGCTGTGCTGCTCAAAAATGTCGTATGCTTCGTTCTCAAAGAGCAGCGACTAAAATATGGTATAGGCATAGAAAACTATAAAAATCGTCCAAAATAGCATTCACAAATGTTGCGAATGTGTCCCTAATATCCTTATACCATGTTGTTCAGAAACAGCAATAATGACTATAATAGCGCTCCGAAATTTTGAATGCTTCGTTCTTAAAGCCTCGCGAAATTGCCGTACACTTCCTCCAAACATCCAAGCGTAGCAAAAATCGCAGCAAGCTTCCTAAAAGCATCAAAAAATGGTGAATGGTTCGTTCGTTCGTAGCGAAATTAATATATACCCAGACAACATGCTGTTCAGAAACAGGGATAATGATCGTTCATAAATGCGAGGATCATAGCTTAACTTGAAAACAGTTACTGTTTATTAAAGAACGACAACTCCTATGATACTGCAACGAGAAAGTGGCTGCTAAAACGGAAACAAAAATGACAGACAGGATAGCCACGTTTTTCGAAGAACTGGCACATCTCCTCTGATTTGCTGGAAAAATCGGAGTCATCACTACATAGACGCCGAAGTCTAAGAAATTGAGAATAAGGAATGGAGTTCTTGACATGTGATGGATGTGACGATGAATACAACAAATAACTGTGTGAATCAGTAGGTTTGTAGTGCACACTAGTACATAGCACGTTGCCTGTAATAGAAACTTTGATATCTAGGAAAGCCAATGAAGTTTCCGAAATTTCCCAGGTATATTTAAGAGCCGGATGAAAAGAGTTGACGGAGGTTATAAATTGATCGAGTTCTTCTCTGCTGGATGAAATAGCGCCGATGCAGTCGTCGATGTAGCGGCCGTAGCAAAAAATGAGACCTAATATCAAAGTAAGGAACTTTCATTTACGAGTGCCTTTGTTTTTATAACTTCAATGCAATGTTAAAAGCCTTCAAATGAAAAAGTAAACTTTGAGAGTTCGAATGGCAAAAGTCAGCAAAAGTAGGCGGCGCTGATATCGAAAGTAGCCGCCGGAGTTCGCCGGTTGCCGGCTTCTAATGGAAACCCTGCACGCCAACAATTTGTTTCACTCTTAGTAATTCTCTCTTGTAGGGCTGGTCGCCCACCAAAACGAATTTCTTAGTGAAATCGAGGAATCAAAAAAATGTTTAAGAAATTTCCACATGGTTGCAAGGAAACAAGTCGGGTCATTTTACAACAAACTAACGCTCACCTCAATTAGAGCCACCATTTCATGTAGATCATTTACCAACTGCACTTTCAATTTCCATTTCAAATGAACCTCAAAAACTTTGATCGAACGGTGAAAATGTTTTAACAAGCAGAATTTCGAATAAGATTGCTGATTTAAACGGTGCTAAATGACCATTTTGCTGTTTGTGACGAGGATTTTAATGAACGTTATTTAGATTTGCCATGTTTGAAGCTTTTGTAAATACTTTCGCGCATGCTTTGTGCCGCTTGCACATTTTCGATTTCAAAGAATAATGGTTAATTATTACATTTTCAATCTCGGATATTGCATATCTAGCTTTCTATATATTGCATATCTAGCCTCAGCTAGCTTTCTGATTGGCTCACTCAATCTGGGTTATGAATGAATGAAACTTTATTTAACCACGGTACGGGCAATTCATCAGCTAGTTACAGAAAGATCAAAACTATAACTACACAACTATAATTATAAATTAAACTATATTAACAAGTTGCTTTCCGTGAATGCCGTGTCTTATCGAGCTTTGCTAATTGCGTGTTTGAACAACCTGAAAGGCCGTTTACACGACAGAAAAATTTGGGTCCGGACCCGTCAAAAAAGCGGTACGGACCCATAACTTTTGTAAAGAAACACTGGAGTTTCTACAGGTGGCCCTGTAGACACTCATAGACAGCTATGGGCTGCAGGAGAAGGCACTTGCGTGTGTGACGTAACTACGGAAGTCTTCCAAGCTCACAGACATGACAAACAACCCGACTTGAAATACAAGACCACGATTAAGTTCCCAAAATATCAAATTCCAGTAATTCCTAAGCGTCAAAAGTTTTTATTTCGCTTTTCCCGCCTTTGCTGACTGAGGTAGATCTATCGAAAATACGTTGTTGCGTTTTGTTTAACATTTTGTGGTTTTTTTTTTTTGAAAATGTAGTTAAAGTAGTATTGATTACAACCAGAAACCAATAAGGGTTGAAACGTGTAACGGCCCCTTGTGTGCTGGGAAACAAGCTTCTGAATATTCAATTTGCTAAGTACCATAGTTGGAACAACAAGAGAGAAACATTCAACCAATCAGTTCGCAAGAACACCGCGACGCAATACCACCAATGTTCTCGCGCGAAATTAGCTGGAGCGAGGGGTTTCCAAATATGGTACTTAGCACTGAATATTCGGAAACTGTGAACGCGCGTTACACGTTTCAACCCTTATAGGTTTCTGTTACTACGAGATAAGAACAAAATCGCAAACATTTCGCGCGTAAGGTCTACAGTAAATCTTAAACTGGGCTCTAATCCATGACCGCGCGACTGCACCGCACCGCCCCTCCAACTGAGCTACCAAGCCAACGAATGATTTGCCAGTAACCTGAGACCTATGTTATACGCAAAGTATTCTGGAATCACCAGGGGGCAAACATTGCAAGTCGCTGGAAAGTAATGTACGACAGAAAGCTGTCTTCGTCAAAATCGGTGATATTGGACAACGAAAAACGTATTTTTGCCGCGACTGTTTGTTCTTGAAAATTGAGAGCTTTTGTGTGATTACCGCGATAAAATCTCTCGATTTATCACTCTTTCCGGCTTCCGTAAGATCGATTGTGAAATCTTTAGCTGTATCAAGTAATGTACGGTCTCGAAATAGTGCAAAATAAGGTGTAACTTTGAAGTGATTGACTCAATAAAGCCTTTTCAGAGGTCATTATACGCGTGCTGAATACGTTTGCAGAGCTATAAATCGTGTCCAGAGTTATTAATTAAATCGGGATATGTTCAAGGCTTTGATGAGTACTAACGTCTGCTCTAGTGCATAATTTTAATAGTACATCAAAGTAATTGGGCATTCAAATCCCCTCTTTATCACTATAGAAGACGAAAAATCAGTGTCCATGATGGGTTTAAAAGTGAGCCATTTCCTGTTTAGTTGAAAATGTAAAAATAGCTCTCTTGAGCAGCATTGCACAGCTAAAGTTGTCCAGGCCTCAAAACCTGCAGATGATGTTCAATAAAACTGATTGACAACTTCCGTATTCCCCTGGTTTTATCCCTCTAAAGCGCAATAGCTGGGTAAAAAATTTCCATCCTCCCGACAGCAATTTCTCTCCCGTGAGGAGGTAAAATTCCAGCGGCCATGTCAATGTTCTAACGCGTTATAACTAAAAAGAAAACAATCTCGATACACGCAATTATATATTGAAAAGTTTTTATTGAGTGAATCCCCTCAAATATATACCAAAGTTTGTACTTTCACAGTCAATCTTACGAAAGCAAGACTGTACTAATCGGAAGATTATTCTTTGTCCAACATCGCTTCCTTTGATGAAGACACAACTTCTGCTGTACATTTCTTTCCAGAGAATGGCAGTGTTTGCACCCTGGTGATCCCAGAATCCTTTACGCATAACGTAGTATCCGATTTCTAGCAAATCATTTACTGGGAGCTGTTCAGCTGTCAAACTCGTTACCATGGTCTCTCTTCTTCCCTTCCAAGCAGAGAGACCGTGGGAGCGAGGTTGTTCAGCGGTAGGTGTAATTTCTATCCCCTGAGAGTTGAATATGGATAGAATATTTAACAACTATTCACCGAGATGGAGGTGGCTTGTGGTGGAGAATTTGAAGTACATGATTTGAAGATCATCGCACTTTTAAGTGCTTAAAAGCAGCGACTTAACTAATGAATTTCAATTTCCGCACTTGGCGTCTCGGTAAGTATCCAACCGCACTAGCCACCTCCACTTCGGTGAATTCTTGGGTTTCATTCACGTGATCAACAGCCATGTTTTTCAAAGAAAACAAAAGAAAAAGTTTGCATAATAATAGAGTTCTTCAATTCCCGGAGGATTGGATCGGGACACCAACATGGCCGCCGTTTCATTGTTTGGGGATACCAACATGGCGGCCGTGACGTCATGTGAAATCCAAGAACAGTTGCTAATTATTCATGTTATGAACTGCGGAAATTGAAATACTTGAGTTGAGTTGCTGATTAACTACGATAATCTTCAAGTCATGTATTTCAATTTCTCCAGTTCAAATTTACGATTATTTGAAACCGAGCGTGAAAGCGATCTTTACTATTCCTGGGACCAGGGCTGTCGCTGAGGTGAGATCCTTCGCCTCTCACCATTGTGGGATTAATTTATTCGTTTTCCACTCTGCCCCGAGCGATTTCTTTCCGGGTACACCAGTTTTCTCCTCTCCTCAAAAACCAATGTTTGATTAACAAAATATAACTGTGTGCTTTATGTATAGTGACGTGTGATAATGGTATCAAAAATACCAACGGAGGTATTGGTAGAAAGATGAAGCCGACCAAAACTCCCAGGGAGAAGAAGAGCACACAGGCCAAGACAAAGGGAGACGTTTCTCAGGAAATCAACTTGAATCAGAAGTGTGAAGAGTTTGTTTCAGAATCGGCTGTGTTTCCAACAAATGAAAACAGAAGTACTGTGAAAAAGAAGTTTTCAAAAACAGCAAGAGTTTTGGGCAATATCGACACCGTAGATTTTCGAGACTTAAAGATAAACGGGACTGAAAGCAATGGCGGAGCGTTGAAAAGGGAGCATTGTTTAAAGAATGAAACTGGCTGCAGAGACGAAAAAACTTTGATCCCACAGAAAGTTATTAAACAAGAAAAACTGGTTTGTCGGGAAAATCTAGTTAGTTTGGAAAAGCCGGTTTACCGGGTGAACGGGGGTGGAAAGGACGAAATGAACGAGGAAGATGATGTTAAGGGAAAGAATGAAAACGAAAGTAAAGAAGAGAAGGCAAGCAAGAGGGAAATAAGTAGCGAGATTATTAGTGGAGATGACAATGACACGTGCACAGAAGAGGAAGAGCAGCAAGCTGAAGAGAACCAAGTGATTAAGAAACAGAAAACCAAACCAGTGAAAATTTTGAAGGTGAGAGGAAACCGAATCATCATCATGATTTCTGTCACAGAATCATTGCAGTCATTTTGTACTTATTGGCATGCAAAAGAGCAATCTTAAGATTGTGGCACGTGTTCGTCTTCTAGCTTTCGTGTTAAGATGAAATGGCTTGAATTCCTGAGCTTTGCCATACCGATGCAATGCTCTATCTATGAGCCATTTCCAAGTTCATGTCTGCCTCCTCTTCAAAGCGAGTCTAAGTGCAAAGTTTTTGTGATGGTAATTAGTTCTACTTTACATATGAATGACAACTAATATTCATAAGAAAAACTTCGCACTTGGCCTCGCTTTGTAGAGGAGGCAGACATGAACTCGGAAATGGCCTAATCAGCTTTCAAACCAACTGGCAGCTGGTCACTTTGTGAGTTCGCAATGAACCGGTGGAGGATGTTGATATAAAAGACGTACTTGAAATACGGGAAAAAATAACCTATGACCTCTGTGATACCGCTACGGTGCTCTACTAATTTTCAGGCTTTCCTTGTTCGCAACTGAGTCGATCTTGCCATACCTCTTTACGCACTTCAATGATATGAAAGACGGTCGTTCATATAAGTCTATTCATATCCACGTCCTCTACGTCCTTATTACGCACTCGTAGAATGACCAGATCCCAGTTGGGTATGAATGAGTGTTATCCTTACTACACGTAGCGTGTATATACTTATATGTGTGAATGTCACAGAAATCAAGTGAGGCCTTTCGCTACCGTGAAAGTGGTGGATGGATGAGGAACCGTCGATGATCAACAGCACCAGGAACTCCTTTTTTGTGCATCACCCAAGGACTGAGAAAAATCTCTGACCTGGGTAGGAATCGAACCCACGATCTCACTTGATTTCTGTGCCGTTTACATAGATACATACACGCTACTAATGACAACATACATTTTCGCTTTGTTTTATCAGTCGTGCAACAGTCTACTGACTTGACTTTCATAAATATTTTTTAATAAGTTATCAGACTGATCACGATCTTCTTTGATCCAACGCTGTGCAAGACTAATCGTCCACGCTTTTTGCAAAAGTTTTAAAATCTCAACTTTACTCATTCATACTTAGCGCTTGGCTTGAACCGAGCCGATTTGTCCTCAAATTCCCACGGCCTGCTCCCGACTGGCCTTGTAGCTCGGTCGGTATAGCAACGGTTATCCAACGGGTATTCCACCCAGGTCAGAGATGTTTCTCTGTCCTTGGGTGATGCACGAAAACGAAGTTCCTGATGCTGTTGAACAGCGAAGGTTCTTCATCCATCACATTCCGCGCCCACCTTTCGCCCTAGTTTGTATCCATACTTGTCCACCTTTTCCCTTTATTAGGTGCTTGTAAGCAGACCGTCTTATTCTCTATTTCTATATACATTCAGTCACAGCTTCGATTTTTATTTGCTCAGTGAAGTTCTGGTAAGTTTTGTCTTGATATCACGTCATACAAGTTCAACTGCTTAGTCGTGATCGCGGATTCTGACAAAACACCATTTATGGGAAGCACTGCCGCACGGTGGAGAAGAAGAAGTGGGAATTATTAAAGTGGATCAAAATTTTCACAAAATCTTGCCGTCCTCGAGAGAATTTACTGTTTGTTTGAATGGTAGCCATTTTATAGAGACAAAGCCGATGGCTTCGGCGGATGATACAGATCTTTTTGTTAATTTTCAGTATCAAGCATACCCTCATTAACCCTGGTTATTAACCCAGTTTATGATATCAATTGCACTTTGTTTTCTTTTAACAGCCAAAACGCTCAATTGTGATGACGAGCATGCATTTTAAGTAAGTGTGTTAAACATATGTTAGTGTTTAATTTGTCTTGCTGTGTTTTATGATTCCGTCAACCGTTTCCTTTCGTTATTCAATAACCATGATTTTACACAAAGACCCGTTTAACACGTTCAATAGACCATATTCGTATTCTCAGTATTAGACTGGAACTAGCTTGCAATGGAGACTAATGCGGGGGAATATATTAAAAAGTATTTACTACAATCCTGGGGTGGAATTAGTCATGTAGAAAGAAAGAGCGGGACTGGTGAATTAGAGGATTTATCTGCATATATAAATCTCTGAAAGGACGAATTTGCCGCTATACCACCGCTGTAAACCCCTGACTGACTTCTCCAAAGCCTGTGTATTCTTTGTGATTACCCATCCAACGCCGATCGCGTTCCAGGAGGTCGCCTATCGAACAATAGCCCACTTTCGATATATTAAAATTCAGTCGTAAACAAAAGGTATCATCTCGAGGCTCTGGGGAATAAACTCATGCAAATCCTTATATTTATTCCCTAGAGCCTCTATATGATGCCTTTTGTTTCGGGCTGAATTCTAATATATCGAAATTGGTCTATTGAAGAAAAACTCTCACAAACAGGGCTTAACTTAGGCGACGAAACTTCATCTTATAATTATACGATGCACTGGAACATTTTGCACTCTAAAAAGCTTCAACACAATAGCACTCAAACGAATTAGAATGTCGTTTTCATGAGACGCTTTTTATCAAAATTGTTGTGAAACATTGTCAGTTTTCCAAATCTTGTTTGTCAGAAGGGTTTATGCGATCTTCAGAGTGAATCAAATAAATACCTCTTACTAACCAAGCTCGAGGTCCTTTCTGTAAGACATTTTGTATTTTTTCCGTCGATTTATGACCCACGCGCGAAGAGCGCGCGAGGGCCATAAATTCCGAACTTGGTCATTTTATGTTGTTTTATGGTGTTCTGACATTCCCGAATGTCAGATCACAAAGTATGCCTAAAGTTGAGTTTTTCCTTCAGCTTTCATCTTAACTCTTTTGTGACGTCGTATAATTGTTTTAGCGAGCAGGATATCGTCTTATCCGTGGTTCGAAAATTGGGCGGCTTTTTCATCGAGGATCGAGTCTCGCCGGCAACAAGTCACGTGATCGCTGGAAGTCCTCGCCGAACGCTAAACGTACTAATGGCCATCGCTCAAGGATGCTGGCTGGTGTCACCCACGTGGGTAAGAATTTGATCAAGTTCCGTAAACTTTCGTAAGGTAGATGTTGAATTTTGGTATCATGCCAGGACCAAAACGAAAAAACTAAAATAATTGTTACAAAAAAAGTTAACAGGACGGGAACCCAAATCCTTGAATTTGATTGGTCAAGGCTTTGCGATTCAGCTGTTCTGATGTTAGAAGAATGACTTCGAGTTACAGATTGGTTACATAGTGCTTATTCAGCAACTGTACAGAGAAATCTATTCCTTTTCAGTTTTTAGTTCAATGATATTGTAGAACATTTGTTTAAATTAAAATTGCATTAGGGCAGTGAAAAAACCAGTCAGAGAATAACCTAAAGATGTAGTTAACTACACGTTATGTACCGGTCTTGGCAGATACATGGAAGGAATTGTCGAGGAAGCGTCCTGGCGTCGTTCTTCATAATTTTGTGAATGTAATTAACTTGTGGTTCTCAATCAGACAAGACCAAAACACCGGGAACTACGTGCCCTGCTCTTTTCGATCAGTGTGTAGGATCTTTAACGCCTCACAGAGTTTCTTTTGAACACGGTTTCTGAGACGGAGCCTACGATTTACAGTCCTTATCCGAGAAGACTAGAGATTATAACCATTTGCGGATGTAATTGCAAAGGCAGCGCATTCTCCTCAATTATTTAAAGACCCTGACTGTTTGTCCGGCCGGAGTCGAACTCACGACCTCCCGCGTGATAGCCCGGTGCTCAACCAACTGAGCCACGGATGCGGCGGTACTTTTGTTATGAATGGGCATGGCTCAAAGGGCGATCGTTGGAGGCCTTGTGTTCCACGAACTCATAATCTTATTGCGTTCTCGTTGCCATTTTTTCTTTTGACCAAGAACCCATCACCCAAGAGTAAGATTTACACAAATTGGCCTAGTCCCATTATGCAGCGTCAGAAAAGTGTCTATTTTGAAACCAATTTTTGCGGGAAAATAAACAATAGACAAAATCAGCTAACTCAATGTTGTACCCAATTCAAACCACTTGGTAATAAAACGTTTTGTTCCAAGTATTTTTTTTATCATTTAAATGCGAAAGCTACCTTATTATGCAAATAAAATGCACAAAGAATCTTAACCTCGGGAGATTTGAATTGGGTACAACATTGAGTTAGCTGATTTGGTCTGTTGTTTATGTTCCTGCAAAACTTGATTTAAAAATAGACACTTTTCTGACGCTGATGAGGACAAACCTGATACCAGATTCTTATTCTTGGTTAATGGACCCTTGTTGTTCTGACTGATTTCAAACGCAACTTGAGTCTTCAGCCTCCAAGCTTCAAATGCCGCCTAATATAGGACATTTTCAAACGATAGGGACACAAATAACAATAGAGAAATGTACGACTTCTGGTGGACGAACAAAAGAAGCTAATGAGAGATCTTTTGTTCTCGTCTACCAACATTGCGGCGGTGACGTCACGTGAAAACCTCCAATTGGTCCTTCCCTTCTTCTTTACTTTGCAGATAATGAAAGCTTTAGAAGTTGGCCATTGGGTGGATGAAGAACCTTACGAGTTATCCGAAGCTTTTCCTGCCGCACAGGTAAGTACCAGGTATAAGGGCTTCCTTTTTCCTTACCAGCGTCATCGTGGACTGAAAACTCGAAGAAAAACAGCTGATTTTTTTAAGGTCAGCGGATTCTGCATTTTTTGCTCTTTCTGCACGAAACGTCAAACAATAATGTATTTTACAATGACTGCAAAAATTCTAGTGCGTTCTTTGGCTAATTTTTATTGACAATAAGCGGACAGACACATAAATTTATAATTTATGTGATAATGACGCAATATTGCTCGCGTCAGATTGACGTTTCTCGCATTTTTGTCTCACTTTCTTCTCGTGTTTTGACTTAATTTTGACCCCTCTGCCTTTTTGTTATTGTAAAAAACAAATTGTTATCAGTTTTTAATACCTCTGTCCTGTTATTGACAATGAATTTCGTCATAACATTGTCAAAGCTAGTCTGCGGATCCACGAGGCGACAGCTACTTTGACAATGTTATGACGCAATTCATGATCAATAACAGGACAGACGCATGAAAAACTGACATCAATTTGTTAAATCGCGAAAAAGTGGTTTGGTTGTATTTCAGGGCGTGAATTGCTAGTTTGCGGCTAAGCGGCTTGGTCCAGTGGTAGTGACGTTGTACTTGAACACGGTTGCGCACGCTTTGAGTCCCGTTCTTGCCACTTGCTGGGTTGGTTTTCAGTGGTCTAGAATTCGGCTCTTCCACCATTTTTCGATAACCAAATGGTTGCTTCCTATTTTCTGCGGTTTCTAGAGACAATATCAAGATTCTTAGGCCCCTTCCACGCTAATGCGTTAAAAAAAGTATCCGGTTTCGGTATCATCGGAAACACACTACCGTTCTCGCAGCATTTTCAACAGTCCGCACTGAAACGCTCGAAAACTCTTAATTACATGCTGTGTTATTGGTTGAAGAAAATGTGCATGCTCGAAAGAGATACGGCCGCGATATTTTGGGCATTTCCCGCCACTGCAAGTTTGAAAGCTGTAAACAACTTCACGTTTGCTCGCTTGTTTTGTTCCAAAATCTCCTCGACCTTCGATATGGTGTTCCTGCTCCAGCACTATAAATGGGAAGATTTTGAAAACGACACATTCTCTTATTTTACGAAAAACCAAGATAAGATTGAATAGAGCAAGGTTAAGCTTCAAACAATATACCAATATTTGCTAGTATGTTTTCATCTGCCATGTTTTCAAAGCCTGAGTACAACTCACGTGGTGCGGATGACGTCATCGTTTTCATTTCGATGCGTTTTCGACTGTCCACACTAAAACGATACGTTCACTTTTTCCACTTTCGAGAGCGTTTTCAAATCGCTGCAGTTTCGATGAATACACTCAGCGTTTTAGTGTGGACAGCGCCAAAAGAAATGTATATTGGAAGTGCGGATTATAGACACCTGAAAAATTCAGCTTAGTGGCTTCATAGCTCAGTTGGCAGAGCATTAACCCCGGCATCGCAGAGGTCATGGATTCGAATCCCGTTGAAGTCGTCTGCATAGTCCAGTTTCAAGTTTTCCATGACCGCTGAATAGAAACACTGAGGACGCATTCTTGCAAGGTTAGCCTCCATTATTCACAAATACCGCGCCGGCACGAAGGTGCCTGACATTTGAAACTAAACAATAGACAGAGTAGTAAACAAGTCATCTTCTCGCTAGAATTTATGAATATATTCACTTTAGATGAAGGCTAGCCCTGTAAAAATGCGTCCTCAGTGTTTTTATTCAGCGGTCATGGAGAACTTGAAACTGGACTATTTTTCAGGTGTGTACAAGATTTTCCACATAATTGCATGCGAGGATCACTTCCATCTTTCTTTCGTTCTTGGCTATGTTAAAAGAATTTATCCACGTAAATTTAAAAAAATTCTAGAATGGTGAACTTTTTCGACTCCATAAATGCTGGATAGTTATCGTAAGAGAGCCGAAAATCTTGGGAGATGTTGCACAGTGTAAAAAGGTCCTCTATGTGACGCCAGTATTTGTCTGTCTTTTCAGCTGTGCCGACTTGAACGTGTCAGCGTTGGAGCAGGCTACCGGCAGGAACTGTTCGTTGACTGTCCCCCAATATTTGTGTCCGAGAATTGTTCTCCTCCGAGCGATTCCTTGATTGCCCTTATCAGTCTCTGCGGAGGAAAGGTAATTGACGCGTTGTCTCGGACATTTTGCTGTTTTGCTTTTTCAGTAAACCTGCCACGACCTCGTTCATATAAAAGAGTACCGTTTCTATCAAAAGAACAATCCCCTCAGTCCTTTGGATTTCGCAACTTTGTTTTCCAAACACGAAAGGTTTAGCTTTGATTTCTAAAAGACGGTTGTTTCAACCCCCTTTTCCCAGAAAATGGTGCCCCAACAAAAGGCACAGTCAATTTGCGTGTTTTGATTGAGCTTATGCTTGTTGCGTCGCCAACGAAAGCCAGTCTTTTTTCGTGTATATCGCGTACATATAGAGCCGTACGAAATTTACTTTTGTCGGTCTTTTTCCAGCTTTGAATCCGAAATAACAGATCTCAGAATACGTTACACGGTCTTTTTGTCTTCAAGTACCCTGCAGTGAAACCAGCAATAAAAGCGTGACATGGCTACTTGAATAAACTGCTGACTTACTGCCTGCCTTAATGACTAAAGACTGCCTGGCGCCTGACTTCGCTGGCAGGCTGGATGACTGACTTTCTAATTGGTTCGTTGACCGTATGACAGACTGACTTATTGATTGATTGACAGATTTAATCCTCGCTCAATAACAGGCCATGAAACATTTCCCACATTAAAGATGTTCTGATAGATCTAATTTCTTCATCTTTACCAGGTGAGCTTGTCCGTAAGAAAAGCTGGCATCTGCATTGGGTCAATGACGCGAAGAACACAAGCTGTCAACATTACTGAACAATGGCTTCTAGGTGAGTTTTGGATGGGAATTTTCTATCACACGGCACTGTTCACGTCCCTGTCTTGTCAGGGTGTAGTATAAAACTCCTGACAAAGGCCTTCTATATCACTCAATTGATTAATTTGTGTAAAGCACCGAAAAATTGATTCAGTATAAAGAAAGAAGTTCATTCGCTGTCTTGTACGAATCCTACGAATATTCTTTTAGCTAAAAACGTGCATCTACAATTATCTGATATTTGTTTTGTAGATTGCATTACCCAGCATGTCGTCCTGCCGTTTACAAACTACGCTCTCAATACTCCAGCTAAACGGCGGCGAGAAACAAGTCCGAGCTACTGAACGCTTAGCGTTAGAAAAGACACTGAGCCTGCTGCTTTGTTGTATGATTCGCTGGCGAGTTACTAAACACGAAAAGGGTTTCAAATCGTCAAGAGCTACTCCTGGCTGTTGGGCAAACTTTTCATGGAGTTTCATAATTTAACGTTGCAGACTTATGAATTCTTATATTGGTTTTAAAATATGTCGTAAGGCAAAGTGCAAACAAGTTTCCTCTGCCGTTTCTTTTCGGAGCGTTGTTGGATGTCCAAAAAACGGCTGCGGAGATGCTTGGGAAACAGCAAACGAAGTGCATGAGGTTACAGGTAGATTGTAGGCCTGGTGATGCTGTAAATAGATAAAAAGTGAAAAGAATGGGAAGGGTTTTACCGAATTTTTTTTTTTTGGGGGGGGGGGAGAGGGGGATCAACATCCATTTTCGTATGGCACGCTTTTTCATCAATACTTTTAATTCTTATTTGGAAGAATAAGTGGAACGCGAGATAATTTTAATTGCAACGAAATAATCACACTTATTATTATCAATGGAAACCACAGCTGTATAGTTCAATAGGGTTTTCCACGTTTCCATGGAAAAATGCTCTCGTGATTTTACTTGGTAGAAAATTAGTATTGCTTCCATTCATCAGTATTGGTCTAAAGATTTCATGAAATCTCTATGCTGATTTTTATATGCCAGAATAAAGAAATAAAATGACACATCATCAGTTTCTTTGCCATTCACTTAACCGTCTTCATTCTTCTTTGTTTGCTCCCGCCCACGCAAAAGGCCTCTCCTCTGTCAGTTCGAGGGAGTGAAATTCCCCCCAGGGGCGTAGCGTCCATATACGCACGTGCGTACCTCGAAAATCTAAAAATATATAGTTTATTTTATTTTATTTATTCATAGATTTTTAGCGAAAAGCGACTTATCCACATGCAAGAATTTTCTCTTATTGTATTGCTGCTGTTCATTTTTATCTACTTTTTTTTTTCTGAGAGGTCCGCAAAAGTACTCGACCCGATTTGACGGCAGCTTGAAACGCTTTCATTTCGAGTCAAAACTTATGAGTCCATGAGGTGTTCAAAGTACTCGGTTCAGTTGACATTTGAGTGGTAAATGAATAGGCCAATTTCGATGTATTAAAATTCAGCTTGAAAGAGATGTTTAGAGAACAGTGGATGATATGCTAATATATTTCACATTCATTGCAACTTGCTTCTATTGTTTTTGTCCTCTCTGCCTCACTATCAAGCTGAATATATTTCGAAAATGGCCTGTGGAGTATTTCACATGACGTCACGGCGGCCATGTTAGAGGAGTGAAACTAAGAAACAGCGGCCATGTTGGAGGAACGAAATATTCTTTTGGGTATTGAACTCTATTCTTATGAAAATTCTTCCTTTTGTGTTAGTATGCAAATATGGCTGCTAGTCATATGAGCGAAAACACTCTATTAAATGCCCCAGAGATCAATAAGCGACTTCTTTAGCCGGAGTGTGATTGACAAGGTCAGTGAAGCGGAAGTAACAGAAGGTAAGTTCCTTTTTGAAATTTAATCAAATGGTTTTAAAAAGGAGTTTTAGCCTTCTACAATTCTCGATTTAGTATTAAGAGGAGAGGATGTGATTAATGAAATAAAGAAAGAGAAAAAAGGACAACTTCCTGTACGACATTTTTCACGTGAACTATAGATGGCGCTGCGGCGAGGAAAAAAAGAAAATCGAACGACATAAGACCGTTAAAACACGACAAAATTCGTAGCATAGCCCTAGTCATTTCACTTTGCAAATGAAAGTCGTCAATAGCAGTCATTTTCTGATTTTGTTACGTACCGACTGTTTGAGTGTCAGCTCTACCCGGAATCGTTCATATTTTTGGGGGAGGGGGGGGGGGGGGATTTATCTGAATTTAAAAATCAACTCAATTCCGTATGAAAGACCATGTATTAAAGGATAGGATTCACCACATTATTTGCACCAATTGCTTTTACTTAAGAGAAATATGAGTTTGAAATTGCTTTTTCGCCCCTGGAACCGTGGGCGTCATTTATGGGTCAGCAGCTTCTAACACAGTTGTGACGTATGATGGACAATAATAATAAAGACAAAGCTTGTAATTCTGTGGAGATTATCGAGATATTTATTTTATCATGAGCGGAGTGGAGCCTTTTCAGTTCAAAACTCCAACAAACCCTCTTTCAGAAAGACGCAGGATGTCAACTCATACTTCACATTTCTCTTCCCCATATCCTACGTCACAAACTTGCAAGAGAAGCGCTGGCAGGAGCGTTTTGCGCCTCCGTATTTACCAAAGCCAAATTTTGAGCCATTTATCGATTGAAAAGCTGAACTTAATGCGTGCAACGTGTAGTTTGAGACAAACAAAATAATCAGAAATTGTTTAACAAGCGTAGTTGTTGAAATGAAGTGACAAAATAGTTACAATGGATTTCCCGTTCACCGGAAGCACTCAAGCTCCAAATTTACATTAAATTATATACAGATTGCAAACTGAAGAGCAATTTTAAAAAAAATGCCACCAGAACAATTTCGAGTGGAATCAGGCTGCTGCCGCCTCGACAGCCTAACATCTTCGCGCGGCTGGCTCGTTTGCAATAGCGAAATTGTGAGTCCCAAATTTTGCAAGGAATGTATAGGATCCTCAAAGACTATCAGCGCTTTTGCCAGAAAACGATTTGTCATTAATCACTGACCGCTAATATTAGTCGCTGATTATCAAAACATTAGGGCTTTAAATTGGAAAGATTAAGGTTACAGTTTGTCGAGTTCTTTGAACTTTCGAGAGTAATTTGAGTGTAGCAAGGCGCCCTTTAGAAGCAAATGTGTATGCTAATGATGAGAACATCGAAAACAATGAAGTCGGCAAAATTTTCCTTCGATTTTATGAACTGAGTAATCATTCTTTTTAAACTTGAAGAGCAAGAGGACTAGACTAAGGTACTGATGACAAAAGATACAAAGACAAAAGAGATAAGCTTACTCCGTTAGCTAAAAAAAGTTTGAAGCTGCCGTCCACAGTTTGGTTGTTAAGTCCAATCCAAGTTTCAATATTTTCAGATCTTTGCTAGCATGACCTTGAAGATTTACTTTTTGAGAGGAGGCGTGAACTTGGGGACAGCCAAAGCAGCTGTGAAAATCAAATGTCAGACGTAAGTTCTTCGATTAGTAATCTCCTCAAAACAGTCCAGGCATGTTAGGCTAGCGTGCATCTGACTCGCACAAATTGAGCTGCAAATGAAGTCGGAAAGATAGCAGTGCGTTCAAATTTAGTTACTAGACGGTCATTTCCAATACGAAGGAAAATAATCATCAACAATTTAGGTCAAACTCAAACACATTACTACCGCCGTGGGAAAAGTCACGACACTCGCTGGTGAAAATAAACAGGACGTGCTTTCAAATTGTCACAACTGTTTTCATTCAAAAAGCTCTAGAATAACCTCAAAGTCAACTGGTTTGGGTCATGTTTCCTCACCTGCTTCAATGAACTGATGCCAAATTGTGCCAGGATTTCATCCGACGGTTGTACTTAAATGTTTTCTCCCATGGGCTGTTTATTGTTTGAGGTGCGAGAGAGAGATTGCGGTGGGTGGACGTGGAATTTGCGCATGATCATGATCAGCAGAGCGTGGGGCCTTAAACAATCTGAATCCATCTTGCTACAATAGGTCTCTCCAAGAGAAATTTTCTGCCGTTTCCATCCTGTTGTGCTTTGCCTCATGACAGTTGCAGATCGGTTCGGCAATAAATTACCAAGCTAAGAAAATCTTGTACTGAAAGAAATGTTATATGTTAACTCAAGAAAAAGTATCAGACTAAAAAGAAATCCCCCACCCCCACTTTCTGCTTCTCAAGAATTAAAAGGCCTGTTTCCAGGCTGCAAAGCTGCGTTTTCGACGCTCAAATTTCAAATAGAATTTTAAATTGAATGAACGAAATTTATATAAATTGAAGTGTGGGTCATAGACGAAATGTACAACATACATTTCTTTCTTTCATCGAGTCCTTTCACGGGAACAAACGAGCCCAACAAATCGACCTGCTCCATATGCAAGTGTGTATCGGTAGAGCATAGCTGTCGCTCCTAGCGGCCGGGAGCGATAAGAGGCGGCTGTATTCGCAGGGTAGGTAGAGCATTGCACCGGCATTGCAGAGGTCTCGGGTTCGAGTCCCGTTCCACCTGAATTTTCTCAGGTGTCTATAAGATTGTTCAGATAAGTGCGAGGATACGATCATTTCCACATTTATTAAACGTGTGACCACTTGAATGAAAGCTGCTGAGCATTACTTTCCTGTAGTGATCTTTGTTACTGGTTTTGAAGGTGGCTAAGACCCCATTGTGAATCTGAAGGAAATACGATCGAGTTTCGTCGGAAGAATTAAACCTAGCGGGAATTTACCTTTGGTACAACTTCCTGCGATGTTATCATATGACGGCTTCAGAGCAAGATTCACTTCCTGGTAAGCATGTTCAGTTGTATGCTTAGGTTTAGAAAAGAAGGGTTTTGTTTTAACTTATGAGTGTTACGTTTAGCGGAATACTTCAAATTTACAGCTGGAATGAATTTTCTTTGTGTTGCAAGGAAAATGTGTAGAAGTGTGTATAGTCTATCATCCTCATAAGAATTCTAGACGGCCTGGCCATTTCCTAATTTCATCACAAACGCAGCTTTTTATCCTCAACTATCTACAGACCCTGGATACTCGCCAGGCTTGTCCGGCGTTTTTTCCTAAAATCCCTATCTCTTATACGGCTAGTGACCCAATCAGCCGGACACACAACCGGTGGGTTGAAACAACAATAGCAAATTAAGAGAGCATGGAATAAGTCGAACTCAATAGTTTCGTTTTGCTTCTTGGTTTCCTAATCTCTTCTACGGACTGTTCAAAACATCCGACTCTGCGCGTGATACAGTGGTAAAAGTCCCCACCCAAATCCTTGTTTGTTTACTTTTTCATAATTTTGATGCCAAATTTCTTTAGCAATGGCATCCGATTTACAAAGGAGCTGAAAAAGGAATGACACCCGACGACTGGGTTACAACTTCAGTTAAGAGCATGTTTTATGTCGTTTTTAGTTTGAGAGGTCGTGTGACTAGACTTATTGCAAAGATAACATTTACTTTTCAACGGGACATATTGTGTCCCAATTTTAAAAGTAAGATTAATGAAATCTGTTTTTGCGTCAAAAGGCAACTTAGTTAAGTCTGTGGTTGGAATGTTGGCCTTTTCAAACACAGACTCTGTTTTCTTAATAGCAGGCGGCAATGACTTCAGCAAATGGACTGTCTCCTTCTCTCTTGAAAACAGAAGATTGTACGTCTCTGTCACTGAGCCGGCGTTGTTTTTTGTTCAGTGGAAGTTTCAACTTAAGCAATAAGAGCATTTCCGTCATCGTAATCTGTCAAAGGGAACTAAGGAGAGAAAATAACAGATGTAGGAAAGAAGTGAAATGGATACAGCAGGTCTTCAAGACAAAACTAAAACAGATGTTTAGATATAAAATGAAACGTGAGTTTTTGAGACTTTGAACGATTTTGCCCCGCCGTTTTCGTGTAAAATTAACTCTCCAATCGAGGTTTCCTGTAATTGTTTACTAAGAGAACCGTCAGTTTTTCGTCTAAAATATTCTGACTTACGAACAAAACTGAAAAAATTCTAAGGTACATGCCTCACGAAATCGATGTTCAATTGGAGACACTAGAAAACGAACGATCTACCAAATCAGCTAGCAGTGTAATCGTTCAATGTTTGGAATTGCATGGGTTGCGATATTTAATTCTAGTCAGTTTGCGAATCAAAATTTTGGTAAAATTATGCAAGAAACGTGATTTAAGGGCGGTGCAGGAGGGCTGTTATAAAACGCCTTAGAGGCGTGTTTGAATGAATAAAGTTGCCTTAAAACACTGAACGGTCACTTGAGAAATGCTATTTCGATAAGATAACAGTTGTGTTATTGTACCATTCAATAAAGCAAATTCTTAAATGAACCTCTTCGTTTGCTAAATTCAACCCGTGTGAGGTTGAAACATTTATGCAATTGATAATTGAACTCTGAGATATTCTCATTTTGTTGCCTTTTTTTTTTTTACTGGAACTAAGAGATTTAGCTCTGTAATTGGCTGTTTTGGCATGCTCTTTAGCTCTTGTTTTGATTTCTCACAGCTATATGCCAGACCTCACCCGGCTGGGCAGGGATTGGTTTAAATTTGTCACCAAGTTTACACAGCTGCAAGTTACCAACCCGCGAAGCCGGACAAAACACAGCAGCCTCAATTCCGCCCAGGTAAATAGCTTTAGTGCTCTGTAGAGGCGCATTACTACACACACATCTGTGACTGCGTTGGCCAGACGGTTTTCACGAGCGAGCATCAAATCATGAAGCCTGATTACGTGAAGTCTCGCGCAATCGACAAAGAGGACTTACTGAACACTTCAGTGATCTCTTCGTCAAGCGTTCCGAGAGTTCGCGAACGGGGTTCTAGGTCTTCTCTTCTCGAGCACGGATGCATCTACAACATGAGTGATTGCTACGAGAGGCTCCGAGCAATGGTCCCCGATATCCCGAACAACAGACGAATGAGCAAAGTGGAGATATTACAGCATGTTATCGACTATATCCAGGACCTTGAATCAGCTTTGGAGTTGCCAGATTTACAGTCTGCAAACAACATTGTGATGGAAGAACTCTCTGCTAACAGGGAGCCCAGAGTTCCGCTTAGTACAATTTCCTACAACCGTGAAATAGCAAGGTAGGTTTGTCTTTACAACTGTAGATCATGTTTGTGCATTGCGTTGCGTTACCGTTCACGTTAATTGTTAGGGGAACAAGGTTCAGTGATTCTACAGGATAAGATTTTCTTATTTACAAAAGAAAAGAACATGTTATGAATATCTAAAGACTCGAGTAGAAATAAACACCATGCACATTTCAAAACTGCCTAAAATGCAACATCATCATTGTCATAACGGGTAATGCCTTCAAGAGATTGATTACAGAACTATCAGGCGCTAGATAAGCATATATTTCCCTTCGATTTCCTTAAGACCGAAGAAAGTGTAACAGTTTACCGTGGTCGCAGATTGCGCGGTTTTCATTCGGACAGACTCAAGACTTCAAAACAAATTTTTAAGAAGATTTACTGACTCGACAAGGACCAGTCTAATCCGAAGACATTTTCCAGCAGACCTATTGGCAGAACAGACAAATCAAATCGAAAAGATCTCCCAAAAGATTTCGACTATCTCTTCTCTAATATGCGTCCACTTTTGCGCAAAAGTGGACGTAAAATATTGAACTCTGGCAATGCCTTCATCTCGCTAATAAAATACTTGGTTGGTGGACCTGCTAGATTTGTTTAAATTCACAGTTTAAGAAACTTATGATTTTCGGCATAGAATACCAGCGGCCGGCCTGTGCCAGACTGCAAAGCTTAAAACCGCAAAGGCATTAATCTCAGATTAACTCTGGCGTCTATAATTACCAATCCCTCGTATATGGTTCAAAACAGAATGTTACATGCTCGTGTTCACCTTTCTATATAAACTCGCCGGATTGAAAGAGCAGGCAACAAACACGAGATGATCATAATCTGTCTCCACAAAGGACATACCGTTCCATATGATTTTCAAGTGGGCATACACTTCTCGTTAACGTCAAAATGTAAAAGGCATATTGAGGAAAACCACGTCTCTTTCAAAATGCTTAACAGATGTTTCAAGTTTTCCTAGAAGAAAGTTGTGCCTTTTCAAGATTCCTAAACAGGATTGACATGTCATTTAGACTTCGAGAACCAACGGAGACTGAATTATTAACATAATCGCATGTTTTGTTGTTTTTGCAGGGACGCTGAGAAGCCTTGAAGATGACAGAAAGATTTCAAAAGAATGAAAAAAGCTGGGGAAGTAGTGTAAAGCGATTCCCGGCTAATTTTCCGGATGTTGGAATGTTTATTTGGATAGCAAGAGGCTGAATTATGTGACAACTCCAAACTAAAGGATTTTTTCTGCCGGAACGATAGTAGCTAAATATTTCTAAACCCATAGAATGTATTATGAATAGGAAAGAAAAGCGGATATCACGCCTTTTTGTGTAAAAATATAGCGGCTGCAGTTGCTCAAATCGATCAATGTTCATTTGGTTGACAAAGAATTTCGTGTGAAGAGCAGCCTTCTTTGTTTTGCAAGTGAATGATGGTTTTTGCATACGACTGATTTGATGTCTGTCACTGTGTTCAAACATAACCAAACACGTTCAATGTGTCAGTTTTAAGCCTTCTTCTTTACAATTTTCTTGTCATAGAATGTTTCGCTTCAACCCAAAATTGTGCTGTGTGAACTACTGGAAATCTGCATACAATTCGAATCTTTTCAAATCCATACATTCTTGCTGCTTTTTGAAGAAAGTTGTTTTCCATATTGAGGCAGCTCTGCAACATCTGGGAAAGTAATTTCCATTCTTTCCGTTTATTTAGAGGCTTTAAAAGCTTGGTATTTTTACAAGAAACATTCGCACACGCCAACACAGTTTCGCGATGGAAAAACGTTAAACTTATCTCTATAAAACTGGTAATCCTAGTGGCATGAAAATCGGACTAAGTGTTCTTCTCTTCACGGCAAATTCTTTGTCAGGCATGTTTTTCAGTCGATTGATGTTTTTTAAAACTCTGTCGGCACGCCTTCTAATGGCTTTTTAATTTCCCGTAACAACCGGGTTATTAAACAATTACCATTAATAATCAATTTTTCAAGTTCTAGAAGAGCGCCTTTTTTTTCAAAGCAAAATCTCGTGAGTCTTCTGCTTTTTTTGTCTCTGTGCGCATCTGAAAATCGTTTCCTTTTTTGATGAAAAACAGATGAAAACAATCTACATTCCTTTCCTTTGAAAGCATTACTTTGTCTTGATAGTTCTTGCTGTGATCTCAACTGTGTAGTTTTGCCTTGTCTTTCATCATGATTGCCAGTGAGGAAGGAAGAAAATTTAAGACAAATCAGCGACCTGTCTCGAAAATAAAAGATCTTTTGTTCCATTGAGGGAAAACGAGACGGACCCAAAGAAAGGACGTTCTTGGAAACTGTTAGATTTTGGAACGTTTTCCGATCTATTTCTTTCAGTAGTGTGTTAATAAAGAACGATTTCTAAAAGTGGCACTTTCGCTATGATCACCTGCGTGAAATACGAAAATTAAGGGGGAAAAAACCAGTTTTTGAATGATAATAACTTTAATGGCGTGTGATATGAGAGATATCCACATGTTGAATGTACCGCTGAGTGATCAACACTGCTGTGAGAAATGCAAGGTACGGACACCTTAAAGTAGATTTTTAATTACAGATCAGTCTTTTTCCACAGGGAATAATCTTAAGGAATTACTTAGTTACGGGCTGCAAGGAACTGGTCAGTTACAGTGCGTTCACTGAAATGGGGTCACCCAGATTATGAAAACCAATCGACCCCATAGTCGCATGAGCATCACCGGTCAACGAACTGGATCTGGATCTGAAAATGTTGGAATCTATTGTTTCGGTTCTGCCCTCTGATTGGTTTTCATAATCTGGGTGGGCCCCGGTTCCGGTGAACGCACCGTGAGCGGGCAAGATGAACCAAATCCCGTGCTGTGATTGGCTACCCCAGCGGGCAAGATAAAGCTATTTTGACCGCTCGGGATTTCTCTCTTGGTCTCGAAAGATCAAAGACCATTTTTTTGGTGTTTTATCCCATATAATAAATCCTTTATTGACCAAGCTTGTTCCGTCAAGATAGCTGGATATTGGCTTCGTTCTTTTTTTGCGTGTTTATGGACCTGGACGACACGCAAAAAAAGATCTTGGCCAATATCCAGCCATCTTGACCTCACGCTTGGTCAATAACCCATATGTACAATGCTGCAACTGCTCGAGTGGCTTTCAACAGCGATGATCATTTCTCGATAAGAGTCATTGCAATTGCAGTTCAAAATACACGTCTTTTATACATTCAACTAAACAGTGACTAACATTTATTCACCTCGAACAAGAAACAGTACAACAGTCGCGACTGACGAACTCCCAAATGGCTTGATAGCTCAGTTGTTAGAGCAGTGCTGTGGTCGAGTGCAATTTTTGTGAAAAAAAATCAAAAGCGTCTCTAATTGGTGCATTCATGTTCGCACGACGGAGTGAGCAGGTACCGTAAGTTCAAATAGCCAATTTTTGGCTATAAGAACCCTACAGCGCATGTTCTCCTACACAGAGTTTACCAGAGCCTTGGATAGTACGCGCGCTCTCATTGGTAAACAGCTGTGTGTAGATGAGAGTATATAAACGCGGCTGTGACACCGCACGAATTTTAATTGGTTATGTGTTGTCAGACGCGCGTTTTGATTGGCTGGTAGGCGTACGCTTGTTTGTAATGGGCCGCCATTTTGAAAACACACAGCCGGTAGAGGATTGGGACGAGGGGCGGGGGGGGGGGGGGGGGAAAAAAGGGGCGGAGAGGGGAGAGAGGTATTTCTCTCCCCTTCCCCATCCCCCACTACCATTTCATACTGTCCTCCTCTCACCGAGTGCAATTTTCTTGACTCGCCTCAGGCCTCTGTTAGTCTCGCTATCCGAGATGTCTACCGATAATTCGTATCACAACAACAATGCGCCTGCCACGCTATTCATTTGTCGAAGCATTTTAGAGAAATATTTTATAAAACCAATAGACGACTTTTTTCCCGTGTTTACATAGCCTCATCTAAACACTTGGGGATTTGGGAGGATTCTCGACAGTTATGCAAACCCGAGACGCATAACTGTCTCGAATTCTGCCAACTCCCCCTCGTGTTTAGATGAGGCTATGTAAACACGGAAAAAAGTCCTCATTTCTTAAATAATTCATGCAAGCCCACATACAGAGCACAAACAATTCTTAGGTGTTGTTTGGACGTCTATTGTTTATTTCCACATATGGTACTTGCTATTGAGCGCTAAGGACGACTAAGTGTACTTTGAACCAGAAAAGTTTCGCATATCACGCATGTGCTTACATAGTTAAACTCCTGTGCAGTACAACAAGCCCGCTGTGTCACAATACAAGCGATTGCAACAAATCCATTCTTACCTCGATTTTCAATTTTGCTCTCACTATGTGCTGAAGCCAGTCAAGTTTTCTTTGACCGTAGTTTTAGTATTCGCGAGTAAAGCAACTCTCTCCTTTATACATTTTGCAACGGTTAACAGCTAACAGGGCGCTTCTAGCAATTCGTGAGGTGTAATGTGACGGAACGTCACATAAGCACGAATTGTGCATGCTCTGTTAGGGCCAATTTACGCGGTACGATTTTTGTCGCACGCGAGAAGCTTGCGACAGGGCTACGACATGACTTACGATTGGCGTGTACGTCAGAAAAATGTCGTAGCATTTTAAAACGTTTTAAAACGCTGCAACAATCGTAAGTCATGTCGTAGGCCTGCCGTAAGCTTGTTTCATGCGACAAAAATCGCACCGTGTAAATCGGCCCTTAAAAAAAAAGTACTGCAGCGAGGACATCACCGCTCTAAGGGTCTGGAAGGTCACCTTGGACCAAAGAAATATGCCCTTCAAAGTTATGCGTTTAAAATCTCTGGTTTGGCGTAGAATGCTATTGTAGCCTCGCCTATATAAGCCATGCAACGCAGACATCACTTGGGCTTTTGAGATTGTTTTCAGTGCAATTGTAAATTGCGTGCAAATGTAACAATGCTTAGTTCTACCGTCTTATCTCCGACGAAAAGATAGAGATACATGTACAATAGTTTATTTAGCCACCTTGCAGTTTTCAAACTGAATAGCGCAACTTAAAGATATCGAGTATCTTGTGTTTATTTATATTTCTTATTTTTGTAAGTTTATTCCCCAGTTAAAATTCTTAAGTAGGGTAATGAAAGGAAGCGAAAAGGCAAAGATGTAAAGATAGGAAGGAGATGTGCCAACCATTGAAACAAAAGAATCCCTAAAGGGTATTTGGGCAGCCAAAAGGGCTCTGGTTGGCACACTATCAACAATAGGTGACCTCAAGGATATCTCCAGTACAGCATGCCCTAAAGGTATCAAAGATACCGAAAGATATTGAAAGACAAGCATTAAAGTCAGCCGCGGGTAAAAATATTCGGACAAAAACGCAAGTCATGGTACAGCGCTCAGAGAGAAGTGTCCAGAGGTACCGCCACAGTTTTATTCCCGTATCCAACAAGTAATTCGTTTGGCGAGCAAGGGAATCACGACCATTTGTCGGTTTCATTATTCTAAGAACATTGTGTTGGTAAGTACAAAACCAGATTGACACCTCACCCGCGACTTAAGTGTCAATGGTTGAGAAAAGGGAAGTAGTTGGTTAGTGCTGGTTCTAAAAGATAGTACAATTAGTACAATGCGTTCAAGAGGTCGCATGTAGTACGTGACGTAGGCTCCGAAACACTGTGTTCTTGTTCCCTTGGAGACAGTCTTATGTGTATTTGAAGGGGGTAGTTTCTAAAGAAACTGTGGTGCTGCGTCGGTGGGGAAGTAGTATACAAAAATTTGGTTTTATCAACGGAGTTGATAATGTAAATTGACCACCGTATAGAGAATCTAAACGCTGACGTTTCGAGCGTTAGCCCTTCGTCAGAGCGAATCGAGGAATGGAAGGAAAATTCCTCGATTCGCTCTGACGAAGGGCTAACGCTCGAAACGTCAGCTTTTAGAATCTCTGTACGGTGGCCAATTTACATTATCAACTCCGTTGATAAAACCAAATTTTAATGTATATTTGGTCTTGATATGAATTTCCATCCTGTTCCCTTCTTTATGATCCCTCAAATTAATTTCAGCTCGCTTGTTCCACATGATGTCTTGTTTTTGTTTTTGTTTTGCCTAGTTCAAATTGACTGTGTTCCTTTTTTCTCTATTTAAAGTAGAACCCATAGGAGGGCCCCAGCAAAAATAATTTTGCTTTTGGGGATTGGGGAAACGATAGAGAAACTTTTCCGAGATTTTTCTTTCTTGCACATTCCAACTCCATTTGTTGGGAAGCAAGGTGGCCGAGTGGTTTGGGTGCTACCCGCCAGTTGGGATTTGTTGTGTTTGTTCCATAATTATTTTGTTTCATTTGCCATAAAAAGCTACTCCGAGGAATGTTCAATTATAAACACATTTATCCACAGTTTCACTTACTTTCCCACACCCAAACCCCCGAAAAAAAAAAAAAAAAAATCAATCCACCTCGCTAGCGAGACTGTTCGCATCTTTAGCCTTTTCAAGTTCTACAGGGTCCGCTAAATATCCTCTGTTGGCTGGATCTGTATAATATTTTATCAGATCATTGGGTGGGCGAGCTCGTCTTGGAATTGGTCGGCCTTCAAATTTCTCCGGCTTTAAAAGGACGCGAAGTCCCAATTTGTTGTAATGAGCACACGTTATCTTCCCTCCCTGCCTTTCTATGGCCTGTATTGCGGTTTTGGACGCTCTGCTGACTTCAATGTCAATGTTTGCCTGAAACCAGGACTTTCCCTGCCATAGAATGAGAAAAGAACGTGAATCAGGAGGTATTCTGTGTACTTGTACGAACTGTTACACCTTTAAGTGATTAAAACCTAGGAAACATCGGCTAAGTTTTGCTGGAAAAAGCGATAGGGGAATGGGACGGGAGACAAAGCGTCAATAGGCCACTTCGGAAAATACCATAATACTCTTTGTTTGTCCCCCCAAATTTTGCATAAGCATTGTTTCCAGTTTCTCTTGGGACTTACAATGGTCCAAAGAGAAAACAAAAACTATGCTTATGCAAATTTTGGATCAGACACTAATGATCACTTCTTCCAACCCAAGCCGACAGACTGGAATCCAACTTCCAATCGAAGTATTGTACATTGACTAGCATGAGTAGCAAGCATTTCCAGTAGGAGAGAAGGGAATTCATTTTTCTGGCAGCGCGAGAATATGGAGAGCACACAAAAAAAAGACATTGGAGGGGGGAGAGGAGGGGAGGGGGGGGGGGGGGAGAAGAAGCGAAGTTTCTTTTTTGTCTCGCCCCAATTTTCGCGCGGCCAAAACATTAAAAGTCTTCGACGGAAACGCTTGCTAAGCAGGCTATACATTGACTGGCATCTAACTTCCAATCACAGTAGATTGGAATCCAACTTCCAATTTCCGAGTCAAGGCTTACTGTACCGTTGATGAATTTACAATATCAGTAATTTCACCACAATTCCTCGCTCAAGTAAACGTGTTATTTGATTATGCGGCCTTTTTGACGATCTCACAGAAAGGATCCCAAAACTGTGGCCTGCCCACATCTTTTTGTGTGTACACTTATTATCTAATATGTCACAAAAAAACGCCATTTTCGGTTTCTGATTTGATAATCTAGATGTACATGTACAAGCATAAAAGAGTGTGATTTATCAACAATCATCCTTAATATAATGTCCAAAATGCATGTGATATTATAAAGTAATTAGGATAGTACGTGCACTCTCATTGGTCAATAGCTGTGTTTAGATGGGAGCATGGAAACACGGCTGTGACATCACACGAATTTTGATTGGTTATGTGTTGTCAGATGCACATTTTGATTGGCTGGTAGGAAATATGAGCTGGTATCAAGAAAATTTGTTTCAATCTAGAAGTAGAAAAAGCAGCATTTTCCTTCATTTGTCGAGTTATCCATGATAAATATTTTATAAAAGCAATAGAGGACTTTTTTCCATGTTTCCATAGCCTCATCTAAACACTCGGGGGAGTTGGGAGAATTCTAGACAGTTATGCGTCTCGGGTTTGCACAACTGTCTCAAATTCTCCCAACTCCCCCTCGTGTTTAGATGAGGCTATGGAAACTCGGAAAATGTCCTCTATTTCTTAAATAGACCTCTTTCATACATTGTAATGGCGGCCACATAAAAATTAATATTCGTTTATTTCAATTCGATGTAAGCCTTTCTAGGCTCTTTACAACAGGAAAATTAAAAAGAATATTTGTTCCAAAGTGAGGGCAGTACATGTAGGTCCAAATTAACATAAATACAAAGGAATGGAAAGGTCGTCAATATTTTGGAAAGTAGTCTGTAATAGCACTTATAAATGAAAGACAATATTGAAGGTGTATGCAAATGGTCACACAATCACATGTCCATCATGTTGGCAGTTAAGCTATCCACACAAGCAATGCCCACTTTTACTTACAGTATGGGCAAGTTTTTCCTAAAAATTAATAGAAAGACGCTCCTCGCTGTATCCCAGCCTAACATGCCCAAATTATTAATGATGAAATCATGCAAGAAGACCTTACCGTTCCCAGCAGCTTTACTCCATCCTTAATTTTTCCACCAACTGCTCCAGATCTCCAAAGATGATACATGTTGATGGGTTCCTTGGGATTGAGGCGTCCACTATCAATAAAGAACTGCAACCGGTTTAAGTTCAAAGGTGAATAAACTTTTTGTTTTCTGAGAAGAACAAAAATTTAGAAGTTAGTGGCATGAAAATAATACAATGACAAAATCAGTATTTGATATTAATTTCAAGAAACCATCCTGTTTAGAAGGGTTGACATTTACTGTGCCTATTCAGCTATAAGCCGAGCGATTTTTACACATATCCACCCTCAATTTGGGCAAATTTTAAGCCGTAGAAGGGGTTTCGGCTTATATATATATATTTTTTTCCTTTATTTCGTCACAAATACAACAATTACAACACAAGTAAAAACATATAGGAAGCAGCTAAAACAGCTGCACATTTGCTGTTGTTAGCATTAATTATCAGTTAATTATATGTATTCACAATAATACTTAATTATAGCCGAGTATTTAATTTTTGATAAAAGAATGTTCTCAGCAAATTAAAACACACAGGTGGTATCACATGAAACAACAACATTATTGCTTAAAAAAATGTGTTCAATAGTGAAAAGAATGGCTTACCATAGCAAGATGACACCCATCGAAAATGCACATTGCATGCTCATGGCTCAAAAGCAACCTCAGTGAATCCTATGAACCTATTGACTGAGTGGGAGGGCCGGACAGAAAAATGTTTGGCCCAAGGTCATGGTGTATGTTGTATGGACTTAGAATTTTTCCTTGAATAAACTAGTTTATTTTTTACCTTCTTTTGTTTCAGATTATGATAATAGGGCCGTTTATATGTGGCGTACATGATACGGATAAGCGGCGGCTTCAGAAAGCTGTGAACGTAGATTTTGCACCATTTATACGGGGTGTTCGCATCGTACTGTATGGCTTATTTCCTCTTGTATAAACGGCCCTAATGTATATAAGACAAACGAAACTACAACACGTTCGGTCCGGGCGAAAATAACCAAGGCTCCAATACTTTCCTGCCTGGTTCCAACCTACATGTAAAGTCAGTCAATAAGCATATTATTATTACTACCATTTGCGTCCATCCTTGAAGTCTGACGAATTTTTAGCGAAGTTTTACTTTTCAAATTTTAATGGTTTATCCGGTCGTGTCTCACTTTTGACCAATGAAACCTGAAAACTTTGAGAGCACATGAACAAAACATGCTGGTATGCCGTCAAAAACTTTGTCAATTTCATGACATAACCGCCAACATTTCATTGGTTAAAAGTGATACATAACCGGCCAAACAGTTTGTTTGAAAAGTAAAACTTCAGGCAAAATTCGTCATGCTTCAAGGATGGACACAAGTGGTAGTATGGGCTCTTAATACTACATGAGAACTCAGAGGATGAAGTTTGGACAAAAAAAGTTACAAATAATTATTTGCACAGAAAATCATCTAATATGTTTTTGTTGATGTTTATCTAGAAACAAAGAAATTCTCAAAAATCGCATCATGCAGAACAGTACTCAACAGGGCCGTATGGCTTTTTCCGGCCCTTCTTGTGCTAATGCGTACGGCCCTCATAATGGGATTTTCTCAATAGTTTTAGAACGAAAGTGCATGGGGTCATACAGTCCATACGATAATAATTTATTTCTTATTGCTGAAAAGTGATCAGCAGGTACAGTACAGATTAATCTTGCTAAGTGATCAAAGAGCCAGAGCAAAATCAGGTACATGTATCACTTAAACACGATGATGCACTATAAAAGGCGTGGTGCCTTAGGCAGATGCAAAATTAATTATTTATGAATCAAATGTGGACCCAACCGAGAGCTTGATGATAATTTGTTCAATAAAAAAGCCCATAATGGCAATGTGTCCGTAACACATGTATATCATAAAAATGTTATGTCGTTCTTTTTTTGTAATCCCCAGTCCCTTTTTTTGGCTAGAAATATATTTTTGAGCTTCCGTCTCCGTGTTGCCATTTGTTGATCACCATCTTGGATAAATAATCAGTCGTGCTTAAATGAAATCTAACAAAAGCAGTGCATGAAGCGCCCCCTTTTACAGTGCGTCTTCATTTTTAAGCTGACAGTCTCTGCCTGGATCTTTAACTATGCAAACATACCAGCACGAGTGGGTCAAATGGTGTACTGTGCTATCTACAAAAATCAATCCAGCAGGTAAAGACTGTCAAAACCAATTAAGTTTAAACAAAACCAATGAATAGCCTATCCATCCTTTGAACTGGCACTTTCATTCCTACATGTAGACTGCACTTACGTATTTTTAAAACCATGCTTTGGAACTGATAGGTAAAATGGTGTGTTTCCTCCTTCAAACCCAAGTCTGGGTTTTGTGTTTCTCTGACCCTGTCCTTTGTGGCCACGCCCACATGTTTTACCCCTTTTTGACCCTGGACCACGACCTTTGCGATGTTTCTGTTGAGCGTGAGTGGAATGAACCATTAGTTATTAACAACATTTTAGTTTCCAAAATTGGAATTATTTTTATGAGTTAAAAAGTCTATTAGCCATGAATCCTTGATCATCTGTACACGCCAGAGTGCCTCAAAACAGTCTAAATAATTTAAGAGAAAGAAGTATAGAGGACCAGACATTGTTTACAGGGGGGATGGTATGGTACATTCTCATTGTCCTTGACACAATTTTCAGTGACCCTGTTTGTATTGTAGCCCCAAAAGAAAGTGCACAGGAAATGGCATGACCCAGCCTCAATCACAGACAGTCACCGTCTCAACATGACTGTTAACATACCTTACATGTACCGGTATGTTTGGAGGTAGAGCACTTCTGAAGCCAAATAGTAACACTTGCCCATATAGAGAGAATTTCAACTGAGTGTTGCAAAACCAAAACCAAAATAATTACTTTTGCCTATCAAAAAGGACAGAGACAATCCAGTAAACCAATCAAAACTCAAAGCAATTACATGTAGCGGACACAAAGCCCGGGAAAACAATCATGCACGTGCAAGCCACAATAATTATTGGTTTTGGTTTCATTTCTGATTGGTCAATAAGAAAGGCGCAAGAACTTTGAACCAATCACTGAGTGAAGTAGTGCAAAACCGAAGTAATTCACTAATTACTTTCAACACTCAATTGAAAACCGCTCTTTGGCTAGATACCAAACTTAACTGACAGAACAAAGTTACCTGTATGACAATAGTTGTGCCCTGATTCTACAAGGAATGTTATAGCATGATTTGTGTGAAGATGCCAAGGAATTCATCTTAAGCTACAGTATTTAACCCTTTAAGCCCCAAGGGGGCCCCCATTGATGAGTAAAATCATCTGGCGTTAAACAGAGTAAAATCTGTAAGCGGCGAATGTTATAGCATGATTTTGAGTGGACCTAGATGTTAAATGGAAAGGAAGGTACATGTATTAAAATGAAAGTTATCCATTATTGATGCCCTATTGAACATAAGGCACTCCTGCTGCTTCAAGTAAGTCTTTGGACAAGCAATGTGTTCATATCCCAAAAACAAAACAAATACAGTATTTGGTCTGATGGGATAAACTGAATCAATACTATTACTGATGCTAAAGAGAACAAAGAGCTGCTTCTTAAGTTACAAATGTTTGAATGGGGTGTGTCCCAATAAACGGAAAATATTGACATGTATACGTTCTAGTGAAAGACAAAGTAAATATGGGTCTTTGAATTTAATTTGTTAAAAGTATAAAAGAGAATCAGAGGGTGCTAGGACTTCTCAAGTATCAGCCACTAGGTTTTTGGGTTTTGGAATTCATTTCCCAATTGAAGTAAGAGTAGCTCTAGTTTAGAAATTCTGATGAAGTCTTTATAAACGTATTAATTTTTTTTGGAATCCTATGAAGATGTTAATCACTTTTCTATATCTCAGGTTTTTCTATTTTATTTTCATATACAGTGCAGCTCGGAGATAAGCGAACCAAAATATATGCAAAAAACGCACATACGCAAAACGCGTAAACGCGTCAAAAAAACGCAGATGCGCATCAACACATACGCAAAAAGGCTCATTAGTGTTAATGAGCTCTCCTTTTGTCTTTCTTTTGTCGCCTTGTCTTTGTTTACTCTCAATCGTTTCCGGTGTGGTGAATGTGAAAATAATTTGCGTGTCCTCTGGTCGGTGCGCAAAAAATCTCACCATATGCTTATTCTAATGGCGCAAAGTCCTTCTGGCTGGATATTTGGGTTTCAGAGCCAAAAAAAACAAACAACAAAATTCATCAAGTTTCCTTTTGGAGAAATATAAAACTGTACTTTATATTAATTCTTAGATAAATCATATTTTAATATTATTGTTTATAGGCTAGTTTTCATTACTTCATTATGTAATGGTGTCATACATGTATTACCCTTTTCCTTGACCTAAGCGTCACTTCTGACTAGAAATACAACTGATGAATGTATCGCCCTATCTTCCTTCCGCAAGTAAACACAACAGTTACCAAAACCCGGACTTTAAACTAACATGACCACTAATGTTAACTCTACTGTTGTAAAGACATAATTGACGCTTAGGCATCATGGGACACCTTGTGGCATTGCTTTCTGTCCTGGACGTAAGCAAATATTTTGACGAGATAAGGATTACAATGTACAGTGCTGACAATGCTCCCAAAAAAGATTCAACAGTTACAGGACGCAAAGGCCAAATTCAAAGGACTAAGGACCCCTATTCCAAAATTGTTGATATTCTGCATGAGTTGATAAAACAAAAGTTCAAAACTCTGCAGCAAATTTTGTTCCCATCCGCAGAAATTAGTATATTATCTGTAAATCTGTTCTACAAAAAGACATGTGTTCCCGTTGTGCTTTATGTTTACACAAGCCAAGTAAACATGACCATGTAAGTTACGGAGCCACAAAAGTAAAGACTTCCTAGGAAGACAAATTAACACACCCGTCAACAAACTTGAATTTCGCACAATCGCCCATAGCAGGAAAGCTGAAATTTTGTCATGTGAAAGAAGAATAATCAAGAAATCACCGAACACATTTGTTTTTGGTGGTATTTTAGTTAACAAGGAAGTATAACATCGTGTTCGGAAAAGTCGTGGACCAAGGATCTCGCGGACCAAGGACACCATACTGTTAGAGAAAAATTAAAAATTATTATATTCTTAGGAGACAAAATCTTATTCCTACAATAACAAGCTTTGAGAGAGCTACACAAGCATATGTTTTCGAATATCTTTTTCTTGATTTGTTACGTACATACATGTAAGCTTACATATAGGCTTATTAAAACACAATCGGGGACTTCTTCTGACCGGCAGGTACAAAACACAGGTCAAAGGTCACAGGTCATTGTTTTACCAATACAGAAAGTATCCTAAACATTCATAAACTTTTGTTTAGACCTAAGGTTAACTTTTATGAATGTTTAGGATACTTTCTGTAATGGTATCCTAAACACTCATAAAAGCTAACCTTAGGTCTAACTTAAACAAAAGTTTTTAGGCCTAAGGTTAGCTTTTATAAATGTTTAGGATACTTTCTGTGTTGGTAAAACAATGACCTGTGACCTGTGTTTTGTACATGGTACTTGCCGTCTTCTGACCGTGCGTCAATGTAGATGAAACAAGACCAGTCGATACTAATATATATTCCCATGTACGAGTTCTTGCTAAGAATTTAGAGTTAAAATAAAAATAAAAAACGTTTTATACAAGCAACAATACATACCCTGGTAAAAGCCTCTGGTATATCTCTGATATTGTTTAAAGCAACGCGAGGAAGCTGTCTTAGAGCAGCCAAGTTGCTTCGGACATGGCAAGAAGCCATGTTGGTTTTTTGTTAGTTCCCAGGTCTCTTAGGTTTTCTGGATTTCATTTTCGTTCCCAGTCCTAAATGCGCTTTCGTTGCAAGACTTCAAAAATGCCATAAAACTGTTTTATATGATTGCCGCGTGGGAATCTTATGGTATAGCTTGGTAAAAAGAAAGGAAAGAAAAGGAGCTTTATTTGAGTGCCTAGTCGTTCTAGCACTGGAGCGCTAATCGGGGACACTGTAAACTGAAACAAGACGCCTCCAAAGGCGTATCCGTGGAATGCAACAGTTGACTCAAATTGTCCACTTACGGAAAATGGCGAGAGATTACCAGAAAGATACATCTGTAATACAACTTGAAGTTGTCTGTCGTAAAAACTCATTATTAATGTTACTAAATTTGCAAATGCAAACAAGAAAGCCCTATTTGCGGGTTCTCGGGATACGGGATCTTTCATTTATTTATTTCTGGAATGAGACTTTATTTAAATCCTACAGTTTTACTTCTTTCCTTAACTACGTTCATCCAAAAATTACAAGAT
>NC_090886.1:31316774-31326774 GCF_036669925.1 Montipora capricornis
ATCGATTCTCCCTTGTTCAATGTTGAATTGTATATTTGAATCAATCATTTAGTTATAATTTCGTTGTTGACCTTACCTTTCCTGGATGTCAAACATTACTTTTACATACACTTTACGGTAGAACTAAGAAGGGAGCCAACTATTAACTTAACTCATGATTCTCCGTGTCTAAATAAAGATTTACATTACATTACATTACTTACCTTTTTTAAAATGGGTGCTTAGACTTGAATACTGTTAACCAACGTTGTTTAAAATGGATGTTTAGGCTTAGCACTAATTGTGATGCTTCTTACGACACGACCAATAGTACTCACTTGAAATAGTATTTTTAGGGTAGTCCGTCGGGGTAGTCCATGCCCCCCAGCGGAGATGGCGTCAAAAACCGTAGAAAGGTCAATGAACACCGTCGCACTTTAGATAACGCTAACACTGTTATGGTCTATAACAGTGACTGCGGGCACATGGTGAACAACAACGTTTTTTAATGACCCGGATGTTAATCATGTTACATTACATAACATCTCCCTTTCGACGAAAACTAAAAAGAAAATCTGTCTCTACAAATGCTTAAGCTGGGAATGACCGAAGCTGAGGAAGTTGAGCTTAACGAAAATGTGTACCTTTGTATAGTAAAAAGAATAATCAATGACTGTCAGTAACTTAGCGAGGTCTTAAAAACAACTAAAAGCTAAGAAGGTCCAAGTTAAACAGTTATCTTGAACGATTCTCATTGGAAAAAGTCCTTTAAGAGCGTATTTGGCTTCACAACTCGACCTGATAAGGTACGCGTCACTTGTTTGCTGGGGGACGACGTCACTGCATCAGCAGGGCTTGACTTCTGAGCCGACTGTGGCTCACTGCTGTAACCTTTTATCTTCAAACGGAGGATGCCCTGTAGAGGGATCTGCGGCTTGAACTGGCTCAGTTTGCTGGACAGCTGACTGAAGGGAGATTGGAGGTGACACGGGTAACTGGTTCAACTCCACATCCGGTACTGGTGGGTGGACTTGCGTTGGATGCGTTGTATCTCGCAGTTGGACGCGATTTCGGCGATACTTGCCGCCATTCACTTCTACCAGGTAGAGGCTGTACTTTGACTCGTACGGGCTGTCCAATGACCAGATTGGGTAACGGTTCGGCATTGACGTCACGATAACGCTTAGCAAGTTTGCGTTTTTTTCACAACTTGAGCTGCAACCATGGACTGGACTTCTGGTTTGTACAAAGACTCTTTACATGGTAAGAAGGATCTTGTTCTTCTCGACATGAGACGTTTGGACTGGAGAACTATCTTGTGAAGGTGTTGATGAATTTCTTTATTCCAGGAATGCTTTCCACCTATCTTCTTCTTGTTTGTTGGCTTTTCTGATAATGGACTTCATGATCTTGACCTCAGATTCAGCTTTCCCGTTTGCTTTTGGGTGATGGGGACTGAAAGTGAGGTGGTGGAAGTGCCAGGCTTTGGGAAACAAATTGAATTCTTCAGACACATAGTCAGGGCCATTATCTGAAATCAGGGTGACTGGAATGCAAATACTTATTTTATTTGATCAATAAGCTCGGCTGTGGTCAAACTCTTCAGCTCTTTATCTCAATGTAGTCGAACAAAAGACCAACGAGCACTAGATATTGCTGGCCATCGCACTCGAAGCAGTTACTAGAAAGAATCTACAAGGGAAGGCTTGGAATTGGATAGGTCATCAGAGGCTCTTTTGGGAGAACCGGTTTGCTCTGCTGACAAGTTTCACACCTCTGTACTGCTTCTTTTAAGTCAATACCTGGCCAATACCTGGCCAATGTCTCTCACTGTGCTGATGGTGTGCTGGATTCCTAGGTGAGAACGGTGGGTCGACTTGTCATCTCTTTCCACGGAAGACCAAACCATTCTGAGTGGCCAATTCATCCCTGTAGGGCCAGTACTCACGTACACAAAGAGGGGACTCCAGTTTGTCTTCTGGCCATCCACTCATGATAAGTGACATAAGTCTGAAGTGACAGGTCTTTGCTGGTCTCAAGACGTATTTGCTCAAGGCGTTGATGTGTGACGAAGATTGCTTCTTCCTGCTAAGATTCTTCAACTTGTCTGCGGAAATTGTGTTCCTCATTGACTTGAAAGATTACATAGTCAGGTGCATCTGCCTTGGCACAACGTATCGGGAGAGCGTGTCACTAATAAAAATTTGGGGACCAGGCTTGTATGTCACCTTCAGAGAGCACTTCTGCAGCCCGAGTATCATCCTTTGCGAGCGTTTGGGGCTGGTGAGGATTGGCTTTGAGAAGATTGTCATCAGTGGCTTCTAGTCCGAAAGCACTTTGACAACGTCCTTGCCCAGGGTGTAATGTTCAAATTGTTCGGCCGCGAAAACGATCGCCAAACTCTCTTTTTTTATCTGGGCGTAATTGCGCTCGGTTTGGGTAAGCGCTCGCGAGGCATAAGGTACTGGGCGTCCATCTTGGGTCAGGACGGCGCCCAACCCAACGTCGGAGCTATCGCACTCAACCGTGACTTCTTTGTTAACATCAAAGTAACGCAGGAAAGGTGCTTTAGTGATCAGCTCCTTGACTTAGCAGAACGCATCTTCATGCTAAGGTAACCAATCAAAAACAGAATTGATGTCGGTTAGGCGGCGAAGAGGTTCAAAGATGGGGGCGAGGGCGAGGCATACCACGTACTGCGTTGATCGTCTCAGGATCGGCCTGTAGACCATCTGCTCCCAGTATGTGACTCATGTACGCTACTCTGCTGAGCTTGAATCGAAGCTTCTTCTTGTTCAACCTGAGGCCTCGTTCTCGGCATCTGTTAAGAATTGCTTTGAAGGCAATGTCATGTGAGACGGTAGCCTCTTCTATAGAGTCACCAGAGCCAAATGTTATCACGTCATCATGAATCACTGCAATGTTTTCCAAACCTTCCAGGCATTCATCGAGTCGTCTCTGTGACTCTTCTGGGGCTGCCGTGATTCCGAAGGCCCCCCCCCCCCCCCACAGGCCCCCCCCCCTCCCCCCCAGCTTCTGCCCAGCTACTGAAATTATGAAAATTTTCGGGCAAATCGCTCTTGATTCGGGCAACGACACTCTGGAGAAAACATTATAGGTCGTAAATAAAGTTTCTAGTTAGTTACTTTTTAGATGATTAGATAACCGAAAGTGGCTTCTTTCTTGATTTGGTAATTTGAATAATAGCGTGTAACATGTAAAGTATTTTGCTCTTGGTTTAATGGTTGATCATTGCAAGTGTTAAAATGGAGGAGGCATTCTTCATTGAACCGAATCAGGTTTAAAGCTTGAGAAGCTCTCCCTGATAGCAGTGAGGTGGGTGCGGGATCAACAATCTCAAAGTGGACTTTTTTCCCTACACCATTTGCCTCGCAGTAAAGTGTAGTCGGTACTGCCAATACGGTTTATACTGAGCGATCATACAGATTGAGTGTAGTGTTCGCGGGCTAAGGTTGTTCATCCGTCATTTTCTTGTAATGTTGAAATGTCAGAGTGCTACAGGATTCTCCAGTGTCTATCTGGAATTTTACAGTGTAGCTGCTACTGATTACTTGACTGGCACACAGATTTCCGCTGTATATTGCTCAAGTTATCTTTGGCTGAATGAAGAGTGTAGGTGCTGTCGTCACTGCATCGAAGATGGTATTTCTCTTCGGCTCGAAATACTCATTGAGTTTTGTGAGGATTACATCTGCATCTTGTCTTTCCTGTTCAGTCATGGGTAAATTTCTGCATACATGGAGGCATTCCTTTCCTATAACCGATAATAGCGTAGCAGCGACAATTTTCTTTTCCTTTTGAATCAGCTTTGTAGCGATAGCATAACTCTTCCAAGTGTCTTTAAAGAATTCCCATTTTGAAGGTAAATCACCTGTCATGTCCATCTTGGACGGCGGTGGACACATTTGTTTTTAATTGGGTAATAATTCGATCGCGGCTGGGGCGTGAATATGCTTCCAAAATGTCTTCGCAGCCTTTTTGTGCGATGCTTTTAGTAGCTGTCTTGGATTATGAGTTTTCTTTGCCGGTTTGAATGCTTCACGGCTAAAGATCCCGCTTCAAAACACCATGTTATGGTCTACAAGAGTGACTGCGGGCACATGGTGAACAACAAGGTTTTTTTAATGACCCGGATGTTGATCATATGACATTACATAACAAACACGAAATCCAAACCTCCCCGCAACATTTCTAACAACATACAATTCATTCCTATGGAAAAAATATTTTCCAACTGAGACTCGACTCGTAAGGCCAGGGGACCTTTTTTAATTTCCAAAGGGCAGGACAAACGTCGTCGGTAGAGCAGCAGTTATCTAACCCGAAGGTCGTGGGCTCAATTCCCACCCTGGTCAGAGTTTTTCTCTGTCCTTGTGTGGGCCCATTTCCATCAGTAGGGCTAACGCTCACATGGTTCATATGGGGTAGAAACTTAGCACTTCACATTACACTCTAATCAGTTAAGTCTGTTCAAATATAAGTGCTACGAGGCCAACGTTTGCAAGAACGTAATCCTTCCTTGTACTTGTACGTGTTCATTGCCGTGAGATTAACACCTTCAGTTCCCAGATTTCCGCTCCTGTCTGATTTTCTAGCTCAGTCGGCAGAGCAGTGGTGATCTAACCCGAAGGTCGTGGGTTCAATTCCCACCTTGGCCAGAGTTTTTTTTCTGTCCTTTTGTTGGGCCATTTCCATCAGAAGGACTCTCATCTGGAACACTCTTGATCAAAACCTTAACTGAAGAACCATTTCTTTCAATAATGAAGCAAAAAATGGACAACAAGCTTTCTTTCGAATCAATCTTGACTAACAAGAATTAGTCAATTTCAAATTGTTTTTTTTTACCAAAAGACTGTGCAGAATAGAGTACAAATAAATATAATTATAAATAGCCAGAAAATTGTGAACACACATCCACTCGATGTGTTCCATTCCTTCTCTGATATCTAACCCGAAAAAGTTACTAGAGAATTTGCCATTTGATTTCAGTGTTGTACATAATACTACAGTTAGTAAAATATTAACGAGAATTCGACAAAGAGGTAATATGCGACTAAATTTCTTGTGTGCGTTGCAATCTTTATTTCAAGCTTTTTATGCACATTTTTGACAGAACATCAAATTTCAAAAAATATTCCCCTGAATGATCATTAAAAATTTTTTTTTTTGGGCGTTCATTTGGACGAAAAATCTGACAAAAACTTTTCGAGCGTAAAATTTATTGAAAGAAACAAAATATTTCTATTAGAGGCAAAGAAAACCCCCTTTCTGTTCCAATTGTGTGCATGCAAACAAGAAACAATCCATGTCACTCACACCAAATATTCAATAAATTTCAGTATCACAGTTCAGGATCAAGTGCTTTTCTGAAGAACCTTGTCCGTGAATAATGAAGTACGAATTAGACAACAAGCTTTCTTTCAAATAATTTTTCACTGTCACATTTCCACTTATTTTTTTAACCTGAAGACTGTGCAGAGTTGAGTACAAAATAAATGTAAACAGCCAGACAACTGAGATGCGACTTCCGTAAACACAGATGCATTCAAAGCGTTAGATTCCTTCAATTTCTGTTAAACCCAACATGACAGAATTTGCCATTCGGTTTCAGTGATGTACATAACACCACAGTTAGTAACATATTAGAAACAAACCTCACTTTGATCCGGCGAAGAAAGATGCAATTGTTGTCGAAGTCCACTCTGTCACCTTTAAGATTCCAGATATTCATTTGTCACCACTTGTGTTGCTTATGGAATTGACGTTCCATTCTTGAGCTCCATAAGGGTATATTTTGTTTAAAGATCGAATAAAACACCATTGGCGTTACATCGGCTTCGCCGCCATTGCATGCTTGTACTGTGTCCACTGGATAAATTCTATTCGAATTTACTCATTTCTTCTACCCACTGAAACCTACCAAAGATACGCGCAGAAGATTGTAGGCACAAAGACAATACTTAGCAGGGGAATGACAGGGAAGACCCTATTGCGCAACTTTTCCAATTTCCGATACAGGAAAAAAAAAGGAAAAATGCCCCTGAGTTTTCAACCGGATTGCCATATGCCAACCCAGTAATAAATGCTTCATTGGCCTCTAGTTGAGTTGTGTTTATCTAGCTATCTGACGCCCAAATGGTGCTTTACTTCTGAAGTAGGAATTGGGTCGACACTAGAGGTCTTGCTTGATAATGACATCACGATATCATTCACAGAAGTGTCCAAGGGAGTCCGAAACTCATGAAAACTACAAGACAGCTGCCTCTCCACAGTCGTGTCAGTTGAGGTAGTAGGAGTAGGAAGGCCAGCACGAATATCATTAACCTTGTTAATAAAAAAATCATTGAAGTCTTCAACCAATTGGTGCAAAGACTCATAGGTAGGCATGGTAATGTGCTTAACCTTAAACATCCTGTCAGAAGTACCAAATAGCTGATTACGGTCTGTGTTTTCAATTATCTTTCGGTAGTAGTTAGAATTCTGCCTCTCCAATGGAGAATTATACCTTTCACATTGATCACGATATAACTGATTGTCTATTGTTAGACCGGATTTCCGATATTTCCGTTCAAGGCGGCGCTTCTCGCGCTTTTCAGTGCGAAGCTCCTCGTTGAACGATATTGCGTATGGATGATGTTTCACTCTCCTAGTTTGAACTGGAGCGTGACCATCATAAATATGTTCCAGGGTGGTGTTATATTTAGACACAAGTTCATTAAGATCTAAGTTATCCAATTCAGTATGAAGGCTGTTGTTGAAAGAGTCAGCAATATCATTTGGGAGCTTTTCGTGCCCTTTATAGAGGATAATAAAAAATTCAAATGAAACTCTATTGTTAAAACTTTAGAGTAAAATCAAAGCTTTATCTAACTGATTAAAAGACGCTCTGGTGAGGCAAGATTAAATTGTAGTCTCCTGGTTGTAAGACAACCTTGTCAATCATTTATTCGCTTTTTATATATTTTGTGTGAACTCAAATGAATATTAAATTTTCGACGGACAAGCCCGAGGCTTCGAATAAGCACAGTTTTCTCGGTTCAAGTGAAAAAGTCTTCTATACCAAGTATACCTAGCCTTTCCCTTCGTGACGGTGAAAACACATTGTGGGTTTAAACTAAGGGGTTACAGCCAACTTGGGAACTACATCAGCTTAGACCCACTTGTAGAAAAGCCTTACAAGCCTTAGTTTTGCATCACCCCTCCGACCTCCTCCAGAAGTCGTCCTTTAGAGGTGTGATGTAAAAACACATGCTTGTGGGGTTTAAAAAAGTTACGCCGAACTGAGCCTAGCCTGTGCTCTTTGCTGCTCATGAAACTGATGGACGATTTCATATGCCGCATGTCAAAGCACATTCTGTCGATTCTGTAGTATTTGAAACAAACTATCTGACAAATTCTGCTGCCTAAGTTTATATATTTAAAGAGAATTATTTACCAAATTTGCAGAGAATAAAAAAATTCAAATGAAATAAGGACTCACTCTATTGTTAATGCTATATTGTAAAATCCAAGCTTTCCGCGGTGTATGTGGTGATAATGGCGCTGGCTTACTAGATCGTATTCGTTTTATTCATATTATTCTTCATAGCTACACCTCATTATACTTATAGAAGTTTTACATGCTTACCATCGGCATTTATAAAATAATTAGGATAGTATGCGCACTCTCACTGGTCAATAGCTGTGTTTAGATAAGAGTATGGAAACACGGCTGTGACATCACACGAATTTTGATTGGCTATGTATTGTCAGACGCGCGTTTTGATTGGCTGGTAGGAACTATGAGCGTGTATCAAGAAAATCTGTTTCAATCAAGAATTAAAAACCTGCATTTTCCTTCATTTATCGAATTATCTTTGAGGAATATTTTATAAAAGCAATAGACGACTTTTTTCCGTGTTTCCATAGCATTAGCTAAACACTCGGGGGAGGGGGGGGGGGGGTGGAAGAATTCGAGACCGTTATGTGTTTAAATGAAGCTATGGAAACACGGAAAACGTCCTCTATTGCTCAGTTATAGCCCGGTTTTCCTTAAAACAGTGTGAAGGGAATTATCGTTCTGTGGATTCCATTTGGTTAACTTGAAACCAATAAACACGTATGCAGAGTTCAATAAGTATTAGAGAAGGTTAAGCACAACTTTTACGCCAAACGGCAAAACGGAGTGAAATTAAGGTTTTCTCATGTTAACTTGTCAAGTAAAGCTATGATCCTCGCAGTTACGGATACAATTTTAACAATTGCGTAAAAAACCCTGAAAAATTCAGGACTTCAACGGGGTTTGAACCCATAACCTCGCGATACCGGTGCGACGCTCTAACCAACTGAGCTACGAAGCCACTGACGTTGGGAACTGGTCATTTGTTGGTTCTAATTTTTCCGTGAGAAATGAATCAATGAACGAAATGATATATGAAATGAATCATATACTGAACTGCGGATATGAAATCAAGTAAAGCTATGATCCTCGCTTTGTCTTTTTTGATCCTCGCCTTGTCTCGTTCCTTTGAGAAGTTGCTTTATACATGGTGCTAACAGGACAGAAATGAGCTAATATCAAGCAGGGTATTTACATTTTTGGCAAAATTTTCACTCTTTTGTGATAAGCAGGAGCCTGCCGTGTCCCGTCATGCTTAACCTCTCTATTGCTTCATTGATCAATTGCCCGAATATATAAAAATATTGAAGATCCGTTACCAGGATTCATGCTAAGAAAGAAGTAAAATCGTTCTCTGGTAAAAAGTTTTGAAAAAACTATGAGCTTTCGACAGACTGAACTGCTGCCTTCAACGGATAAAAATGTGTGAAGCCTAAAAGCGAAAGAAATTTAAATATAACGAAAAATTCGCATAAATTAAAGGATAAAAGCATGTAGTAGAAAGAATGTTAAAAATGCTAAGAAAGTTAGTGTTTCTTTAAGAGAATGTGATATTGTCTTGGGAGCGGGCAAGAATTATTGTCTGCCCCAACAGTTTTTGCCGTGTGCCATGACTCCAATGTCTTTCTACTCCGGTTGTTCGCTTTGTCAATGATTTTAGAATTGACAAAGCTCCTTTACTACTAGGAGGAAGGAACATATGAGGAACTTAAAGCATTGTACTAAAGGCTCAAATGTCGCAAAACACGCGTGGACTTTTAATCATGATATTGACTTTAACAATTCTAAAATCATTGACAAAGCGAACAACCGGAGTAGAAAGACATTGGAGTCATGGCACACGGCAAAAACTGTTGGGGCAGACAATAATTCGTGCCCGCTCCCAAGACAATATCACATTCTCTTAAAGAAACACTAATTTTCTTAGCATTTTTAACATTCTTTCTACTACATGCTTTTATCCTTTAATTTATGCGAATTTTTCGTTATATTTAAATTTCTTTCGCTTTTAGGCTTCACACATTTTTATCCGTTGAAGGCAGCAGTTCAGTCTGTCGAAAGCTCATAGTTTTTTCAAAACTTTTTACCAGAGAACGATTTTACTTCTTTCTTTGCCCGAATATAATATTGAAAAGACCCACCTGCAATTCCACTTGCTCATTTTTGAGACAAAGACAAAATAAATGTTACTGATATTACTGGTAAGTGATAAGTTCTGATCACCAGTAATAAGAGTTTACTACATGTGATCTCCTACCTTTGTAACAGCTGTTCAAAGGACGAAAGTTAATTTTAAAGGCTCTCGCAACTAAACAGTGAAAGTAGTTGTCAGCTTTTCCTTTGCTTAAACTACGAGTATTTTAAAGCAAATGTTAAATTTGAATCACACAAATACCTCTTCAGTGTGAGATCGGATCAATATCATTCCACGCACCAAAAAGAAATCAAAAAGCAAAACAGAGCGCTATTTATTCACGGAGGACGCGAAAACAGAAGACTTGACACTTAAGGAACTAAAACCATTTCTTTCACTACAAAAAATCTCATGTGGGGTCATGTGCATGCTTACCGCAAGTACTATCAGAAAAGAAAGGAATGAAAAAGCCAAGAAAAATTATTTGC
>NC_090886.1:31331774-31336148 GCF_036669925.1 Montipora capricornis
GTTGCGCAACAAGTTGATCATGCAAGGTGAAAAACGGGAGAAATCGACCCAAACTTGCAACGAAATAATGTTTCGCGCCAAGTTTAGGGTTTTTGTATCTCGTATTTCGCCGCCTTTAGCTTGCGCAACAAGATGACAGTATATTTTGGATGTTGCTCTCGTAGATGATTGACTGTCAGGCCAGTTTACATTTAAGACACGTAAGGAAGTCAGAGCAGGTCTGTCATAATCTTTTACCCCATTTAAGCTTTCTGGCTTGATTTTGCACTGATTTTTTGCACTGATTTATCATAGGCAACTTAAGCTGAAATAGTGAAATCAAGATGGCGGATCTGATGACGTCACACGACATAAGCGACATCCAAAATATATTGTCATCTTGTAGCGCAAGCTAAGGGTTTTGCACTCCTTGTGAATTTATTTTACTGTGACTAAATTTAACGAAAGCCTTGAGGGGGTTGATCAACACCCTCTCCCTCCCCCCTCAAACTGAGCCGGGTACGTGTTTGCTGGCGTGAAAAATGCCTGCAAGGCCTATAATTAGAGCTTCCTTTATGAGAAAAACATTCGTATTACTCGTATGTATTCGTATGTATCCGTATGTTAGTCGTATGTATCCGTATGTTACTTGTATGTTAGTCGTATGTATTCGTATGTATCCGTATGTTCCGTATGTTACTCGTATGTTACTCGTATGTTACCCGTATGTACTCGTGTGGTGTTTTAGCCAAGTTGTTATCATCAATTAACACGGGATTAATCGATCTTTCTTATCCCAATGGATACAAAGAGGGCACGTGGCCTCGCGAAAGGAGTCGTGACTAGGAAGATTAACAAAATTACCGATCTAATGACTGATGAAAACAATGTCGATGAAGTAAACAGGAAAACAAACGAACTGAAAGAAGCATTTGACAAATTTGAAGCCGCGCATAGGACATTTCATAGCCAACTGACGGAAAGAGAGGCTATCGAGGAGTCGACATCGTATTATGACTCGGTATTCGACCAGGTAGAACACATGCAAGAAATTGTAGACGTGTGGCTCACGGGGATCGAAACGACAAGGCTAATAAACTCTTTCCAGGTGCAAGTTAAACCAGAGGACAGTGTGTCAAACGTTGGCACACGTTCTCTCGTGTCTCGAGCATCACGCTCTTCACGCTCGTCGCAAACGTCACGCTCTTCGTCCCGCTAGTGCTAGAGCAAAGGCCGCAGCTAGAAAGGCCATTTTAGAAGCAGAAGAGCTGCTACGCTTAAGCGATTGCACCAAATTGAAGAAGAAGAGTTAAAACTGCGACAGCGCAAAACCAAGTTAAAATTCGAAACTGAACTGGCGAAGGCAGAAGCCGAAGAACTCGTTTATGCGCAAGCGGTAGAAAGAGAAATTGCCGCGAGCTATTTTCCAATAGAAGAACCGCAGGCTGATCCAGTGCCGGCTCCCAATGGAATCGAAATGGTTCTGAAAGGAGATAAGGTCGCACCTATAGCTAACGACATTGGATCAGAGAACCTCCCAGAACAGTCCACCCCCTTAACCCTACTTTGAAGTCTGTTGCAAAATCAGAGGAACGGCAAGGCGGTTTAATCCAGAAGCCTCCGCATGGCGAAAGAAATGCGTGGAAGAGCCAACACCTGGCCAAAACTCTGTACCTCAGGCCACCTCAGTTACTCCACCAAAGGGTGATATTCAGCTCTTAATTCACCAGCAACAAGAAGCTATTATGGCATTAACTCTACCGCAACCTGAAGTTCCTGTGTTCTCCAGCGACCCCATCGGGTACTGCGAATTCGTTCGCGCCTTCGAAAACCTTGTGGAACGAAAAACCTCAAGCGCTAGGTCAAGACTTTATTATCTTCTGCAATACACTAGTGGTTCTGTCCAAGATCTTGTGCGAAGCTGTCTAACAATGCCTGATGACATTGGCTATAATGAAGCTAAGAGGCTATTGGCAGAGCGATATGGGCACCATACATATTGCCACTGCGTACGTGGACCGCGTAATTAATGGTGCACCAATCCGTGTTGAAGATGGTCCTTCGCTACAGAAATTCTCTATACTATTGACCAGCTGTAGAAATACCCTCAAGGAAATTGGCTACCTGAACCGTCTTGAAAACCCTGACAGTCTGAGGAAAAACGTAGAGCGGTTGCCTTATCCACTGAGGCTGAAATGGCGTGATCTTGTGGATACAATCTCCCAGAAGGAAAAGAGGGATCCCAACCTGAAAGACATATCGGAGTTTGTGGAAGCAAGATCAAGAGCAGCCAACCACCCCATTTTTGGTAAGGTCCAAAGGGAACAGAGACCGTCCTTTAACTCCATGGCAAGCACGAGAAACAGACGAGACGGTAAATCTTTCACCACACAGGGACTAGAGCAACCCTTCCCACAGCGACCAAACAATAAAGAAGAAAGAAAGGAATTTAAGTGCCCTCTTGTAAAAGAAACACTGGCTGTCACAATGTGATGAGTTCAAGAAGAAGTTAAGTTTAGGCGACCGCTACCAGTTCGTTCGTGCGAATAAGCTATGCGTTAATTGTCTAGTTCCTGGTCTTTTGTTCAAGACTGTCCAAAACGGAACTTTTGTCGTATTCAAGGGTGTACAAAGAAGCATTCACTTATTCTTCACGTGAAAGAAACGCCACCAAGTCAGAAACGAGAAAGAAGGTCAAACCGAACCCCAACAACTCCAAATGCAGCACAACCGAGTAACAGCTACTTAAACGTGAACACATCTCAAGTGACCAGCGGTTTTGTGATCGGATTATCGATAGTTCCAGTGAAGGTTAAAGTAAAGGGTAGCAGTAAGAAAGTGCTAACGTATGCATTCCTGGATTCAGGCTCAACACGTCGCTCTGTACAGAAGATCTTCTCAGAAAACTCGGCACCAAAGGGAAGAAAACGTCCCCTCCCTCACAACCATGCAAACGTCTAGCCAGTCAATCGAGTGTTCTCTTGTGAATCTGGAAGTATCGGATCTCATCGAGCAAAACCAAATCGAAGCTACCAATGGTGTATTCTACGCCCAGCATCCCGGTCTCAAATGACACCATCGGAACGCAAGAAGATGTAAACCGCTGGCCACACTTGGAGGCAATTAAAATGCAAAGTATAGAATCGGAAGTCGGTCTTCTCATTGGAAGTGATGCTCCTCAAGTGCTTCAACCGAAAGAGTTTCGAGAAAGCAAAGACGGCGGTCCCTTTTGCAACACTAACAATTTTCGGATGGGTATTAAATGGTCCCCTAGGCAGAAAAGAAAGCAGGCTCCTACTGCAAACTTCCTCGATACAAGCGCCAAGCTAAGCAACCAATTTGAAGATTTCTGCAACTTAGAATTCAACGACTCCAGCTACGAGCCTCAAGCTTGCATGTCACAAAACGACCGAAAAGTGTTACACATCATGGAAGGCTCAGCAAACTTTCAAATGGCCACTATGAAATTGCCTTACCTTGGAAGAATGATCCACCACTTCGAATGAACAACAAATCACAAGCACGACAGAGACTACACCCACTGAAGAAACGTCTTCATAGAGATTTAGCTTTACACAAGAAGTACAGAGACTTCATTGATGATCTGATTAACAAGGGCTACGCAAGAAAGGTTAGCAAGGAAAATCTGACTACTCAAACGTATGGCATTTTCCACATCAGGCTGGGTTTCATCCCCAGAAACCTGACAAGTCCGCGTCGTATTCGACTGTTCAGCCAAATTCCAGGGTACTTCTTAAATGACCAGCTGCTACAGGGGCCGGATTTGACAAATACGCTTGTCGGTGTATTAACACGGTTCCGGCAAGAGCAAATCGCTTTCATGTCTGACATTGAGGCTATGTTTTATCAGGTTCAAGTGCCCCCTCGAGACTGCGACTATCTGCGATTTTTGTGGTGGCCAGACGGCGATCTGAACAAAGACCCCGAAGAGTACCAAAGTTAGTTCATCTGTTCGGTGGTGCCTCGTCCCCGAGCTGCGCAAATTTCGCCTTGAAGAAAACTGCAGAAGATAATAAGGCAGCCTTTGATGCAATCACAGTAGAGACTGTTAAACGGAAACTTCTACGTCGATGATTGTCTAAAATCCGTCGCCACAAATCTGGAGCTATTCGTCTGGTGGAGAACTCCGTGAAATGCTATCCAAGGGAGGATTTCGTCTCACTAAATTGATATCGAATTAAGAGAGACGTATCAGCTGCGTTCCCGAAATTGAAGAGCACCATCGGTTAAGAATCTCGACTTAAGCAACAATCTAGCACTCACTGAAGAGCTCTTGGCGTCCAATGGAATGTACAGAAGGATACATCAGCTACAAAATCGCTGGAAAAGATAGACCGATCACAAGGAGAGGAATTCTGTCCCATCATTTGCTCG
>NC_090886.1:31342109-31344609 GCF_036669925.1 Montipora capricornis
TTCAATAGTGAAAAGAATGGCTTTAACCATAGCAAGATGACACCCATCGAAAATGCGCATTGCATGCTCATGGCTCAAAAGCAACCTTAGTGAACCTATGAACCTATTGACTGAGTGGGAGGGCCGGACAGAAAAATATTTGGCCCAAGGTCATGGTGTATGTTGTATGAACTTAGAATTTTTCCTTGAATCAAAATTCTTGAAACTAGTTCATTTTTTACCTTCTTTTGTTTCAGATTATGATAATAGGGCCGTTTATATGTGGCGTACATGATACGGATGAGCGGCAGCTTCAGAAAGCCGTGAACGTAGATTTTGTACCATTTATACGGGGTGTTCGCATCTTACTGTATGTAAGCCGTGGCTTATTTCCTCTTGTATAAACAGCCCTAATGTATATAAGACAAACGAAAACGTTCGGTCCGGGCGAAAATAACCAAGGCTCAAATATTTTCCTGCCTGGTTCCAACCTACATGTAAAGTCAGTCAATAAGCATATTATTATTACTACCATTTGCGTCCATCCTTGAAGTCTGACCAATATTTAGCGAAGTTTTACTTTTCAAATTTTAATGGTTTATCCGGTCGTGTCTCACTTTTGACCAATGAAACCTGAAAACTTTGAGAGCACATGAACAAAACATGCTGGTATCCCGTCAAAAACTTTGTCAATTTCATGACATAACCGCCAACATTTCATTGGTTAAAAGTGATACATAACCGGCCAAACAGTTAATGTTTGAAAAGTAAAACTTCGCGCAAAATTCGTCACACTTCAAGGATGGACACAAGTGGTAGTATGGGCTCTCAATACTACATGAGAACTCAGAGGATGAAGTTTGGAGAAAAAAAGTTACAAATAATTATTTGCACAGAAAATCATCTAATATGTTTTTGTTGATGTTTATCTAGAAACAAAGAAATTCTCAAAAATCGCATCATGCAGAACAGTACTGCATAAGTTCTCAACAGGGCTGTATGGCTTTTTCCGGCCCTTCTTGTGCTAATGCGTACGGCCCTCATAATGGGATTTTCTCAATAGTTTTACAACGAAAGTGCATAGGGTCATACAGTCCATATGATAATAATTTATTTCTTATTGCTGAAAAGTGATCAGCAGGTACAGTACAGATTAATCTTGCTAAGTGATCAAAGAGCCAGAGCAAAATCAGGTACATGTATCACTTAAACACGATGACGCACTATAAAAGGCGTGGTGCCTTAGGCAGATGCAAAATTAATTATTTATGAATCAAATGTGGACCCAACCGAGAGCTTGCTGATAATTTGTTCAATAAAAAAGCCCATAATGGCAATGTGTCCGTAATACATGTATATCATAAAAATGTTATGTCGTTCTTTTTTTGTAATCCCCAGTCCCTTTTTTTGGCTAGAAATATATTTTTGAGCTTCCGTCTCTGTGTTGCCGTTTGTTGATCACCATCTTGGATAAATAATCAGTCGTGTTTGAATGAAGTCTAACAAAAGCAGTGCATGAAGCGCCCCCTTTTACAGTGCGTCTTCATTTTTAAGCTGACAGTCTCTGCCTGGATCTTTAACTATGCAAACATACCAGCACAAGTGTGTCAAATGGTGTACTGTGCTATCTACAAAAATCTATCTAGCAGGTAAAGACTGTCAAAACCAATTAAGTCTTAACAAAACCAATGAATAGCCTATCCATCCTTTGAACTGGCACTTTCATTCCTACATGTACAGACTGCACTTACGTATTTTTAAAACCATGCTTTGGAACTGATAGGTAAAATGGTGTGTTTCCTCCTTCAAACCCAAGTCTGGGTTTTGTGTTTCTCTGACCCTGTCCTTTGTGGCCACGCCCACAGGTTTTACCCCTTTTTGACCCTGGACCACGACCTTTGCGATGTTTCTGTTGAGCGTGAGTGGAATGAAGTTATTAACAACATTTTAGTTTCCAAAATTGGAATTTTATGAGTTAAAAAGTCTATTAGCCATTAATCCTTGATCATCTGTACACGCTAGAGTGCCTCAAAACAGTCTAAATAATTTAAGAGAGAGAAGTATAGAGGACCAGACATTGCTTACAGGGGGGATGGTATGGTACATTCTCATTGTCCTCGACACAATTTTCAGTGACCCTGTTTGTATTGCAGCCCCAAAAGAAAGTGCACAGGAAATGGCATGACCCACCCTCAATCACAGACAGTCACAGTCTCAACATGACTGTTAACATACCTTACATGTACCGGTATGTTTGGAGGTAGAGCACTTCTGAGGCCAAATAATAACACATGCCCATATAGAGAGAATTTCAACCGAGTGTTGAAAAACCAAAACCAAAATAATTACTTTTGCCTATCAAAAAGGACAGAGACAATCCAGTAAACCAATCAAAACTCAAAGCAATTACATGTAGCGGACACAAAGCCCGGGAAAACAATCATGCACGTGCAAGCCACAATAATTATTGGTTTTGGTTTCATTTCTGATTGGTCAATAAGAAAGGTGCAAGAACTTTGAA
>NC_090886.1:31354609-31359609 GCF_036669925.1 Montipora capricornis
GTTGTCGTTCAAGCTCCGTGAAATTTCTAGCATCCAGAGGCCGGTAGCTCGAGACGCTAACCGTTGGTTAAGAGGAATCAAAACCTATAGGTTACCATGGTAATTAACGCTGGTTAGCGCTAACCACGCTTCGAGCAACCCGGGCCAGGCTAATACTAGTGTCATTTGATTATAACATTGTCTATAAATTTGCGCTATGTAAATATTAAATTATTATTATTATTGTTATTATTATTATTATTATTATTATCATCATCGTCAGCAAACATCATCACAGAGGCATTCAAAAAGCAATTGGGCTAAGTATGCTAGCTTGGGGGAACCCTGTGGCCTCGAGCAAGGCAGTTAAAGTACTACATGTACTGGAAAGAACTGAACCCTGATTGATAGTTGGTGAGCAACGTATTTTCGATTTCGTTAAGGTATTTGTGGGGTTGATCGTAGATGATTTTCTCCAAAAATATGGAAACAAATGGAATAACTAATATCGGGCGATAATCATTGATGTCTGATTTAACGCACTTTCTCAGTAAACACTGATGTAACTCTGGCCAGTTTCCAATTCTATGGAAAAAATACCGGTCTTTACTGAAAATATGCTAGTAAGAGGAGGGGAAAAACATGAGTGGCCATTTTTAACAACTTGCAGGGAACCCTATACCAAGGCCAGTGGCTTTGCTCGCATTCATCTCCCTTAACAAGTTATTAAACCTTATCGACACTCGTTGGTTTGAGAGAGGTGTCTTATCGTTACTCACGACGCCTTGCCCTTTGTTCATGCCAAGAAAACTGATACAACTGGGCAGTAAGATATGTCAAGTTATAGCCTTCATATTTCTGACCCTCGTCACTTAACTGTCTAAAATCGCGGGTGTGCGATGCATAGCAAGGTTCAGTGGGTTTATCTTCGGTATGCTAACGTTTCAGAAGGTATGTCGTTAGTTCAGTGGTCTGAATCTTGAACGTTTCGTCGGTAGAACAAATTTGTCTTGGGCGGAGTGCTAGGCTGAAAGGAATGGCTTTTGTGTGTGTAGAGGATGACAAGAGGAATAAAGTAAATGTTGGTGTTTGTCCGTAGGTTTCGAATTTGTTCTACCGACGAAACGTTCAAGATTCGCACCATTTGTTGTAGTATCGTTGCTCACAGTTTGTTTCTTGCTTTTACGTCTCGCCAATGTATAATTTAACGATGAAATGATATATCAATAGCCCATTTCCGAGTTGCTGCATGCCTCATTTTCAAGGCGAGTCCTTGCGCACAACCATTCAAATGGAAATGAGTTGCATACTCATTTTAAAACGGTTATTTTTCAACAACAGCGTGGCTATGTCGTTCAAGGTTAGGGTTATATTAGAGCCTGTAATGATCATCCTAAGAAGTCTCCAGTATGAAAAGCAAATATAGGTCGGTGTACGGGTCCCGTACGAATAACCACTGCTTATCGTTTAATTTATCTGACTAGTTATTTTATCGTTTACTGGCATGTTTACGTTAAAAAGGTCGTTTTTAGTGAGGCATACGTTGGCTGTCCCGTTCCAAAGCGTGACAGACCAAAGGAAACAATACAAGCGAGGCGTATTCTTGTGTGTGAATACACTTTCAATCTTTGGGATGAAAAGAAAGAAGTCGACTTTTCTTGAGAAGGGTGACCAACAGCAGATTTGCAGAGATTTTACTGCAGCATAGTGGGCGACCTCCAAGATCTAAGCGAGTTAGAGCCCAGAACAAATACGTTTGTTGCAGTTTATCACGCATGAATAGTCGATCGATTCTCCCTTGTACAATGTTGAATTGTATATTTGAATCAATCATTTAGTTATAATTTCGTTGTTGACCTTACCTTTCCTGGATGTCAAACATTACTTTTACATACACTTTACGGTAGAACTAAGAAGGGAGCCGGTGGCGCACCGGTGGCTCAGTTGGTTGAGCACCGGGCTGTTACGCGGGAGGTCGTGAGTTCAATTCCGGCCGGATCAACACTCAGGGTCTTTAAACAACTGAGAAGAAAGTGCTGCCTTTGTAATTACATCTGCAAATGGTTAGACTCTCTTGTCTTCTCGGATAAGGACGATAAGCCGGAGGTCCCGTCTCACAGCCCTTCGATGTTCATAATCCTGTGGGACGTAAAAGAACCCACACACTTGTCGCAAAGAGTAGGGCATGTAGTTCCCGGTGTTGTGGTCTGTCTTCTGTGATGTATCATGGTTGGAAGGGTAAATGCTCGGAGAAATTAGCCTACACCAAGCTACTCTAAAAAAAAAAAAATCCGAGGGTAAACAAAGATATATGATATGATATGATATGATTAACTTAACTGATGATTCTCCGTGTCTAAATAAAGATTCAGGGGCACCCAACGACCAATTTGTTGTAAAATGTATTATTATACCCCAGTTAATGAAAATAAATGTTATTAAGGCATTTTCAGGTGTTTTTCAGTGTTGCTGGAAAAACATTATCTGTTCATTTTTCCCAGCAAGACACACAAGAAATTTCCCAGCTAGCTAGATAAAATTAGTTGGTTTCCCAGCGAGCTGATCAAATTTATTTCCCAGCCAGGAATTTTGCGCGCTTTCAAATCCCTCGATCCAAAACGACCGAGCAAAAGCGACAAAACCGGGACAAAACAGGTTTTTTCCGCAAGCGCAATCACTCTGACCAGCCGTCGTATGTTTGTGACTACTCTCTGTGAGAGGGAAGGGGTCCTTTTTTTTTTTTTTTTTTTTTAGTAGTCGTCCTCAGTCTTCAGAGTTTCTACAGCCAGCTCGGGTTGAAATGCTAGAAAAAGTCAGTAATCCCAGGCAAACCTCTATCAATAATAAATTTCCCAGCCAGCTCATCGAAACATCTGTATTTTTGCCAGCCAGCAAGATTCCTCTGGGGAACAGATAATGTGAGGAACAGATTCGTTGGGTGTTTAGGCTTAGCACTATTTGTGATGCTTCTTACGACCAATAGTACTCACTTGAAATAGTATTTTTAGGGTAGTCCGTCGGGGTAGTCCATGCCCCCCAGCGGAGATGGCGTCAAAAACCGTAGAAAGGTCAATGAACACCGTCGCACTTTAGATAACGCTAACACTGTTATGGTCTATAACAGTGACTGCGGGCACATGGTGAACAACAACGTTTTTTAATGACCCGGATGTTAATCATGTGACATTACATAACATCTCCCTTTCGACGAAAACAAAAAAGAAAATCTGTCTCTACAAATGCTTAAGCTGGGAATGACCGAAGCTGAGGAAGTTGAGCTTAACGAAAATGTGTACCTTTGTATAGTAAAAAGAATAATCAATGACTGTCAGTAACTTAGCGAGGTCTTAAAAACAACTAAAAGAAGGTCCAAGTTAAACAGTTATCTTGAACGATTCTCATCGGAAAAAGTCCTTTAAGAGCGTATTTGGCTTCACAACTCGACCTGATAAGGTACGCGTCACTTGTTTGCTGGGGGACGACGTCACTGCATCAGCAGGGCTTGACTTCTGAGCCGACTGTGGCTCTCTGCTGCAACCTTTATCTTCAAACGGAGGATGCCCTGTAGAGGGATCTGCGGCTTGAACTGGCTCAGTTTGCTGGACAGCTGACTGAGGGGAGCTTGGAGGTGGCACGGGTAACCGGTTCAACTCCACATCCGGTACTGGTGGGTGGACTTGCGTTGGATGCGTTGTATCTCACAATTGGACGCGATTTCGATACTTGCCGCCATTCAGATTCAGCTTTCCCTTTTGCTTTTGGGTGATGGGGACTGGAAGTGAGGTGGTGGAAGTGCCAGGCTTTGGGAAACAAACTGAATTCTTCAGACACATAGTCAGGACCATTATCTGAAATCAGGGTGACTGGAATGCCATGTACGGCAAATACTTATTTTATTTGATCAATAAGCTCGGCTGTGGTCAAACTCTTCAGCTCTTTATCTCAATGTAGTCAACAAAAGACCAACGAGCACTAGATATTGCTGGCCATTGCACTCGAAGCAGTTACTAGAAAAAATCTACAACGGAAGGCTTGGAATTGGATAGGTCTTCAGAGGCTCTTTTGGGAGAACCGGTTTGCTCTGCTGACAAGTTTCACACCTCTGTACTGCTTCTTTTAAGTCAATACCTGGCCAATACCTGGCCAATGTCTCTCACTGTGCTGATGGTTTGCTGGATTCCTAGGTAAGAACGGTGGGTCGACTTGTCATCTCGGCCACGGAAGACCAAACCCTTCTGAGTGGTCCATTCATCCCTGTAGGGCCAGTACTCACGTACACAAAGAGTGGACTCCAGTTTGTCTTCTGGCCATCCACTCATGATAAGTGACATAATAGTTTGAAGTGACAGGTCTTTGCTGGTCTCAAGACGTATTTGCTGAAGGCGTTGATGTGTGACGAAGATTGCTCCTTCCCGCTAAGATTCTTCAACTTCTCTGCGGAAGTTGTGTTCCTCATTGACTTGAAAGATTACATAGTCAGGTGCATCTGCCTTGGCACAACGTATCGGGAGAGCGTGTCACTAATAAACATTTGGGGACCAGGCTTGTATGTCACCTTCAGAGAGCACTTCTGCAGCCCGAGTATCATCCTTTGCGAGCGTTTGGGGCTGGTGAGGATTGGCTTTGAGAAGATTGTCATCAGTGGCTTCTAGTCCGAAAGCACTTTGACAACGTCCTTGCCCAGGGTGTAATGTTCAAATTGTTCGGCCGCGAAAACGATCGCCAAACACTCTTTTTTTATCTGGGCGTAATTGCGCTCGGTTTGGGTAAGCGCTCGCGAGGCATAAGCTACTGGGCGTCCATCTTGGGTCAGGACGGCGCCCAACCCAACGTCAGAGCTATCGCACTCAACCGTGACTTCTTTGTTAACATCAAAGTAACGCAGGAAAGGTGCTTTAGTGATCAGCTCCTTGACTTAGCAGAACGCATCTTCATGCTAAGGTAACCAATCAAAAACAGAATTGCTGTCGGTTAGGCGGCGAAGAGGTTCAAAGATGGGGGCGAGGGCGAGGCATATCACC
>NC_090886.1:31367109-31372109 GCF_036669925.1 Montipora capricornis
TGTGACATCACACGAATTTTGATTGGTTATGTATTGTCAGACGCGCGTTTTGATTGGCTGGTAGGAACTATGAGCTTGTATCAAGAAAATCTGTTTCAATCAAGAATTAACAACCTGCATTTTCCTTCATTTATCGAATTATCTTTGAGGAATATTTTATACAAGCAATAGAGGACTTTTTTCCGTGTTTCCATAGCCTTAGCTAAACTGTCTCGAATTCTCCCAACACCCCCTCGTGTTTAGATGAGGCTATGGAAACACGGAAAACGTCCTCTATTGCTTAGTTATAGCCCGGTTTTCCTTAAAACAGTGTGAAGGGAATTATCGTTCTGTGGATTTCATTTGGTTAACTTAAAACCAATAAACGCGTATGCAGAGTTCAATAAGTATTAGAGAAGGTTATGCACAACGTTTAAGCCAAACGGCAAACGGAGTGAAATTAAGGTTTTCTCATGTTAACTTGTCAAGGAAAATGCTATTTCTGACAGTTGTAGCCTGCGAAATTGGCAGAAATAGATATTTTGCCGGCACGGACCAGAGGACTGGGTCCGGTTGTCTGGTGGGGATTATGGGTAATTTGTCGTACAAATAATGAACCGTTAGGGACTTGAATCAGTCTAGGTTCAGCTTTCTTCGCCTACTTTTTTGTTAAATTTTCCCCTTAGCCTCCATGGAGTAGTGGCAATTGCATAGGGTTTGGAGAATACGTTCCCTCATTCCCGAAGGGTTTTGGGTTTTCGTATCCGGCAGGTGCCCAGTGTACTTTTCCTTTAACAAGTTTTTAGGAGGTCAGTACCATCAAGTATGCTAACGTATTGTTATGCTAGAGCGGAGTTTGTATGCATATGGTATGCAAAATACACCGGCTTGTGGCGCTTGCTGTCCTACATGCCCATGTATCTACACAGTTGTGTTGTGATTGAGTTAGTCGTGTTGTGTCTGATTGGATAGTGGAGTCAAAATGCTATGATCCTCGCAGTTATGAATGCAATTTTAACAATTGCGTAAAAAAGCCTGAAAAATTCAGGACTTTAACGGGGTTTGAACCCGTAACCTCGCGACGCTCTGACCATCTGAGCTACGAAGCCACTGACGTTGGGAACTGGTCATTTGTTGGTTCTAATTTTTCCGTGAGAAATGAATCAATGAACGAAATGATATATGAAATGAATCATATACTGAACTGCGGATATGAAATAAAGTAAAGCTATGATCCTCGCTTTGTCTTTTTTGATCCTCTCTTTGTCTTTTTTGATCCTCGCCTTGTCTCCGTCCTTTGAGAAGTTGCGTTATACATGGAGCTAACAGGACAGAAATGAGCTAATATCAAGCAGGGTTTTTACATTTTTGGCAAAATTTTCACTCTTTTATGATAAGCAGGAGCCTGCCGTTTCCCGTTGGCCGTAAACGTCATGCTTAACCTTTTTCCATTGCTTCATTGATCAATTACCTGAATATAATATTGAAAAGACCCACCTGCAATTCCACTTGTTCATTTTTGAGACAAAGACAAAATAAATGTTACTGATATTACTGGTAAGTGATAAGTTCTGATCACCAGTGATAAAGAGTTTGCTACATATGATCCCCTACCTTTGTAACAGCTGTTCAAAGGACGAAAGTTAATTTTAAAGGCTCTCACAACTAAACAGTGAAAGTAGTTGTCAGCTTTTCCTTTGCTTAAACTACGAGTATTTTAAAGCAAATGTTACATTTGAATCACGCAAATACCTCTTCAGTGTGAGATCAGATCAATATCATTCCACGCACCAAAAAGAAATCAAAAAGCAAAACACAGCGCTCTTTATTCACGGAGGACGCGAAAACAGAAGACTTGACACTTAAGGAACTAAAACCCTTTCACTACAAAAAATCTCATGTGGGGTCATGTGCATGCTTACCGCAAGTATTATCAGAAAAGAAAGGAATTAAAAAGCCAAGAAAAATTATTTGCCTAAGAATCGTAGGATTTAAGCTAAGACGATTAAAAGGAGTTTCGTTTGAAAATTTGAAGCGATTATTCCTCGAATAACTGAATGTATGAGGATTCGGCCCAAAAACACATTGTTGAGCCGTGAAAGGAGCAAGGTGACAACTGGAGGACCTGTTCTTAAAATTTAAAAATGGCGCAAAACGTTCGTCTTGGTTACCTGCCTGGTGAACTTTATCAATCTCAAAGGCGTTTGTTTTTGTTTCCTTTTCTGTTGTTTTCTTTTTTGACAACAAGAATAATAATGCATATTCAAACGATATTATATAAAGAACAAAAAGTTAGGTTGAAGAGAAATTGTCTCGGGCTCGAACTTGACTCGTGATGCGCTATGATTATGCAAAGATAGCAGAGGGAGAGTATTGTTATTTATTGTTATTAACACTATTGAATGCGTCTTAACAGCACTACACTCTCTCTGTGTAGCAAACGTGCGCCTAACAATTTGACAATGCAAGTCCGTAAAAATTTCCTAATGTTCAACTTGGAATTTGCAACACTATTCCTTGGAGGTGATTGGAACTGCACTTGACCCGAAATGAACAAAAGTGGTGTTGCGAAATGGAAATCAACAATTTGTTTGATCTTAAGCTTAGGAAACTTTCTTTTTTCTCAAAGTTGTTTTGGTTAAAATTTAGAAGAAACTAGTTCCTCATAGCGAGCGTTTTCAAGTCAAACACACAATACTTCACATATTATTAACTCATTCACGGAAGTAATACTAACGCAACCAATAATTGAAAAGAGACAAAAATAGAATGACTTTTCACCATGGGTTCGTCCTGAATTGTTATGTTGGCAGTTATTGCTTACTGCCAAATTAAGCTATTAACAAGGCAGTTTGCAGATACAATCGAAGTGCCGTGGTAAAATATTTCGCAAAAGCTATCAAAAATGAGTCAAAAGGCGTAGAATATAACTACTCATGAAGCTGGCTGGGTTGTACGGGTGTTATTAGTTTATTTCACTGATTAAAAGACGGTCTGGCGAGGCAAGATTAAATTGTAGTCTCCTTGGTTGTATGACAGCCTTGTCAATCATTATTTCGCTATTTAAATATTTTGTGTGAACTCAAATGAATATTAAATTTTCGACGGACAAGCCCGAGGCTTCGAATGAGCACAGTTTTCTTGGTTCCAGTTAAAAGTCAGGTATGCCTAACCTTTTCCTTGGTGACAGTGAAAACACACCGTAGTCTTAAACTAAGGGGTTACAGCCAACTTGGGAACTACAGCAGCTTAGAGCATAGACTTCAGGCCCAATTGTAGAAAAGCCTTAGAAGCTGCATTTTACATCTCCCCTCCGACAGAGCTTTTAGTCTTCATAAAAGTTACCCCAACTGAGACTGTGTTCTGTTGTTTCTGTTGTATTCGAAACAAACTATCTGACAAACTTTACTAAGTTTGTATATAAAAAAAAAAACTTTATTTACAAACATGCAGAGAATAATAAAAATTCAAATGAAGTAACTATTGTTAAAACTAGTGTAACATTTCATATGCCACATGTCAAAGCACATTCTGTTGTTTCTGTTATATTCGAAACAAACTTTCTTTCTTTCTGTCACCTAGGCGTAACCCTTGCTAGCAATTTATCTTGGAAACCGCATATTTTTAATGTTTATGAGAGAGCTTGCAAGAGAGCGGATAAAGTTAAAGGGTTTAAAATTCAAACTTAGTAGAAACGCTCTCGAGAGGCTCTATAAATCTCTCGTTCGCCCTGTAATGGAGCATGCAGATGTGGTTTGGGATAGATGCACTGAAAACGAATGTGATATCCTCGAACATGTGCAACGCGAGGCTGCGAAAATTGCTACCGGGGCTATTAAAGGAACTGGTAAGCATCGCCTTGCGCTGGGAAGAAATGAGGTCGAGAAGGCTTGTTCATAAAGTGGTATACTTTATTACAAGATTGTGAACAACCTTTGTCCTAACTATCCGCTTAAAAATAAGCTCGGGTTTTGCACTATGGTTTTAACAGTAGTGTTAGCTCTTATTTGATTCTTTTTTTAAGTTTCCTGAAGGAAAACATGCACAGATTCGTAAAAACTGTTGTGTAATCGTTTGATTGGTTGGAAAAAAAAAACATGGCACAAACTTCCTCGGGAAAGCCCCAGAATACTTCCTTTTTTTCTAGAAATATCACACGATATGTGCAAACAAGTGCCGTTCTTTAAAAATTTCTCAAAAGAAGTCGAAAATGAGTGAGTAATACTAATAGCGGAGCTCCATACGCATAGGAACCCATGAGTTGCATTTCTTATGGTAATCTTGGCCAGCGGTATTACTCTTGCAGGTGGGCGCGTACGCATGACGACGACGAAGTAGCCCAATAATAAATATTAGCATAATTACATAGGTTATTATTGAAAATTCTCTGCGCTGATTGGTTGCCCTTGAGATGATTATTACGCCATAATCACCTTGTCGAGTGGTCCATAGGAGGATATGTCGTTGAGTTGTAGGCATGCATTGATGTACCAGTTTCTGTCTATGACAACTGTGGCTGATCCTTTGTATGCTGATTTAATGATGATGCCTTTACGTTTCCTGTTTGTTTTGAGGGCATCTCGTTCGCGTTCGGTCAAATTTTCACATACGATCGAGGACGTGATGTTGATAATGTCATTTTCTATAGACTTAACTTATTGTGAAGTGCTAGTTTTGTACCCCATATGAACCATGTGAGCTTTAGCCCTACTAATGGAAATGGGCCCACACAAGGACAGAGAAAAACTCTGAACTGGGTGGGAATTGAACCCACGACCTTCGAATAAGATCACCGCTGCTCTACCGACTGAGCTACAAGGTCAAACGGGAACAGGCTGTTTCATATAGAAAAGCAGGTCATTTTCTATAGACGAGTTCACGCTCTTGAGTGCATCATGGGTAATCAGGGCAAGATGGAGAGAAATTCAAAGGTTTGTGTGGAGTTCAAAACGATGAAAAGTATTCATGATATGCAATATTGTTCTTTTTTTATTTCCCAAAACAGAAGATATGTGCTCAAA
>NC_090886.1:31377109-31389609 GCF_036669925.1 Montipora capricornis
AAGTGAGCAAACGGTGCCTAAACAAACTTGCTCAATCAATTCCAATCAGGTTTAGGTTCGCATTGGCCACAGCATTCAATTCATTTTCATTCCACCCCGATTTCTGACTGGATTTTAGAAAAAGGTACATCCTAATGCCTTGAATTTACTTAGCACTTTCAGATGCTTTTCATAGCTATGATTCCAGCTAAGACCAAACTCTAATCCCCTGCAACTCAACAATGCCACTTATAGATTTCACTCATGTCTAACGGCTGGTACATGCATGATTGAGGGACCCGTTGGTACCTTAAGGGTCAGACTAAGATATTTTTCTGACTTGCACTAATTAACTCCTATACAAAAGATGGGTTCTGGGTCATTTCAAAGTTGTAGGCATTTGATTTTTGCAAAGCCCTGTCACATAAATACTGACTGTGATTGACAAAGTCAAATGCCAACTCACTAACACAAATGTTAAATTGCGAATTAATTCGTCCGTAACAATTCCTTGCCTTGCAATCACGAGAAAGAGAGACTTGCTTATTATGCAAACTAGACCCTCCGTTAGGGTACACTGGGTTGCCTGTGGTACGTGCAGCGTTCCAGGCAAATTGTGACTGGCCCACGGGCCGATTACGGGCTTGCAAAAACAAAGCAAAAGGTAATTAAAAAACCATATAATAAACTACTTACTAACCGAGCTAGCTTGAGCCGTACTGGGGAATATTGGCTCGCTGCGCTCGGTCCGTACTGCCAAGACCTCGGGCCAATATTTCCCTGGCAGTACGGCCCTCGCGCTCGGTTAGCAAGAAGTTATTAAGGGGTCACCCAGAAGTCGTACCAGCAGAGGCCCTTTGGCTCACAGGTCCTCACACGTTCGTACGACGAAACAGATCCTTTTCTGAGGTTAAAAACCTGGCTACTGGCCTAACTCTTTTTCCTACTTTCCCAACCGCGAGAAAACCGCGGTAAATCAGCCATCGCCAAAAAATGTTTTTTTTTTCTCAAAAAATATTTAAAGTTAGGGGGAGAAAATACATCATTTTAAAGCTAAGAAAATAAGCTTTCCAACAGCATATAACTTATTTACAGACAACTGAAACATTTTATAAAAGCGAAAGTTGAACGAAAAAATTTAAGAAAAATAACAGTAAAATATTTTTTCTAGGCAAAATTTGGTCATTTTAGCGTTGATTACGAATTTTTGGATGCAAAACTAATATTTTCTGCAATTTATCTGCTTTCTTGGACATAAATTCGACCGAAAACTGATAAGGCACGAATATTTTTAGATTTTTAGGAACAATAGATAACGTGGTTCAATGCGTAATGTGATAATGCGATAAAAGTGTCAAATTTGCGACCCATTGCTAACGGCAACGGAAGCGATCGCATTACGAATAATTAACCTCTGTTGCCAAAAACCACCCAAATAACCGGTCAGTGTAAAACGCAGACTGCAGACTGCAGACTGCAGACCAGGGATAAAATGCAGACTGAGGGTAAAATGCAGACTGCAGACTGCAGACTGCGGGTTAATAAAATAATAATGAAAAAAGAATTATAAGAGTGTTAGTAGCCGTTTGTACTTTCACACTGAAACCCCAACACAGCTCCCATCGCTTTGGTTGCCCCACCGCATGTTTTAAATCGAACTCTGTAAGAATTGAAGCTGTTTGAATCCTTGTTGTTGTTGGAAAAAGGACAGTTTCGTTAAGTGAGTTGCTTTTAGGCAAAGAAGTCACCACCCCGTAATTCAACTGTCCATTTTGCTGCACTGAACAAAGTAATCGAGTAATTACCCAATAACTCAATTTATTTTGACACGCATGGCTACAGTACCAGTTAACAAAGACAGAGATAACGTGGATTTTGCACCATTTAACGTTTCAATTCAGTCGGCTTAAGCCAGTATGACTGAGGTGTAAAAATTTCTTATTAGGATCCTTTCATTGGCTTTCGTGTACGTTATGTTTATCCTTTAGTTCACAAGCTCGTTTGTTTTGCATCTGGAAGATGTAATTTTCAATTATAACCTCTCCCTAGGGGTTATCACGCATAGCTTAACCAATAAAGTCCCCGCGTCCTAATTGCTCGGAATACATGAAATTCTTTGTGCATTTCGTTGCACCGAAAAAAGACAACCGAGATTATTCAGGTATTCGAAGTAATAATTGTTAGTTTTTCGATCGATTTCCCTCGATGTACCGGTGTGACAAATAATTTGGAACATTGCAATGCATCTGGAAGCGCAAAAACAAAGCACAGATGATTTCAACGCGTACGATCGCATCCCCAAAAGGTGCAGCGACCTGCAGTCATAATAATGTGAGTTGTTGACAGATGTAAAACAGGATTGTCTTTCGAACAATCTTTATTTTATCCTTATGACTCGTTTTTTTATTATTAATATTTATTTTACCCTCAGTCTGCATTTTACCCCCGGTCTGCAGTCTGCAGTCGAAAGCGAAAACAAGCGAATATTTTGACGGAAAACACAATAATGTGAGATCAGAGGAACATGTGGTGAAGACACGCAATTGCGGCATCGCTTCGACAATAATCTTACCTTTTCAGCGATTTTAACGCTTGAAATTCCATTTAATCCACCTTGTCTAGTCTTTGAATTCACTATTATCGCTGCCCTGCGAATCTTCAATGTTCTACATAACAGCACACTTGGTAAAAGACGGCTCGACGGGCAACAGATTGTTGTCGATGTTGTCGCCTGTCTTGTTCAGTATCCAATTGATTTGCCATTTTTGAGCTTCATAAGGGTATATTTTGTTCAAAGATCCACTAAAACGTCATTCGCGTTACATGACTTTCGACGCCATTACAGGTTAAGTTAATGATTCTACTGTGTCCACCAGGGAAATGTACGCATTTCCACTACCCTCTTGATCCTAAGAAAATACGCGCAGAAGGCTCTATGCACAAAGACACCACTTACCGGGGGAGTGACAGGCAAGACTTTTACCGACACGGAAAAAAATAAAAAAAATAAAACGGAGAAATTCTACCCATTTTCCAACTGGGATTGCCATACGGCAACCCAGTAATAACAAAATAGTGAAAATTGTCTTAAAGCAAGTTACAAAAACAAAGGAGACTTTTGTCTGATTGGTTGATGGTTTTTCTTGTACCCAGGTTTTTTCACACGCGCGCGCGCGAAGTAACAAACAAGATGGCGGCCAAAGATGTCTTGTTCGATTACTTGCTGCAGGGATTTTTATGGCAGCAGCGACGTATACACGTTTTCTTCTTTCGGAATAGCGGTATTTCAGTGGTAGAAGCTGTTTTCTTTTAAGTCTTTCACTTTCGCGGTATCGATTTTTCGTCCGTGGCTTCATGCACTGTAAGCACAATTGATTTGGGCACATTCCCGAGTTAATAGATCGATTGAGGTGGTTGTTCAGCCGAGGCCGTGCTGTCAAGTCTGCTAAGGTAAGATTCGCTGTTCCTTTCGTTTTGTATGTAATCTCAAGCCAATATAAGCTCGCTCAGCCCATTAAATGTTCTTTAAAATTAATGTATTTTACCTTCCTTCTTGTCCACAGAAACCTTACAAGAAATGCCAGCGTTATTAACGCCTTCTTCTTCTTCTTTACCAATTCCCATATTTTAACTACTGGTTACAATTAGCAACGTGAATGGAGGATTTACTAAGTCGCCATGGAGTGAAATCGGAGGGTAGATAATGAGGGTACTGTAGTAACCCAGGGCGTATCTAATCGATCGAAGTCGATCATCGAAAAGGTAATCGATTAATCGATATTACTCGATAATACTCGATATTTGTCGATTAATTAGTTGATTTAATCGATCGAAATCGATAATCACAAACTTTCTTATCACATCGATGAAAATCGGTAATAAAAAACGTGCGCCAAACCTTAACAGCCATCTCGTAAACAAAAATGGTGAAAGCTGCTCCTTAGGCGGACGTGAAAACTTTCTTACCTCGTAATCGACTTTGATCTTGCTTTATGCAGTCTTATGTTAGCTACTTTTTCTAATTTTCTTTCTTCATTGACAGGCAATATTCAGCTGAATATTCCGGCCCAGCAGTGTTATGGTGGTGTACTCTGTGCTGTAATCGGTGTTATCCAGACAAGAATGAATGAATGAATGAATTTTCGAACAAATCGATAAAATCGATAGCTAATTACAAAAATCGATCAAAATCGATAATCACAAGAAAACGAGCGATCGATATATATCGATTTCCGATATTATTCGATTGATTATTATCGATTACGATCGACTACGATCGATTTCTATCGAGTATCGAAAATATCGATTAGATGCGCCCTGAGTAACCTGTAGGTAGTTGATGAATGTGCAAGCTATTGTTATTTCCTATTTTTCTGAGCCTTTTAAAAATTCGCTGCTTTTTCAGGAAAAATTAACTATTTTTGTGCTCATGGCTTGAGAAAAATGCAGCAAGCTTGTACTTCATCTTGATTTAAAAGCAATAGTTTTGAATGAACCTCTCAATGATGACTTCAATTAGGCATTTACATTACTTTACCTATTCTCGTGCAAATGCTGCAATTTTGTTCCTACTTTTAGGTAATAAAAAACCCGATTTTCCCATTTTTCTGACCATTTTACCCACTTTACACCCTGTAAATAGCAATTTGTTTAAATTATATATTATTTGTAGGGGAAACCTCTGCAACATGGCCCACTGAAACACTGCAGGGAAGATATTGTTTACCTATTGTCATTAATGTGCCAACCAGAGGCTCACTGGCTGTTGAAACAAAGGGTCTTTTTATTCCTGTGGTTTGCACATCAATGCTTGTCAACAGATATCTTCCCTATGATCTATATGTAGATGAACTTCAAACTCACATTAGCTCTGAACTACCAAGATTTATTAACTTTAAATTTAACGAAAACTAAATATCTTATCTTCAATCCTCATCAGAAAGTAAATTTCAACTTACTTTCTTCATTAACTACTAGCTGGTCAATGCCTTGAGCAAGTTTCAATTTTTAGATACTTGGGTATGATATCTATATTGGCCATCACCTTTCCGGGCATGATCATATTCATTATATTTGTAACAAAGTTAATAAATTTATATTAACATCATCATTACGGTTAAGCAATATCAGTAAACATTGTTTAATCAGTATCTATTATTCGGTTATTTAGCCAGTTACTGTATGGCTGCATATTGTGGGGTATTAATTATGAAAACCCATTGTCACAGCTTATAAAATTGCAAAATAAAGTTATTGCAATCATCACTGATGTTTCCCTACCCCACATTGTTTCCTTAGGTCTATTGAAATTTCATGATATTGCTAAAATTTACACATTTATTTATGCATAATTGTCTTTGTGGTGACAAGCCAAGTAATTTTTTTCCATATTACTGGTTTCGCAGCAAGGTAATCATTCAACTCAGGATGCATCTTTACAGCATTTATTTTTTCATACTATAACCAATATATGTATAAGAAAATTCTGCCTATCCATTATTGGAAAATACTTTTGGAATGACCTTCCTCTTTAAAATCGAAACAGCACATCTAAAATCCCATTTTGAAAAAGCAATTTTTGAACACTATTTTGCACAGTACTGATTTCCTTACTTGCTGGTATGTACTCCAGTATTGCTTGTTTAAAAGTCTAAATATTGCAACTGAATGGGATATCCTGTTCTGTAGATTGAGTACGATTTAAAGTTAAGAATATAATCGTATTATTCTTTGTCTGAGATAGTTGTTAACTTGAATATATTCACATTAGGGATTACATTCAGAAATGTTTTACCTGTTTATGTCATATTGAAATGATTTTAATAAAGCATTTCAAGCAATATTTACTAGTAAAATGACTTTCAAAAATTAATTTATACTCTCTTGAAAATTCTTGTTTAATAAGATGACAAAGTTTGAATACGCTTCCTTTAATGCTGTAATAATAACAATATATATATTAGTCAAGTACAACCCTTATAAATTTTTTAAATGCAAAGAGGTAAAGTGCATAATGGTAATTATTATAGCTCTTTTTCAAAGGTAGTTAACAACTTGAACACATTCACAACTAATTGTTTAGGGGATTCTTTTGGGTTGGGAATAATTTATTTAAAATAGAAATCAGAGTCTTTCTTTTTTTTTAGCACAATTGACTATATGCCATTTATTTCTAGTGGTGGCATAGTGCATGTGATGTTCTCTGTAATATTTTCGGGTTTTAAAATTCCTGTGGTAAGCAGTTTTATGTAAGTGTAAATAGTACTTTTCGCCTCAGATGAGCAAATTGTGTGCAAATAAATAAATAATTTAATTATGAACCATTGTCAATCTCCATGTTTTTCCTTGCAAAATTAGTTTATGATGTATCCACACTGATTGGGATGTTATTAAATTTATTGCAACGCGTCGAAACTCACTAGGCAAGATATCACTGGGTAGCATTAAAGAGACGTCCGATCAAACAACTGGCTCGAAGTGACAGATTTCAATAGGACAATGGACTCACTTTGCTGGTCGCTTGAGCGCGTCTTGCCACTTTTCAATTTAAACTGTTTAACTCAAATTATTCTTATGATATTTGTGTGTCGGCTGTTAAAGGCGATTCCCGTATCTCGAATTATTTTCTAAGATTTGGCCACGAGAACGCATGAGCTGCCGACTTGAGTCTCGTTCTCCGAGTTAGAATTTCTTGTGCGCGTCATTTCATCAACTTGAACCTTTCGCAGCTTAGGGAAATATGACAATATACAAATTGAAAAAAGCTTCAAATTTAATGCTTTTTCAGTGGTTTAATTTTCAGACGTTAAAGTTTGCCAAGTCAAAGACACAACGGGGCAGAGTGAGATGATATCACAACAAAATTTGGAGCCACTTTGTAGACAACACCGTATCACACAAAACCTGCTGTGTTGAGCCTTGCCACTTTAAGTGACAATTTCTTTACACAAATCTTTTCTTTGGTTGTTGGGCTTACTGCAGCAAGAGGGAATTCCCGTATCACGGCCTATGACAAAAGTCTCGAATAAGGGAATCAAATTCTTTTTGCCAAGGAAATTTAAATAATCTGGAGCACTCGTAAAGGAAAGCCTTGCGTCGTGGCTTAATCTGTTCGCTTCACGATACAAAATCAGCCCTATTTCTTCTCCAGAACAATTCCCGACTCTATTTCGATCATGTGGTTCACAATTTCAAGGTTGAGAAGCTTTATAGCGAATTGAGATGTTCTTCGCCAGTGGGCTGCCATTTTTCAACTCCATCTTGTTAGCTGATTTATCGTTGTCCTCGCTTCAAACGCCAGTTTAGCCACATTTTTTAATGTAAACTCACATTTCAATTTGAATCCTACTTATTTTATTATTAAGCAGCACTCCATTCTGAGTTGAAGTCTCTTAAATGAGGAAAAACAACGCCAGGAAGGCAAAACTATCCTCTGCTCCTTGCAATTTCTTCACTTCATCGCCACACTTTTGACTCGTCATCTTCGCTTCATTTGTGATCCTTCGCCGTATTTCCCGTTGTATTGAACCAGTATCAGTCATAAAGATAAGGTAATGCCCAAGTCTTTCAAATGACTCATCATTTTTGCATTCATTGTGTACCGTCCTTTTGGAAACAGGCGATGAATATTAACGATGCCAGCACTACATCCGCCATTTCTCATGTTCGCGCGTTTCGAATGAAGTTGACTAAATTTCAAGAAATTTTCGGGGTGATGAGGCGCATGCGCAACAGTAGTCTCCTTTGTTTAGTTACAAGGGTTTAGAAAACAGTCCCAAGAAAATACGCGCGCTGATTGGTTAAAAATCGTGTTTCTATAACTCGATGGAGACACAGAACTAGCCTTTGACGAAGTGATAGCGCGAGCAAAGAAAATTTACATTTTGATAAGTTGTTTTCCTTTTTCTCGTCGCGTTGTTTTCTAAAAGAAATAGAAAACATATACTCCGTGTTTCTATCGAGTTATAGAAACACTCGTGAAAGTTTGGGAGAACTCGAAAAAGCTGCCTGGGGCTCGTGTTCCCACAGCATTTCTCGTTCTCCCAAACTTTCACTCGTGTTTCTATAACTCGATAGAAACACTGTACATGTTATCTATTTCTTAAATAAACGTTAATTGATTGCCAAGAGTAGAAAATACCATTGTTATTTTTGACTTTTTGAAAACGTTAAAAGATTAACAAATCGAAAGTGGTTCAGCGTTGTCTGTACTCTTATCGACAACGATATTCGCTGTGGACTCACTCGGCTGCGCCTCGTGAGTCCACAACATTTTGACCACTGTGATGACGAATATCGTTGTCGATAAGAGTACAGACAACGCTGAACCACTTTCGATTTGTTTTTTACCACAATATTCAACGCCAAAGAAAGTTTTTATTTCAGAGCGTGACCAAAATCATGACTCAAAGAAAGAGCAAGCGTTGTCTTCAACTTTCTCACAATATGATTGGTTTATTTTCCAAAATGAGCGTTCCTGATTGGCTATTACACTGCGTGACAAAATGACGCGAGCATGACGCGTACAGCGTTGTCTAGACTCTCATCGACAACGGCAAATTAGCCAATCAGATTGCGAGATTACAAGCAATTGTGGTAAAAATTCCAATTGAATAAGGTAGCTAACTTTAAAAAGTTACAACCAATTTTTTTTTTGTTTAACTTTTACGTTTAAAGTTCCTTTATGAAATCCACGCAATAGAGATGCAAGTTTTGCATCAAAAAGCCTTATTGCACTGGCACTTGTTGCAGAATTGACATGCATAAAACATTCACCAATGTTGAGTCATACTCCGCTCTCGCAGTCAGCCATCAACCTGTATTGAAAGGCAACATGTATAAACAAACGTCTAACGGCTTCCGAATGATTGCGAAAGAGTTTCTCTTTACCAAAGGCCTTTACACGTGCCATCACTGTATATCAGCATTTTAATGATACATGAAGTAGTGTTGCAAATCAGCCTCTTATGAATCGACCGGGCTTCACGACGAATTGACTCAATTCGTGATGACGTGGCATCAGGACGTCTCTGCATTGTATGAAGCAAATACTCGCCAGAAGAAGGTTTCTGTATAACACAAATAAGTAGTAAGGCAGATAAATTTTCAGAAGACTACAGAAAACAGCAAGGAGTTGCCTTTAAAACCCAAGGCATGATGAGGAATGTCAAAATAATTGTTCAGTACGACATTGTTTGAAGAAACACCGATCTTATGTTGCTATCTTTCGACGTCAAGAAATTTTGGTAGGGAAAATTCCTGTAAATTCTTTGCTCAGTCGCCCATCACCTACAAAGCAAATTGACCTCAAGGATGACATGCCCAAAGGCAAATAACCTGAAATAAACGTAATTTTAACATTATGCACTTCATTTGTGGAAGTTAACGAGAGTCTATTCTTTACAATCCGGCCCAGACAAAAGGAATGTAATATACCAGGCCGGTCAAATAACTTGCAAGTCCTGTCTTTCATAAATTTCATAAATTAGAGACCCCTTTGACCTTCCCACACGGTTTTGTTCCGATATGGAACATCAAGAAAATATTTTCGGATCTGGAGGCCAATTGATTTTTAGAGGGCGACAGCGACCCCGAAGAAATGTTAGCAGCTATATCGATTTTCGCTCGCTCATCCTCTTCGCGTCCGAAAAATCATGCTTTGCTCGCCAAAACATTTTTTCCTGGGATTCTCTTGAGGTCGACTTGAGGCAAGTCTAATATCAAAACAACAAAGAAATTTTTTTCCGACATGCTCTTAACAGAAGTTTATCTGCTTTTCAATCCTTGCAAGAAAACGTGAGAAGAAAAGGCAACGTCGTTGAAAAGTAACCACCACGCAGGTGTAAATGATACGCCAAGCCTACCAACTACTTGGTGCGTCTGGTTGGGAAGAAGTGCTGCAAGGTATTAGAGGTGAATTGTGAATTGTCGTATGGTAGGAGATTGGCTACAGAATCAGAACAATCAAACAAACAAAGGAGTTTTCCCGAAGACAGCTAGGGGCGTACCCAGGATGGGGGAGGGGAATTCCTGGGGTGCCCGTGACCCCCCCTTTTTGACAGTCACCAACATACAACAACATATTACAAGCCATATCTGTGAGACTGGAACAGAGTAATTTATGTCACCTAGAACTTACTTCATCTATGCAGCTATTTTGTAGGCTTGTACCTTCCCCCGCGTTCTCTGCTCACCCAAAAAATTGTCACTTTCACGGTAAGTACCCTGGGTTTGAGAAAGTGTGAGCCCCTCCCCTCCCCCCCCCCCCCCCCCCAACACCCTGAAAAATTCTAGCTACGCCCCTGAGAGAGCTGAAGCTCAAAGAAATCAAGCTTAAGTCATATTGAACGGGTTCAGTGGAAAATAATTCAGAAATCTCAATATCAAATCGTAAAGACCACTAGGATGAATGACACATACATCAGCATCTGCATTTGTATCTTCATTTGCCTGATCCAGCACCCGGCAAAGTCCTCTCGAATTGTGGCTGTTTTTGATTTGGTACCTAATACACTGATACATCACTGGCATGCCAAAACAAAGAATGCTCAAGACTATCAAGGAAAGAAATACAATGCAAAACGAGCGAAACAAACGAGCAAAGCCAACGCTTAAATGTGTGGAAAGGCAGTGCAAATGACATGGAAAATCCATAATGTCATCGAAATATTTGTTAATAGCAATGCCGCTGAATTTTGGGTGCAACTCTGCATTGATAATTCAATATAAAAGTTCATGGCTGTGAACAAAATAACAGACACTAATATTAATCCATAAGGACTCCATAGCATAAAGGTGTTTTTACTGCTTGTTACGGGAAGCGTTTTATGAAATGACGTTTTATTGAGTATTTTACGCGCGTTATTGTAAACAATTGTATATATTATATGGTGTTTTCCATATGATATATCATTAGTGTAAACAGTGTAAATCTCTATTGTACTAGTAAGGGAGAAAATGCACAAGACACACACGTGAAAGCCTTAAAATTTACGTGACATTTGTGATTTTCCTGTATATTTACAGGGGTAGCTTCATCCGAACCATGCTCCTTCATGGTCATTGGCTCAAGTGGTGCAATCAATTTGAGTTCGTCATTCGTCATAGAAAATACTTGCATCTGGCATATCGCAGTACCACCTCATCACAATATACGTTTAAACTTTACTACCCTTAATATCGTGAACCAACCTGGCTCGAACATCAGTTCGGTAAAAGTCTATGATGGAAGGAACGAGTCTCAAACGTTGCTTGGGCACTTCACTGAAAACAAGAGTCATTTATCCATACAATCGAGTGGACGCTACATGTTGGTAGTTGCAACTGGCGTTGCAAGCTTTAAAGCAGTTTATACTTCTAGAGCAAGAAGAGGTAATTCCAAAAACAATTCCTCATTAATATCACAGTTGTACTGAGAACGTATCATTTTCATTATGGTCTTACCCTTAAATTCAAATCTAAAAGCTTTCCTGTTTACCGCAGAACCAACCAAAAGCAAATGTTGGGCATCACATAGGTTTGTCTCAACAGAAGGTCACTACTCTGTCCGCTGGACTCGGAAATTTGATTGGGATATGAAGAACAAACTATGATGACATATTCAGATATGGGAAATTCGTTTTCCAATGAAGTTGGTCGATTATTGGCACCGTTGGATTAAAGTCTTAGACCTGTGGCTGGAAACATTGTAACCCTTTTTGGAGCCTTTTTTTGAGGAACATTCAAGTTAAAATGACATTATTTTACATCAATCTAGGCACTTTTCAAAAGTTTTTAACTTGTTTTCTTTTCTATTGCATCTTCAAACAAATTCATCCCTTGTTGCATTTCATTTTTGCGAACTGAATTGGTTTCCAAACCCACTTTGGCAAAGTAACAGAAGACGAGAGTAGATCACCATCCCATGTATCCCTTGTGATCGGCTATGAAAGCCAGGAACGTTTCCGTGACGCCATGTGGTTAAGAGCTGAAATGAAATTTAGGTAGTAATAAAGTAGTATTTTACAAAGTGAATAGGGACTGTTACACTTTCTTCATCACAGTGTAAAAACGTGTAAGAATTCTGGAGATGGTCTTATAGCAAAGTAACTATTTTGAAGGTTCTGAGTTTCGTTTACAATGTGCTGTAGTTAACTGATGGCTAAAATTTGTACATCGTCTTTCATTGCAGCTAAACCAAGGGTAATAATTCCTTTACGAATGGTTCGAACAGTCTCGGAGCATTATGTGTGGTGCTCGTCTGAAGGGACGCCACCGATCAACATATCATTGATGAACTCAACTACAACCTTGGCTTCTGGGAAGGGAATAGTGTGGAGCAAACTCAACCATGATGGTAACTATAGTTGCGTCGCTACCAATGAAGTTGGCACCGAATCAAAGACGTTTTACGTTTCTCTTATAGGTGAGATTATACTGACTTTATTTCCCTCCAAATGTGGTTACTTCATCATCACACGAAACAAAGCTGTAGCAATAAAGCGATGAATTAATTTGCAAGTCTGAAAAAAATTTTTCATAAC
>NC_090886.1:31397109-31402109 GCF_036669925.1 Montipora capricornis
AATATCTGGAATCTTCAAATCGACCAGTAATGGACTTCGACAACAATCTTTCGCCTGTCGAGCCGTAATCAAAGTGAGCAGCATTTCTAATATGATCCAAGAGTGGTAATTTGTACGATACTGAAATTAAATGGAAAATTCTCTAGTAACGTATGGGTTTAAAAAAGACAGAGAAGGAGTTGAACAACTTACAGTGAGGACACTCGAACCATGAACATTTGATATTTGTTTGTACATTTTTTTAAGTGACTATAGAATGTGGGCTCATTCTTTTGACAAGAGTATTTGATGTTTTTACACGTACAAAATGCTATACATGTAACACTATACATCATAAGAAGAGCCTTTATTTCTTAGTCGTTGAAAAAAAAATGTCAAGTGTTCACGGTTCAAGTGTCCTTACTATAAGTGGATCTGTGATCTCTGTTGTCTTTCTATTTATATTTATTTGTACTCAAATCTGCACAGTCTTCCGGTAACAATTGGAAATTTCACTAATTCTTGTTAGTCAAAAGTTGTCTGAAAGAAAGCTTGTTGCTCATTTTTTGCTTCATTATTCAAAGAAAGGGTTTTTCAGTAAAGGGTTTGATGCTGAGCACTGCTAGGAAATTTTTGTCACGGAGCCGTTGGCACCTTATTTTGTACTCAACTCTGCACAGTATTCAGGTAAAAAAAAAAAAAAGGAAATGTGACAGTGAAGAAATATTTGAAAGAAAGCTTGTTGTTTCTTTTGGTGCTTCAGTATTCACGGTCAAGGTTCTTCTACACCACTGTGTTATTTGTTGTGAAGTGGAGACAAAACAAAGTTTTTTAACGACCTTTAAGTGGAATAATTTTTGTAATTAAATATGCTCTGTCAAGAATTTGCATAATAAGCTTGAAATGAACACACTCAAGAAATTAAGTCGCATTTACCTCTTCGTCGAATTCTCGTTAATATTTTACTTTCTTCTGGTAATAAAAGCAATTTGAAATTTGACTAATTCTTGGTCAAGAATTGTTTGAAAGAAAGCTTGTTGTCCATTATTTGCCTCATAAAGCCCGCCGCACACTTGAGGAAAGAGCTGAGCAAACAACCTCGCGAGGGGGTTTGCTCAGCTATTTCCTCACGTGTGGGGGGAAATTGTGGTGAGAAATTCGCCTCACAAGGCCGTGAGGACAAAATCAAACATGTTTGATATTTTTGGCCTCGCGAGACAAATTCCTCAATGTGTGCGGCCATCGTGAGAATCGAGCTGAGCTTGGTTTAATCAAGCATCCAATAAAAATACATGGCATACTCACGTGACTACAGCGGTTCAGGATGGTGTCGGAGGAAGAAATTCCGACGTCACTGAAGTCACGTGAGAATTCCATGTATTTTTATTGGATGCTTCATTGACCAAGCTCAACTCGATTCTCACGATGGCGGCACACAATGAGGAATTTGCCTAGCGAGGCGAAAAATATCAAACATGTTTGATTTTTTCCTCACGGCCTCGCGAGGCCAATTTCTCACCAAAAGTCCCCCGCATACGGTGAGAAAATGGCTGAGCAAACCGCCTCGCGAGGCAGTTTGCTCAGCTCTTTCCTCACCGTGTGCGGCGGGCTTTATTGAAAGAAATGGTTCTTCAGTGAAGGGATTGATCAACATTGTTCCAGATAAGAGAGTCCGGTCTCGGGTCAAGAACTCGACAAAGAAGGCTTCCCGACACGACAGATGAAATGGAAATATTCAGTTAAATATTACAACAAAATTAAAAAACGAAAGACGGACGTTTCATGGCTAAAAAGTATGTTGTTAAACTCTGAAAGCGACAAACGATTAACATTCTTCCCTGTAGTTAATTGAATGTAAACAAGAACCTTGACACAAGGTGATCGCGTGCACCCTTGTGGTTGCCTAGCACGTGATCAATTTCTTCCTTTGAAATAACATCATGCCGTTCGCTTTGATTCATAAAAGTCAGAGACTGCAGAAATTTCAGTGTTGTTACTATGCCATTAATCTTTCGCTGAGAATTTGAAATTTAGAGTTTCATATAAACTTATTTTTTCTTCATTTGTCTTTTGCCTTGCCTTTTACTATGAAATGTTTGGAGGACTTTTATTTTGCGGATGGGCATTTTTTTAAGGTTTGCAGGAACAAATTTTGGCGACGCGAACTGACTGAAATTTCCGCTGGGAACTAATTTTTGCGGTTTTCTTTTCAAGCAGCAAGACTATTTTCAACTTCTATTACTTTTTGGTAAAACCCCCTCAATCATCGATAACGGGTGGAAAAAATGTGGCATCCTTGAGGCCTTAGAAGGTGGTGTCCCTTAGAAAATGGTGATCTTTTTATTGACTGCTTTGAGTTCGTTTCTTATGCCTCAGAGACTGGAAAAATATTGACTTAACCTTTTATCGTTTCATTTTATTTGTAGGAAGCTCCAATTGCTTTTTCTCAATGCAAATATCTAAATAAACGATCTTTTTTACCCCACTGTATGTGGATTAAAAGCCACTTTTAGTTATATTAAGGGGAAGTAAATATTTGCTGTTTTTAATATTGCTGGTGTTTTTTTTTCCTGGAACTTATTTTTGTGGATCAATTACCATCTGCAAAATCCGCAAAAGCTAAACCTCTCAAAATAAAAGTGCCAACCCGGTAACTCCCAGCTTTTGCGATACTATTTGCAGCAAACGTAAAACCCAAAAAAGTTTGACCTGTCATCAGATTAGACTGAAAAGAAGAGGAATTAGGAAGCGGAAACAACATGTTCAGTCCTTCCTTAGTGTGTGGCATAAACGTTTGCTAGTGCAACTCCAGACATGCAGGAAAAGGCCCGTCAGAGCAATTTGGACTAATTTGCAGTTAGTTGTTTTGCAGACTATTTCAGTTAAAGAGGTTTATATCACGTTATTTAGGGTGTTGCGGGGAAATCTTTAGTTAATCACGCGTTTAAAACTCGAAAATGGTAATGTGGAATTCCTTTACCAATAAAATTATCGTTACATCACAAACAAAATGATTCTGAGGAATAAAACGACCTTTATCCAGGCGATTTCTCATAAACTTGAAAAACGTCGTGCCTATTACCCAAATGTAATGCACCTATCAATGTTAAGGCCGGGGGGGGGGGGGGGTGGTTAGGGTATAGGGTTAAAAAAAATAAATTTCTCACCCCTGGGACAAAATAATTGGTCAAATTCCCCACCCGGCAGCAAGTGAAAGTGGTCAAATGTCCTTCGTACGATCAAAATCGCTAGCCTGGGGACATCACGATCAAAATTCCTACCTTGGGAGACAGACGTCACCATCAAACTCCCGTGGTTAGCCCTACCTCCACCCCCCTCCCTCGGGCTTAACTTCGATAGGTGCAGAATCCGTTTGATGACCCTGTCCATTTTTGATCATCCATGTTTCTCTTTCCTTTTGCAGTATTTCTTTTATGTTGTTGAACAGTTTTAAATGGTTATTGCAAGGTCTCATTCTACTTTTTGGGCATTTTGCGAATCATGGAATTATATCATTTTGCGTGACATAGCCCCTTTAACGAAGAAACGAGCGAGTTTCACTCAAGAGCCTGTTTTGTTATCTTTGAACTGAATTTATTACTAAACCTCAAAAAAAGTCAAAGACCTCAAAATGGAATAGGACATTACAAAATAATTAAACGTGTGAACGTGTGAGGCAAAGAACCGCTGCTGGCACGACGTCTGGGTGAACCCTCAAATGGTCTTAATGACCCCCCACTTTAAATAATTAACTCGAACGCTGCAGTTCAATACCACCCAACTCAGTGCCTTCTGTTTTTGTGTAACACGTACCACAGGCAACCCAGTGTACGCTCATGGAGCGTCTACTTTGAAAGAAAGCTCGTCTCTTTTGTGCTTCATAATTCACGGTCAAGGTTCCGAAAAGGGTTTTAAGATCCTGAACTGTGAGAATGAAATTTATTTAATTGCTGTCGTTTCTTGTTTGCAAGCAAGGAATTAAAATAGGAAGGGTTTTTTGCCGCTAATAGCAAATCTTTTGTTTTACGCTGGAAAATTTTTTTGTGACATTTTTCGTTCAAATGAACTCCCAAAAATTAAGCTTTTTATCGACCTTTAAGTGGAGTATTTTTTGTAATTTAATATTCTCTGTCCAAAATTTGCATAAGAAGCTTGAAATAAACATTGCCACTCGCCACAGGAAATGTAGTCGCTGACTTACCTCTTCGTTGAGTTCTCGTTAATATTTTATAAATTGTGCTGTTATGTACAACACTGAATCCAAACGGCAAATTTTCTCGTAACTTTTTCGAGTTTTTTATCGTGTAGCATGAAAATTTTGCGGGACTTTTATTTTGCGGATTGGCGATTTTTTGAGGTTTGCGGGAACAAATTTTTACGGCGCGAATTCCGACTGAAATTTTCGCCGGGATCTAATTTTTGCGGTTTTCTTTTCAAGCAGCAAGACTATTTTCAACTTCTATTACTTTTTGGTAAAAAACCTCTCAATCATCAAGAACGTGGAAAAAGTGTGGCATCCGGAAGGCCTTAGAAAATGGTTAACGTGACCTTTTGATTGACTGCTTTGAGTTCGTTTCTTATGCCTCAGAGACTGGAAAAGTATTGTCTGTCTTTTGTTTGATAATGGTGCACTCAAGCCGCATACACATCAAGAATATACTCGATATTAAAACACGTGTGACACTGTGGTGGACTGAAATCCAGCTATGTGGTCCAATTACGAGAAAATAAAATGAATCCATCACGATTAATTCACTAGGAAAATGCAAGCCTCTGACCATCAAGAACAAAGCGTTGGGCTAAAATTGAACGGTTTAAAGCGTTGGTCGAGAAGACATGAAGTTTGTCAGGTGGACATGGAACGACAGACTCAACCGGAGGCCTGGGTTTCCTGCCTGAGAATGGAAGGAGAAATAATTACTGTTCCTTACCGCAAAAACAACAGCGCAATTGTTATTCACAAGAGACTTTGACACTTGGCAGGCGAATTGCTATCATATATTTACCTGCACAGCAAAGAA
>NC_090886.1:31417109-31432109 GCF_036669925.1 Montipora capricornis
AAGATTTTTATTTTATTGTAAAATATTGTTTAGTTAAAATTATTATTATTATTATTATTATTATTATTATTATTGTAAGTTTGTTGACCCAAATAAACTTTCAAAATATGACATAGCTATGTGCCTGGTTACTGTACAGAGTACAGTGTGACTTATATACAAAGCGACTCATACAGCTGATTTAAACAAAGAGTCAATAATAATAAATAACTGTTCTTGGGTCTAAAATTAAGGTGTATTTGGACCTTAGCCTTCTAAGATTAACACTAACTGTTATTCCAGTATGTCATGTTGGTTCTTTTTGTAACACCTATTTTTTCATTTAAGCGAGGTTCCTTTATTAAAGAAAGGAGCACATAAAGAAATTAAGTTTATTGCTACCGACAAACATTAGTTTTAGTGTCGAGGAAATGACAATATCTCGAATATATTATTACTATTTTTATAGCAATGATAATAATACTGATAATCATAATAATGATACTTTAATAACTGTTTACTCCAAATGATTGCACGAATTATGGAAATGACACTCCTTATACACCACGGGTATCACGAACAATATTTTGTATAAATTTGAATTTTTTTATAATGTCTAATTAAGCATGGTTAAGATTTTTATTTTATTGTAAAATATTGTATAGTTAAAAATATTATTATTATTATTATTATATAGTATTTTCTATAGATTTGTAATTTTTTATAATGTCTAATTAAGCTTGGTTAAGATTTTTATTGTATTGCAAAATATCATGTATGTTTAAAATTATTATTATTATTATTATTATTATTATTATTATTATTTCTTATATTATAATTTAGAAATAAAGATTTTATAGTTCTCAACAAGTTCTCCAAATTGAGAACAATCAAGACATCAGGAAACTCTATTATTTCCAAACAATTTGCGCGAAAACTTCCATTTTTTACTTTATGATCCGTAAAGAGAAGGTCTTTCATAAACGCTCACGGAAAAATGTATGTGTTTCAATTGAACAGATCTGGTCATGAAAATCCTTGTTCAGAAATCAGAAGTCTACGTTAACAGCAGAAACCAGGGCCAGTACTCCTTAGTAACTGGCTAGAAATATTCTTCTTACTTTTTCCTCAGCCGCGCGTTAGCCAGTTGGTGAGGGCCAGTCTCTTACCTTATTATTCGCTGAGAAACGTTTACCTTCGTTTAAATACTTTTAATTTTTTATGAATTTTCCTGCTTTTTGGTGTTCAGCTTTTAGTTTTCTTTATTGTTTTCTTTGAAACTATCAAATCCTTTGTCATCCATTTTTGTTTTGATTTGTTCGCGCTGAGTCGTTCCCGTAGACCCTATGGAGGACAATTGGAATTAATTGTATTGCTCTTATCTATTAAGTAAGTAGAATCGAGTAAGGCCGTAATCAGCAAATGCTGAGAAGGAAACTGCAATAAAAGCTAAAATGAAATTCATTGAATTGTTCTTGTTTAATTCGAATTCAAAATATGACACAGCTTTGCGCGTGGATACGCTACGAAGAATTGTCCACTGTCATCCACTTTTTCCTTTGATTTGATCGCTCTGAGTCGATTGCGCGGGCTCCATGGGGTTTAATTGTACTGCTCTTATCTAAGTAGAATCGAGTGAAGCTGTGATCAGCGAATGGTAAGAACGAAACTGCAATAAAAGATGAAATGGATTACATGGAATTGTTCTTGTTTAGTTCGAATGCTGTACTGTTGCTTAGTGTAGTTTAAAAACTAGTGTTAACATGAGTTAAAACTTCGTTTCTTAGTTTTAGACGAGTCTCCAGAGACATTACGTTTCATGTTTTTTTTATTCTAGATCCCTTTATAACAATGAAATTAATTACCTCCCAGAAAATGTTTTCTCAGGACTTACTGCGCTACAAACCCTGTAAGTTGGTTGACCCAAATAAACTTTCAAAATATGACATAGCTATGTGCCTGGTTACTGCACAGAGTACAGTGTGACTTATATACAAAGCGACTCATACAGCTGATTTAAACAAAGAGTCAATAGTAATAAATAACTGTTCTTGGGTCTAAAATTAAGGTGTATTTGGACCTTAGCCTTCTAAGATTAATACTAACTGTTATTCCAGTATGTCATGTTGGTTCTTTTTGTAACACCTATTTTTTCATTTGAGCGAGGTTCCCTTATTAAAGAAAGGAGCACATAAAGAAATCAAGTTTATTGCTACCGACAAACATTAGTTTTAGTGTCGAGGAAATGACAATATCTCGAATATATTATTACTATTTTTATAGCAATGGTAATAATACTGATAATCATAATAATGATACTTTACTAAGTATTTACTCCAAATGATTGCACGAATTATGGAAATGAACACTCCTTATACACCACGGGTATCACGAATAATATTTTCTATAAATTTGTAATTTTTTATAATGTCAAATTAAGCTTGGTTAAGATTTTTATTTTATTGCAACATATCATAAATGTTTAAAATTATTATTATTATTAATATTAATATTAATATTATTTTTATTATTATAATTTAGAAATAAACATTTTATAGTTCTCAACAAGTCCTCCAAATTGAGAACAATCAGGACATCATGAAACTCTATTATTTCCAAACACTATGTGCGAAACTTCGATTTTTTACTTTATGATCGGTAAAGAGAAGGTGTTTCATAAACGCTTACAGAAAAATGTATGTGTTTCAATTGAACAGATTTGGTCATAAAAATCCTTGTTCAGAAATCAGAAGTCTACGTTAACAGCAGAAAATTGAGTTCATGGAATTGTTCTCGTCTAGTTCGAATGCTGTACTGTGGCTGAGTGGACTTTAAAAAAGTAGTGTTAACATGAGTTAAAACTTCGTTTCTTAGTTTTGGACTAGTTTCCATAGAAATTACGTTTCATGTTTTTTTTTTATTCTAGATTGCTTGGTAACAATGATATAACTCACCTCCCAGAAAATGTTTTCTCAGGACTTACCGCGCTACAAACCCTGTAAGTGTGTTGACCCAAATAAACTTTCAAAATATGATATAGCTTTGTGCCTGGCTACTGTACAGAGTACAGTGTGAGTTATATACAAAGCGACTCATAGAGCTGATTTAAACAAAGTGTCAATAGTAATAAATAACCCTTTTTGGTCGACTCAGTCTTGTAGCAGCTCTCGAAACGTATAATGTGATTGGCTCGATACCCAAACCCAAAAACAAAAGACTAAACAATTGCAGCAATGACTTAGACTTAAACAATAGAAGCTTATTACAATACCTAATAATAGCCGGTTGCGAGAGCTGCTAATTGCTGCTTTGTTTTCAGCTTGGGTAACGAGCCAATTAAATGATACGTTTCGAGAGCTGCTACATTACTGTTTTTGGGTCTAAAATTAAGGTGTATTTGGACCTTAGTGTTCTAAGATTAATACTAACTGTTATTCCAGTATGTCATGTTGGTTCTTTTTGTAACACCTATTTTTTCATTTAAGCGAGGTTCCCTTATTAAAGAAAGGAGCACATAAAGAAATTAAGTTTATTGCTATCGACAAACATTAGTTTTAGTGTCGAGGAAATGACAATATCTCGAATATATTATTACTATTTTTAAAGCAATGGTAATAATTATGATAATCATAATAATGATACTTTACTAAGTATTTACTCCAAATGATTGCACGAATTATGGAAATGAACACTCCTTATACACCACGGGTATCACGAATAATATTTTCTATAAATTTGTAATTTTTTATAATGTCAAATTAAGCTTGGTTAAGATTTTTATTTTATTGTAAAATATCATGTATGTTTAAAATTATTATTATTATTATTAATATTAATATTATTTTTATTATTGTAATTTAGAAATAAAGATTTTATTGTTCTCAACAAGTCCTCCAAATTGAGAACATTCAGGACATCATGAAACTCTATTATTTCCAAACACTATGTGCGAAAACTTCGATTTTTTACTTTATGATCCGTAAAGAGAAGGTGTTTCATAAACGCTTACAGAAAAATGTATGTGTTTCAATTGAACAGATTTGGTCATGAAAATCCTTGTTCAGAAATCAGAAGTCTACGTTAACAGCAGAAACCAGGGCCAGTACTCTTTAGTATTTGGCTAGAAATATTCTTCTTACTTTTTTCTCCGCTGCGCGTAAGCCAGTTGGTGAGGGCCAGTCTCTTGCCTTATTATTCGCTGAGAAACGTTTACCTATGTTTAAATACTTTTGATTTTGTATGATTCTTCCAGCTTTTTGGTGTTCTGTTTTAGTTTTTTGTTATTGTTGTCTTTGAAACGATCAAATCCACTGTCATCCATTTTTGTTTTGATTTGTTTGCGCTGAGTCGTTCCCGTAGACCCTATGGAGGACAATTGGAATTAATTGTATTGCTCTTGTCTATTAAGTAAGTAGAATCGAGTAAGGTCGTGATCAGCAAATGCTGAGACCGAAACTGAAATATAAGCTAAAATGAAATTCATTGAAATGTTCTTGTTTAATTCGAAATCACAATGTGAGACAGCTTTGTGCGTGGAGAGTCCATGAAGAATTGTCCACTGTCATCGATTTTTTCCTTTGATTTGATCGCTCTGAGTCGATTGCGCGGGCTCCATGGAGGTCATTTGGGTTTAATTGTACTGCTCTGATCTAAGTAGAATCGAGCAAAGCTGTGATCAGCGTATGCTAAGAACGAAACTGCAATAAAAGCTAAAATGGAGTTCATGGAATTGTTCTTGTCTAGTTCGAATGCTGTACTGTGGCTGAGTGGACTTTAAAAAAGTAGTGTTAACATGAGTTAAAACTTCGTTTCTTAGTTTTGGGCTAGTTTCCATAGAAATTACGTTTCATGTTTTTTTTATATTCTAGATTGCTTGGTAACAATGAAATAACTCACCTCCCAGAAAATGTTTTCTCAGGACTTACCGCGCTACAAACCCTGTAAGTGTGTTGACCCAAATAAACTTTCAAAATATGACATAGCTTTGTTCCTGGCTACTGTACAGAGTACAGTGTGACTTATATACAAAGCGACTCATACAGCTGATTTAAACAAAGTGTCAATAGTAATAAATAACCCTTTTTGGTCGGACTCATGTAGCAGCTCTCGAAACGTATAATGTGATTGGCTCGATACCCAAACCCAAAAATAAAAGACTAAACAATTGCAGCAATGACTTAGACTTAAACAATAGAAGCTTATTACAATACCTAATAATAGCCGGTTGCGAGAGCTGCTAATTGCTGCCTTGTTTTCAGCTTGGGTAACGAGCCAATTAAATGATACGTTTCGAGAGCTGCTACATTACTGTTTTTGGGTCTAAAATTAAGGTGTATTTGGACCTTAGTGTTCTAAGATTAATACTAACTGTTATTCCAGTATGTCACGTTGGTTCTTTTTGTAACACCTATTTTTTCATTTAAGCGAGGTTCCCTTATTAAAGAAAGGAGCACATAAAGAAATCAAGTTTATTGCTAGCGACAAACATTAGTTTTAGTGTCGAGGAAATGACAATATCTCGAATATATTATTACTATTTTTAAAGCAATGGTAATAATACTGATAATCATAATAATGATACTTTACTAAGTATTTACTCCAAATGATTGCACGAATTATGGAAATGAACACTCCTTATACACCACGGGTATCACGAATAATATTTTCTATAAATTTGTAATTTTTTATAATGTCAAATTAAGCTTTGTTAAGATTTTTATTTTATTGTAAAATATCATGTATGTTTAAAATTATTATTATTATTAATATTAATATTAATATTATTTTTATTATTGTAATTTAGAAATAAAGATTTTATTGTTCTCAACAAGTCCTCCAAATTGAGAACATTCAGGACATCATGAAACTCTATTATTTCCAAACACTATGTGCGAAAACTTCGATTTTTTACTTTATGATCCATAAAGAGAAGGTGTTTCATAAACGCTTACAGAAAAATGTATGTGTTTCAATTGAACAGATTTGGTCATGAAAATCCTTGTTCAGAAATCAGAAGTCTACGTTAACAGCAGAAACCAGGGCCAGTACTCCTTAGTATTTGGCTAGAAATATTCTTCTTACTTTTTCCTCCGCTGCGCGTTAGCCAGTCGGTGAGGGCCAGTCTCTTGCCTTATTATTCGCTGAGAAACGTTTACCTATGTTTAAATACTTTTGATTTTGTATGATTCTTCCAGCTTTTTGGTGTTCTGTTTTAGTTTTTTGTTATTGTTGTCTTTGAAACGATCAAATCCACTGTCATCCATTTTTGTTTTGATTTGTTTGCGCTGAGTCGTTCCCGTAGACCCTATGGAGGACAATTGGAATTAATTGTATTGCTTTTGTCTATTAAGTAAGTAGAATCGAGTAAGGTCGTGATCAGCAAATGCTGAGAACGAAACTGAAATATAAGCTAAAATGAAATTCATTGAATAGTTCTTGTTTAATTCAAATTCACAATATGAGACAGCTTTGTGCGTGGATAGTCCATGAAGAATTGCCCACTGTAATCCATTTTTTCCTTTGATTTGATCGCTCTGAGTCGATTGCGCGGGCTCCATGGAGGTCATTTGGGTTTAATTGTACTGCTCTGATCTAAGTAGAATCGAGCAAAGCTGTGATCAGCGAATGCTCAGAACGAAACTGCAATAAAAGCTAAAATTGAGTTCATGGAATTGTTCTTGTCTAGTTCGAATGCTGTACTGTGGATGAGTGGACTTTAAAAAAGTAGTGTTAACATGAGTTAAAACTTCGTTTCTTAGTTTTGGACTAGTTTCCATACAAATTACGTTTCATGTTTTTTTTATATTCTAGATTGCTTGTTAACAATGAAATAACTCACCTCCCAGAAAATGTTTTCTCAGGACTTACCGTGCTACAAACCCTGTAAGTGTGTTGACCCAAATAAACTTTCAAAATATGACATAGCTTTGTTCCTGGCTACTGTACAGAGTACAGTGTGACTTATATACAAAGCGACTCATACAGCTGATTTAAACAAAGTGTCAATAGTAATAAATAACCCTTTTTGGTCGACTCAGTCATGTAGCAGCTCTCGAAACGTATAATGTGAGTGGCTCGATACCCAAACCCAAAAACAAAAGACTAAACAATTGCAGCAATGACTTAGACTTAAACAATAGAAGCTTATTACAATACCTAATAATAGCCGGTTGCGAGAGCTGCTAATTGCTGCTTTGTTTTCAGCTTGGGTAACGAGCCAATTAAATGATACGTTTCGAGAGCTGCTACATTACTGTTTTTGGGTCTAAAATTAAGGTGTATTTGGACCTTAGTGTTCTAAGATTAATACTAACTGTTATTCCAGTATGTCACGTTGGTTCTTTTTGTAACACCTATTTTTTCATTTAAGCGAGGTTCCTTTATTAAAAAAAGGAGCACATAAAGAAATCAAGTTTATTGCTACCGACAAACATTAGTTTTAGTGTCGAGGAAATGACAATATCTCGAATATATTATTACTATTTTTAAAGCAATGGTAATAATAATGATAATCATAATAATGATAGTTTAATAAGTGTTTACTCCAAATGATTGCACGAATTATAGAAATGAACACTCCTTATACACCACGGGTATCACGAATAATATTTTCTATAAATTTGTAATTTTTTATAATGTCAAATTAAGCTTGGTTAAGATTTTTATTTTATTGTAAAATATCATGTATGTTTAAAATTATTATTATTATTATTAATATTAATATTATTTTTATTATTATAATTTAGAAATAAAGATTTTATAGTTCTCAACAAGTCCTCCAAATTGAGAACAATCAGGACATCATGAAACTCTATTATTTCCAAACACTATGTGCGAAAAGTTCGATTTTTTACTTTATGATCCGTAAAGAGAAGGTGTTTCATAAACGCTTACAGAAAAATGTATGTGTTTCAATTGAACAGATTTGGTCATGAAAATCCTTGTTAAGAAATCAGAAGTCTACGTTAACAGCAGAAACCAGGGCCAGTACTCCTTAGTATTTGGCTAGAAATATTCTTCTTACTTTTTCCTCCGCTGCGCGTTAGCCAGTTGGTGAGGGCCAGTCTCTTGCCTTATTATTCGCTGAGAAACGTTTACCTATGTTTAAATACTTTTGATTTTGTATGATTCTTCCAGCTTTTTGGTGTTCTGTTTTAGTTTTTTGTTATTGTTGTCTTTGAAACGATCAAATCCACTGTCATCCATTTTTGTTTTGATTTGTTTGCGCTGAGTCGTTCCCGTAGACCCTATGGAGGACAATTGGAATTAATTGTATTGCTCTTGTCTATTAAGTAAGTAGAATCGAGTAAGGCCGTGATCAGCAAATGCTGAGAACGAAACTGCAATATAAGCTAAAATGAAATTCATTGAATTGTTCTTGTTTAATTCGAATTCACAATAGGAGACAGCTTTGTGCGTGGATACTCCATGAAGAATTGTCTACTGTCATCCATTTTTTCCTTTGATTTGATCGCTCTGAGTCGATTGCGCGGGCTCCATGGAGGTCATTTGGGTTTAATTGTACTGCTCTGATCTAAGTAGAATCGAGCAAAGCTGTGATCAGCGAATGCTTAGAACGAAACTGCAATAAAAGCTAAAATGGAGTTCATGGAATTGTTCTTGTCTAGTTCGAATGCTGTACTGTGGCTGAGTGGACTTTAAAAAAGTAGTGTTAACATGAGTTAAGACTTCGTTTCTTAGTTTTGGACTAGTTTCCATAGAAATATCGTTTCATGTTTTTTTTTATTCTAGATTGCTTGGTAACAATGAAATAACTCACCTCCCAGAAAATGTTTTCTCAGGACTTAGTGCGCTGCAAACCCTGTAAGTGTGTTGACCCAAATAAACTTTCAAAATATGACATAGCTTTGTTCCTTGCTACTGTACAGAGTACAGTGTGACTTATATACAAAGCGACTCATACAGCTGATTTAAACAAAGTGTCAATAGTAATAAATAACCCTTTTTGGTCGACTCAGTCATGTAGCAGCTCTCGAAACGTGTAATGTGAGTGGCTCGATACCCAAACCCAAAAACAAAAGACTAAACAATTGCAGCAATGACTTAGACTTAAACAATAGAAGCTTATTACAATACCTAATAATAGCCGGTTGCGAGAGCTGCTAATTGCTGCTTTGTTTTCAGCTTGGGTACCGAGCCAATTAAATGATACGTTTCGAGAGCTGCTACATTACTGTTTTTGGGTCTAAAATTAAGGTGTATTTGGACCTTAGTGTTCTAAGATTAATACTAACTGTTATTCCAGTATGTCATGTTGGTTCTTTTTGTAACACCTATTTTTTCATTTAAGCGAGGTTCCCTTATTAAAGAAAGGACCACATAAAGAAATCAAGTTTATTGCTACCGACAAACATTAGTTTTAGTGTCGAGGAAATGACAATATCTCGAATATATTGTTACTATTTTTATAGCAATAGTAATAATAATGATAATCATAATAATGATACTTTACTAAGTATTTACTCCAAATGATTGCACGAATTATGGAAATGAACACTCCTTATACACCACGGGTATCACGAATAATATTTTCTATAAATTTGTAATTTTTTTATCAGGTCAAATTAAGCTTGGTTAAGATTTTTATTTTATTGTAAAATATCATGTATGTTTAAAATTATTATTACTATTATTATTAATATTAATATTATTTCTATTATTATAATTTAGAAATAAAGATTTTATAGTTCTCAACAAGTCCTCCAAATTGAGAACAATCAGGACATCATGAAACTCTATTATTTCCAAACACTATGCGCGAAAACTTCGATTTTTTACTTTATGATCCGTAAAGAGAAGGTGTTTCATAAACGCTTACAGAAAAATGTATGTGTTTCAATTAAACAGATTTGATCATGAAAATCCTTGTTCAGAAATCAGAAGTCTACGTTAACAGCAGAAACCAGGGCCAGTACTCCTTAGTATTTGGCTAGAAATATTCTTCTTACTTTTTCCTTCGCTGCGCGTTAGCCAGTCGGTGAGGGCCAGTCTCTTGCCTTATTATTCGCTGAGAAACGTTTACCTATGTTTAAATACTTTTGATTTTGTATGATTCTTCCAGCTTTTTGGTGTTCTGTTTTAGTTTTTTGTTATTGTTGTCTTTGAAACGATCAAATCCACTGTCATCCATTTTTGTTTTGATTTGTTTGCGCTGAGTCGTTCCCGTAGACCCTATGGAGGACAATTGGAATTAATTGTATTGCTTTTGTCTATTAAGTAAGTAGAATCGAGTAAGGTCGTGATCAGCAAATGCTGAGAACGAAACTGCAATATAAGCTAAAATGAAATTCATTGAATTGTTCTTGTTTAATTCGAATTCACAATAGGAGACAGCTTTGTGCGTGGATACTCCATGAAGAATTGTCCACTGTCATCCATTTTTTCCCTTGATTTGATCGCTCTGAGTCGATTGCGAGGGCTCCATGGAGGTCATTTGGGTTTAATTAAACTGCTCTGATCTAAGTAGAATCGAGCAAGGCTGTGATCAGCGAATGCTCAGAACGAAACTGCAATAAAAGCTAAAATGGAGTTCATGGAATTGTTCTTGTGTAGTTCGAATGCTGTACTGTGGCTGAGTGGACTTTAAAAAAGTAGTGTTAACATGAGTTAAAACTTCGTTTCTTAGTTTTGGACTAGTTTCCATAGAAATTACGTTTCATGTTTTTTTTTATTCTAGATTGCTTGGTAACAATGAAATAACTCACCTCCCAGAAAATGTTTTCTCAGGACTTACTGCGCTACAAACCCTGTAAGTGTGTTGACCCAAATAAACTTTCAAAATATGACATAGCTTTGTGCCTGGCTACTGTACAGAGTACAGTGTGACTTATATACAAAGCGACTCATACAGCTGATTTAAACAAAGTGTCAATAGTAATAAATAACCCTTTTTGGTCGACTCAGTCATGTAGCAGCTCTCGAAGCGTATAATGTGAGTGGCTCGATACCCAAACCCAAAAACAAAAGACTAAACAATTGCAGCAATGACTTAGACTAAAACAATAGAAGCTTATTACAATACCTAATAATAGCCGGTTGCGAGAGCTGCTAATTGCTGCTTTGTTTTCAGCTTGGGTACCGAGCCAATTAAATGATACGTTTCGAGAGCTGCTACATTACTGTTTTTGGGTCTAAAATTAAGGTGTATTTGGACCTTAGTGTTCTAAGATTAATACTAACTGTTATTCCAGTATGTCATGTTGGTTCTTTTTGTAACACCTATTTTTTCATTTAAGCGAGGTTCCCTTATTAAAGAAAGGACCACATAAAGAAATTAAGTTTATTGCTATCGACAAACATTAGTTTTAGTGTCGAGGAAATGACAATATCTCGAATATATTATTACTATTTTTATAGCAATAGTAATAATAATGATAATCATAATAATGATACTTTACTAAGTATTTACTCCAAATGATTGCACGAATTATGGAAATGAACACTCCTTATACACCACGGGTATCACGAATAATATTTTCTATAAATTTGTAATTTTTTTATCAGGTCAAATTAAGCTTGGTTAAGATTTTTATTTTATTGTAAAATATCATGTATGTTTAAAATTATTATTACTATTATTATTAATATTAATATTATTTCTATTATTATAATTTAGAAATAAAGATTTTATAGTTCTCAACAAGTCCTCCAAATTGAGAACAATCAGGACATCATGAAACTCTATTATTTCCAAACACTATGCGCGAAAACTTCGATTTTTTACTTTATGATCCGTAAAGAGAAGGTGTTTCATAAACGCTTACAGAAAAACGTATGTGTTTCAATTAAACAGATTTGATCATGAAAATCCTTGTTCAGAAATCAGAAGTCTACGTTAACAGCAGAAACCAGGGCCAGTACTCCTTAGTATTTGGCTAGAAATATTCTTCTTACTTTTTCCTTCGCTGCGCGTTAGCCAGTCGGTGAGGGCCAGTCTCTTGCCTTATTATTCGCTGAGAAACGTTTACCTATGTTTAAATACTTTTGATTTTGTATGATTCTTCCAGCTTTTTGGTGTTCTGTTTTAGTTTTTTGTTATTGTTGTCTTTGAAACGATCAAATCCACTGTCATCCATTTTTGTTTTGATTTGTTTGCGCTGAGTCGTTCCCGTAGACCCTATGGAGGACAATTGGAATTAATTGTATTGCTTTTGTCTATTAAGTAAGTAGAATCGAGTAAGGTCGTGATCAGCAAATGCTGAGAACGAAACTGCAATATAAGCTAAAATGAAATTCATTGAATTGTTCTTGTTTAATTCGAATTCACAATAGGAGACAGCTTTGTGCGTGGATACTCCATGAAGAATTGTCCACTGTCATCCATTTTTTCCTTTGATTTGATCGCTCTGAGTGGATTGCGAGGGCTCCATGGAGGTCATTTGGGTTTAATTGTACTGCTCTGATCTAAGTAGAATCGAGCAAGGCTGTGATCAGCGAATGCTCAGAACGAAACTGCAATAAAAGCTAAAATGGAGTTCATGGAATTGTTCTTGTGTAGTTCGAATGCTGTACTGTGGCTGAGTGGACTTTAAAAAAGTAGTGTTAACATGAGTTAAAACTTCGTTTCTTAGTTTTGGACTAGTTTCCATAGAAATTACGTTTCATGTTTTTTTTTATTCTAGATTGCTTGGTAACAATGAAATAACTCACCTCCCAGAAAATGTTTTCTCAGGACTTAGTGCGCTACAAACCCTGTAAGTGTGTTGACCCAAATAAACTTTCAAAATATGACATAGCTTTGTGCCTGGCTACTGTACAGAGTACAGTGTGACTTATATACAAAGCGACTCATACAGCTGATTTAAACAAAGTGTCAATAGTAATAAATAACCCTTTTTGGTCGACTCAGTCATGTAGCAGCTCTCGAAACGTATAATGTGAGTGGCTCGATACCCAAACCAAAAAACAAAAGACTAAACAATTGCAGCAATGACTTAGACTTAAACAATAGAAGCTTATTACAATACCTAATAATAGCCGGTTGCGAGAGCTGCTAATTGCTGCTTTGTTTTCAGCTTGGGTAACGAGCCAATTAAATGATACGTTTCGAGAGCTGCTACATTACTGTTTTTGGGTCTAAAATTAAGGTGTATTTGGACCTTAGTGTTCTAAGATTAATACTAACTGTTATTCCAGTATGTCATGTTGGTTCTTTTTGTAACACCTATTTTTTCATTTAAGCGAGGTTCCTTTATTAAAAAAAGGAGCACATAAAGAAATCAAGTTTATTGCTACCGACAAACATTAGTTTTAGTGTCGAGGAAATGACAATATCTTGAATATATTATTACTATTTTTATAGCAATGGTAATATTAATGATAATCATAATAATGATACTTTACTAAGTATTTACTCCAAATGATTGCACGAATTATGGAAATGAACACTCCTTATACACCACGGGTATCACGAATAATATTTTCTATAAATTTGTAATTTTTTATAAGGTCAAATTAAGCTTGGTTAAGATTTTTATTTTATTGTAAAATATCATGTATGTTTAAAATTATTAATATTATTATTATTAACATTAATATTATTTCTATTATTATAATTTAGAAATAAAGATTTTATAGTTCTCAACAAGTCCTCCAAATTGAGAACAATCAGGACATCATGAAACTCTATTATTTCCAAACACTATGCGCGAAAACTTCGATTTTTTACTTTATGATCCGTAAAGAGAAGGTGTTTCATAAACGCTCACGGAAAAATGTATGTGTTTCAATTGAACAGATTTGGTCATGAAAATCCTTGTTCAGAAATCAGAAGTCTACGTTAACAACAGAAACCAGGGCCAGTACTCCTTAGTATTTGGCTAGAAATATTCTTCTTACTTTTTCCTCCGCCGCACATTAGCCAGTTGGTGAGGGCCAGTCTCTTGCCTTATTATTCGCTGAGAAACGTTTACCTTTGTTTAAATACTTTTGATTTTGTATGATTCTTCCAGCTTTTTGGTGTTCTGTTTTAGTTTTTTTTATTGTTTTCTTTGAAACGATCAAATCCACTGTCATCCATTTTTGTTTTGATTTGTTTGCGCTGAGTCGTTCCCGTAGACCCTATGGAGGACAATTGGAATTAATTGTATTGCTCTTGTCTATTAAGTAAGTAGAATCGAGTAAGGCCGTGATCAGCAAATGCTGAGAACGAAACTGCAATATAAGCTAAAATGAAATTCATTGAATTGTTCTTGTTTAATTCGAATTCACAATAGGAGACAGCTTTGTGTGTGGATACTCCATGAAGAATTGTCCACTGTCATCCATTCTTTCCTTTGATTTGATCGCTCTGAGTCGATTGCGCGGGCTCCATGGAGGTCATTTGGGTTTAATTGTACTGCTCTGATCTAAGTAGAATCGAGCAAAGCTGTGATCAGCGAATGCTCAGAACGAAACTGCAATAAAAGCTAAAATGGAGTTCATGGAATTGTTCTTGTCTAGTTCGAATGCTGTACTGTGGCTGAGTGGACTTTAAAAAAGTAGTGTTAACATGAGTTAAAACTTCGTTTCTTAGTTTTGGACTAGTTTCCAAAGAAATAACGTTTCATTTTTTTTATTATTCTAGATTGCTTGGTAACAATGAAATAACTCACCTCCCAGAAAATGTTTTCTCAGGACTTAGTGCGCTGCAAACCCTGTAAGTGTGTTGACCCAAATAAACTTTCAAAATATGACATAGCTTTGTTCCTTGCTACTGTACAGAGTACAGTGTGACTTATATACAAAGCGACTCATACAGCTGATTTAAACAAAGTGTCAATAGTAATAAATAACCCTTTTTGGTCGACTCAGTCATGTAGCAGCTCTCGAAACGTGTAATGTGAGTGGCTCGATACCCAAACCCAAAAACAAAAGACTAAACAATTGCAGCAATGACTTAGACTTAAACAATAGAAGCTTATTACAATACCTAATAATAGCCGGTTGCGAGAGCTGCTAATTGCTGCTTTGTTTTCAGCTTGGGTACCGAGCCAATTAAATGATACGTTTCGAGAGCTGCTA
>NC_090886.1:31439609-31447109 GCF_036669925.1 Montipora capricornis
TGGAATTCAACAACAATCTATCGCCCGTCGAGCCGAAATCAAAGTTAGCTGTATTTACCTGAAGTACATGGTAATTTGACACGATTGAGTTTCTTGTCTTCACGCACGCAATGAAATAGGAAGAGATCTTCGCCTCTAAGAGCAAATATGTTGTTTGTTTCAATAAAATTTTCGCTGGAAAAGGATTCTGTGGTATTTTCTGCCTTTGTGAATTATAATATCATGTTGGGTATTGAATTTTCGAGCTTAAGGTTGAAATGTGATATGGGAGAAGTTTTTTAGTATTGCTCTGTAAGCAGGAAGGGTTCACAGGCCTGTTGGAAGCATGCTTGAGTTTCAACAAAATGAGCCCCAAAATCGGTGAAAAATTGTGACTCAGATGAATAATAAAGTAGTTGCTATTTCCAAAATGATGGAATTACCTGGTGATAAATAACGTCGTACGCGTCTTGGAGAGTAAATTTTGACTTTGCATAAACAAAAGTTGGGCGATTGTGATCTTTGTTTTGACTTCGCTCATTTCATTGTCAAATTTTATAACACTTGACAGAAAAAGAAACTTACAAAAACCCGGTATCTTGCCATCATTCGACACAGATACTTCACTGTTTGGCGAGTAAACATGCCGCAGTAACTTGATCACGGCGCCCGCTGAATTCCGGCATGTCACTTTCGATTTTGCGATTTATTTGAACGTAGCAAAAATCTCCCAAAATGTTTGTCGCTGATCGTAACTTTTTATATTCTATATTCACGGTTCAAAATTAATGTTGTTTTCATGTCGTAAATATTTTATTCTCGATCGACCGTCCCGGAAACTTCTTTCTGCTCTTTCTAAAAACTGTTTATCAATAGTTATTTGCTTTTGCATCAATATTTGTTTTGCATAAAGCAAGCTAACAAAATCTGTACCTTGCTGAGTTCGCATTTGTTAGCGTTAGTAGTATTTTCGGCCAGATGCTTCTGTTTTACGAGGGGTTTATTGTTTTGGTCTCCCATCCTGACACTAACCCCGCCCGAAAGAGATTAACTTCAGTGAATTTTAGTATTACAAAGCTGTCAGATGCTCAGAGGGCACACTTGTGGTGAAAAGAAGTTGTGAGGGAACTTGAAAATTATCAACATGTCAGCCCAGAAGCCACTGTTTCTCGCTTCTCTTTTATTTGTTATTCTTCGGAGACTGGAATGCTGTATTTCAATACCACACAATTCAGTGCCTTCTGATTTTCTGTAACACGTGCCACAGGCAACCCAGTGTATGCTTCACGGAAGCATCTCGTTTTACAAACTGTGCTTTTTAATATGTGCAAGACTGAAACCAAGTGGCAAATTCTGTATGGGTGTAAAAGGAATCGAACGTCTTCAATGTATCACAGTGTTTACTGATGTCGCATCTCAGTTGTCTGGCAATTTACATTTATTTTGTGGTCAACCTTGCACAGTTTTGAGGTAAAAAAATAATTGAAAATGTGGCAGTGAAGACTCATTGGAAAGAAAGCTTGTTGTCCATTTTTTGCTTCGTTATTTTGGGAAAAGCCTTTTCAGAAAAGGGTTTAATCTTGAACTGAAAAATTTATTTATTTACATACTGTATGTGTTTCATGTTTGCAAGCACGCAATGGGAATAGAAAGGGTTGTTTGCCTCTGGTGGCAACAAGAGGCCATATTCGGCCTATCCTCTGGCCGATTCCTATGTTTTATTTAAGAAATGCTAGGATGAAGTTGAATCATCTTTGCTGGTGTTTTTTTTTTGTAAAAGGTTGGTTTTTAATAAGTTGGAACTTCAAACTTCAAATCAGCGAATCCCTGATGAAACAAGTTCGTACATGTAAATGCCTTGAAGGTAATAGTTCATAATAAATATGTATTCAAATTTTATCTTGTCAGCCTCACAAATGTTTGTAAACGTTGGAATGCTGACGTCACTGAAGAAACAGGAAGTCATTTTCGTGAGCAAATGTATATTGTAGGTCGAAAGTTTACTAATACATTTATCCTGGAAATGTATATGGGGCAAAGGTTGAATCACAGGTCATCACTCCTGTACTTTTGGCATGAAGATTCACTTTCACCTTTACTCCTCAAATGGTGACATATTTAGGTAAATCATTGATTGTAAGATGACTGTTTATACACCAGCCATGGTAGAATTTAGTCCCAATGTTCACAATAGCAGCTAATGTATTAGAATCCCAGTAACTGCAGGGCTTGATGACTGAGTAACACAATGAATATAGTACCAGTGGACAACACTGCTTACGAGGACAAAAGCTGTTGTTTTCAGCAATATTAAGATTAACTTTAGCAATTTTTATTTCTTTTACCTCAAATATATCACTGATCTGATACAAACTTTGAATATACTGGACTAAACTACTTACAGATGGTACTTCTAAAAGAACGCAAGTCCCTTCAGGGTGACTGTTTCCATACAAATCTCTACCATGAGTATCAAATATTTTAAAAGCACCATTACTACAACAATAGATTCCAACAACAATGCATCTTACTCCTAAAATAAATGAGGTATAGCTTTGAGCCATAAGCGATTCGAAAGCTCCGAGAAAAGACATACAGTAATGGTATCTCTCGATTGCACTATTACCATGAACATTTCCAGTGTAGCTCTCACTGTAAGAAACTTGGTAGGCAGTATCAAACACTCTTAACATTGATGGTAACTCTGCCAACAGCAAAAAAGGCAGCTGAATGCGCCAACCTTGAATATAACTGATTACCAACATCCATTATTTGTATCAAATCATTAGGACAATAAATCCGCCCATTGTTGTAGTATATGAAAGAACTCAAACTCATCGCAAAAACACTGTTGTCCAGCATTTTGACGAAATACTCTAAAGTTGCCTTGGCTTTAAGGTGCTCAAGATTATAGTTTTACTGGGGTCCACAATGGGACCAGGGTTCTTCTTTATATCGGAACTTAGTTTGAACTTACAATAATTAATTCTGTGGTTATGACTCGTGAAAAGTGACGAGGGTAAAACACATGTAAACAAAGAATAATATTTTTTAACTTTCTGCATCTCTTTAAATCTTTTTCGATGCCACTTCGATTTAAATTTAACATTGCGATGAATTTTAGATGACATTGGTGTATTTTTCCGAATTTTATAAAAAACAAACGCTTGCAGCTTTCGATTCTTCTTCGACAGTCGCTTTAGCTTTTTCACTGGTACTGTATTCTACTTGGTTCACGTTTCCTTCTGGACCTGTGGCGTTCCAATAAATTCTCATTGCTGGTGTAAACAAATATCTCATAACGAGACCTGATTTCAAGTTTCTTCGTTAACTTTATTGGAGCCGTTGAATAATTTCGTACACTTGAATGTAACCAGATGTAACTGCTTCACTTCAGGCAGCATAATATAGTCTTCAAATGAATTAGAAACCGTTTCTGAACATCGTATGAGTGTACATAAACTTACATACAGCTTGCCGATGATCCATGCGATGGTTGTTATTAAAATGACACTACTGAAAAGTACAATCGTTAACGTTCCTCTAATTCACATTTCAAAACAAATAATTATAAGAAACAGAAACATCATAATACGGATCCCGGTACATACTTGTTTTGCTTTCACATGGGACTCGTGCTGTTGAATTTTCAATGTGGCGTCTTCAAGGTTCTCTTTACCTCTCAGATCAAAATGCTCGTTCTTTCGTCGATCAACGTTATTCTTAGTTGCAATAGTACACACTTTTGCATGGTTAGAGGTTTCCGTTTCCGTGATACTTCTGACATTTTTCACTTTCAAAACTCTTTCATCACATTCGCATTTTGTGTTCACAGATAAACTTGATCTCAACTCATGATCACTAGTGCCATACTTTGGAATATTTTGGAATCCACTTTGCATGCAACTTGGCAATATTTTCGGCTCACTGACCGATTCGCTCCTGTACCATTCGATATTTTTTCGCGTGCATTCATTCGGTGCACTTTTCTCTCTGTCCATTTTACCGCTCTTCCCATATCGGACAAATAGACGTCACCTTCTTAGAGCCCGCGATTCTTGTGGTCAGGAGGCTATGCGGATTTGTGGTCCTAGGTACTTCATGTAACCCCTATTATAGTGTATTTAAATTATAATGTATTCCCACGCGTATATTATAATACCTTTAAATAATTAACCCTATATACCCATGTGTACCCTTACATACCCTTATAAACCCCTACCTTTGTGGTGGAAACGTGAAAAAACTGGCCGAAAACTCAACTCTGGCCGCCGTGCCTGCGGCCAGAGTAAATACGTTGTTCGTTTCTATAAATTTCCACGCTGGAAAATATTTTTGTGAGATTTTTCAACCGTTTTGATTCATTGTGCTGTGTAATATTCGAGCTTAACTAATTTGCATACGTGAGTTGAAATTAATACACATTATCATTAATATGACAGGAATTTGTAGCCGTGATCTTTCTGGCAAACGATTATAACTAGCGATAGTTTTTAAGGTCAGAAAAATATTTGTATAGGCCACCCTTGCGTAAAATGAAGTTATTGTTAATTTGAGAAGGCAACAATACTTCCTTAACTTTCTTAAAGACAGAGATTTCGTGCTAAATTTTTTTTCAAGCTATTTACTTGAAATATTATTTGTCGCCAAGTGTTGCATCTTTTTGTCCAAATGAAGGCCTAAAAATAAAGATTTTTAACGATCTTATTTACCAACAAAAAGTGCTTCTGAAAATAATTATGGTTCCGTTTCCGGGCTGATGATTCGGGCTACCCTCGCGCTTGCATTCGCTTCGTTTGCGCGATCATTTACTGGTGTTGACATTTAGGAGGTAGTTCTTTGGTTCTATACGGGTAGGAGTCAACCGACCAAGTATGCGCGAATTTTAGCGGGTGTGCGATAGCAATACGAGACAGAAGAACGTTTTACACATTGATAGTGGTCAACTGAAACCTCCTGTAATTGACTAACACAGAGAATTTTTAGCTGTTTGTGCGAATTTATGCGACTGAGAGGATCGAAGTCGTCATGTTTTGATTGGGCAGCTTAACAGAAGTCCTTCTGAGGAAACAAGTTGTTAAAATAGCCAATTATGATTGGAGAATTTTGATCCTAAGTATAATGATGTCTTGTTGACAAATCACATGATTGAGCATGAACATTGTAATATATCATTCTTGCGCGATGACATTGTGAAAAAAAATTGGTAGCCCTTGACAGTATGTCGTTTGTGAGCGTATGGCCTTTTGTCGTATTAAGCTTCTTGCTCGGAACGCTCAAACTACTCACTTATGCACACGCCGTTTGCGGTAGACCCACACGAAAAGATGTCGTTGAACGGTTGTTTTGGCCCGGGTCGGTCTGCAAACTGAAAGAAGGCTATATTGAGAACAAATGTCTACTAAATGAGCAAATATGTGAAAATCATGATATGAACTGCCTTGAAACCAAATGCCAAACAAGAGAAGCACAGAACTGTGAAAGCGTCCAGGAGAAGAAAGTTCCTGAGCTCAAAGTCAGTACTACTAACGGTATCGAGTCGCAGAGAGAGAGTACGCTCAGCTGGATGCATTTAGTTAAACTTCTGAAAAAAAACGTGAGTTTTCTGTCTATTTGTATTATCATAGCTTTTTGTTTTCTGCTATTACTGAATTCCTGTGTATTTCGAGGTGTAATGCTATTTCACGTCCAACTATTTGCATCGTTTGCAATCATTCTCACTAGTGTTGTTGTCAGCATTTTGTACCATGCTTGGTGTAGCGTTTTGTGCTTGGATGAAGCTATTTTGAATGCTTTCAATGACTGTGACCAATTTGAGAAAGGAACATCGATATCTATTGTTGTGGATGTCGGGAATAAAGAATCAATAAATGACTGGCAACTTCGATCTCATTATGCTAAGTTGATTTACTGTAAATGTTTAAAAGGGGGTCGCTATGTTGTTCTAAGGGATGGAGAACTAAGCAGTATTTCAGCGAAACAGCCAAAAGGAGCCTTGCAGGAGAACATATTTGAGAATGACGCACAGCCATGTGTTATTGTGGATATTGATAATAAAGAATCAGTAGATGACTTGCAATTTCGATCTCGCTATGCTAAGTTTGTTTATCGTAAATCTGTAAGAAGGCGCCACCAAAGGATCGAGAACCAAGCAGAATTCCATTGAAGCAACTATCACGAGCCTTGCATAAGAGCAGACATTTCAGGAAATTAGTTCGAAAATATATTAAAAAGAACGTACCGATATCTGCTGCAATGCATTTATTTACCAAATTGAGTGTACTTTATCGTAAGTTAAACTACATGAACGTAAGTCCAAGGTCTCAGTGCTGCCAAGATGACTAGTACAAAAAGGAAATGGCGTACAGCACATCGAAGGACAAAACCTAGAACTTGTGGTCGAAGAGTGGAACTTAGGTGTAACTACTAATGATATTGAGAAAAACCCTGGGCCCATTGATCATACCCGAACTATTCAAGCGCCTTATAGTCAAGGCAATGTGGAAGTGTTTGGCGAAAATGCAGGCACTCAGTGTGTAGCAATGTCTGTTACTTCACTGATTTATATTTACAGGAGAAGTATTAGCTCATTAATGGACTTGATTAACATCATGAACATTGGTAATAAATTGTATTCTGGGTTATCTAGACTGTCCAGACAAACTTTCCTGTTATTGACCGAGTTGCCGGAAGTGCTCAATGTGTTTAATACAGATTATCAGCTTCATTACAGTTCAAGCTATAGTGGTACTATAAATGGTAGATCCATTATACATGATTTGAGGTTTTGTATGCCTTTGGTTGATGCTTTGCTAACATTAGTAAGACAAAACTACCAATCATTTCTTTTAACAATTGAATGTAGTACTATTTCTATGTACTGTACTCCAGATGGTAAATTTAAAATATTTGACTCACATGCTAGAGATGCATTTGGTATGCCCCATTCTCGAGGAACATGTGTGTTATTAGAAGCACAAAGTATACATGATGTCATATGTTATTTGCAAACTCTGTATGAAAATTCAAATACTTTGAGCTGATTGGTGTTGACATAACAAGACTAGAAAAGGAAGACAATCACCTAGTCAATGAGTACAGTGAAACCACTCAATCAGAACTCGCTGATGATGGTGGAGTAATGGTGCATATTTCAGCAAGAAACAATGATGAGTCTTTCATAAAACGCTGTTGTGCTTTATCATTTTATAGCATTTGTTTTTCAGTGATTAAAGCATGCACTTACTGGAATTCGCAGACTCTAGATGCAATTATTGACCATGGAAATGAGTTTTACCAGAAACAATTTGCATGTCCTGATGAAAATTGTTGTTTGAGCAAATTTCCAAATAGACTTCAAATATACGATGCCACTGTTGATATTGTCTTTACAGCACAGAAAGAAAGCATATTTAGTTGTGCATCCAGTAGCAGCAAACTGCTCCTCGGAAACTTTATTTTGGATAACACAAATGGCAATACTGGATTTATGATATGGTTCTCAAATAACTGTGCAAGTTG
>NC_090886.1:31452109-31457109 GCF_036669925.1 Montipora capricornis
GCACTGACCTACCAGAAAAAAGGGTACGCATTGCAAAATCACCAGAAGAACTTGACGAACTGGATAATGAAAGTACTAATATCTTTAAATCAAATATTATTGATCGATACACTTTAAGACCACAGTGTATTCCTTCTGTAGATAGGCTATGTCTGGCAGAGTTTGCTGCATACTATTATAAAGAATACAGAAAGGACTCCCAAGAAACAGCTGATGCTCAACCTGAGGTTTTAACTGACGATGTCATTGAATTACATCACAATTATGATCCTGATACGTCACCTCCAGACAAAATAAGATTAATGAACTCGAATGAAGTTATGAAGTGTAGAAAAGTAAAAGCTGTTATAAGATATCACAAGCCAAACAAAGCAAAAGAACCTGAACTGTATTTTCATCATCTCCTGATGCTGTACTACCCATGGAGAGATGAAACAAGTCTTTTAGGAAGTGATCAAACATATGCTTCTAAATTCTATGAGCATGAAGAACAAGCTGTATTGGAACGAAACAGAAAGAATTTTGAGCCTGATGCTGATACTGTTACAGAAGCGCTTGATTTTCTTCGAAATAACCAGGGCAATATCATCCACTCCAGCTATGATTCTATGAATGACCAGGAAAATGCAGATTTACAATCTGAAGAGCAAGATGATTCAGCACCAAACTAGTCATTTAATGAACAATTACCTACACATCTTGTTTCATCATCAGAAACTGAGAATCATTCAAGCCTTGGAATGATAACGTACAACCAGCCAACAGAAATTAGTGATGATAAATAAGCTACGGGAGTGTCTTAGATCATTGAACAAAAGACAGCGCTATGCTTATGATATAATTCTCACCTGGTGTAGAAATAAAATGAAAAACATGAATAGTCTACAACCTGAAGAAGTAAAACCCATACATGTATTTATAACTGGTGGAGCAGGTGCTGGTAAAAGTCACTTGATCCAAACAATCTGCCACACTGTCACAAAGACCTTTAGACATCCTCCCATGAATCCTGGATTGCCTACAATTCTTTTAATGGCACCTACTGGAGTTGCTACTATTAACATAGATGGAACAACAATAAACACTGCCTTGGCAATTCCCAAAGAAACAGGTGATAATTTATCTGCAATGTCTGACCAAAAGAAAACACAGATGAGAATGTTACTAGCTGACCTCAAGTTGATCATAATAGATGAAATCTCTATGGTTGCTAACAATACTTTGCTTCATATCCACCAAAGACTAAAAGAAAATTTTGGCACATCAAATGCTCACCTGTTTGCAGGCATTAGCATTCTTGCTATTGGTGACATGTATCAACTACCACCAATACGCAGGAAACCTGTTTTTGCAAATTACAAAAATGATATGTTTAACTTGTACCACCCATGGCACCTATTCACAATGATAGAGCTTGTTGATATCATGAGGCAGAAGGATGACAAACCATTTGCTGAACTTCTAAATAGGTTCCGTACAGCAACTCAAACTGAAGAAGATATTAAGTGCATCCAATCTAGATCTATAGATCCATCAGATGTTAATTACCCATCAGATGCTCTTCACATCTGGGCTGAAAATAATCCAGTCAATCGACACAATGAAATGAAATTGCACCAAATACCTGCACAGTTGTTTCACGTTAAAGCCACAGATCAGTACTCTCCTAATGTATCACAGCAAGATATTTACAGAATTTTAGCTAGACCCAGGTCTGAAACTGGTGGACTTGATGCTAATATCTGTATAAAGGAATCTGCTAGAGTTATGTTAACCAACAACATTGATATTGCAGATAGACTTATAAATGGTCAACTAGGAACTGTTGTTAAAATTGAAGTAAATCAAAATAACAAAAAACCCACCATTATCTATATAAAATTTGATGATGCCAAAGCTGGCAACAATTTAATTCAAAAGAGTACTAGCAGTTTTGTGCGACAAAATAGAGTTGTATCCATAGAACCTGTCCTAGCAAAAATTAAAATACATCCAAATAAACCTTCTTCTTCTGAAATACAGAGAATGCAATTCCCTTTAACATTGGCTTACGCTGTTAGCATTCACAAAGTACAGGGATTGTCACTTAACAGTCTCGTCATTAGTTTTGAGTTGGTCAAACAGAGATCATTCAATTATGGTCAGGTATATGTTGCACTGAGCCGAGCAACCTCTTTAAATGGTATTCACATTCTAGGAAAAATTAACAGCAAACATGTGAAAGCAGATCCTCGGGTACATAAAGAATATGAAAGACTGCGAGAAATCTAAAAAACCATGGGAACTAGTGAAAAATATAAGGACAATTCAATGCTCACTATATGTCTATTAAACATACGATCACTCAAAAAACATAGTGTCGATATCAAGTATGATGCAAACATAAGGAACAGTGATCTAATTGCACTGACAAAAACACAACTTGTACCGCATAGCAATGATACTGACATAAAATTTCATCTACTACCATTTACTCTCTACAGGCAAGATCATCGTACTGATAGATTTTTGAGTTTGGCACTGTGTACCAGAAGATCAATAGAAACTAAGGAACATGAATACTTTCCACAAGTAAATGCAATGAAATTTGTAATAATTATGAATACATCTACAACTATGTGTCCCAATTTTACAGTGCTTTTTCTTTACCGAAAGAACAACTCAAATGTAATACAGTAGGTGAGTCATCTACGAAATATCCTTGGCACTTATCCAATTGACATCATTCTTGGTGATTTCAATATCAACTGCTTAAATGATGATAGCATTAGACCGCTAAAATCTTTAATGACCTCTCTAGGTTATTCAAAGTTTGTAAAAAGTCGAACTTTTGTCTCATCAGGAAACATACTTGACCAAATTTTCCTAAAAACAACAAAATTTGACATCATAGAGAATACTGTAATCAGTGTCTACTACTCTGACCATGATGCTATTAAAATATCCATAAAATGTAACCAAGACATTTAAATATTAATTTGATATTTATTTAAACTGTCATGCAAAGCATATAATATTTATTTATAGCAAGAACTGTAAATATAAAATTTTCATAGATGTACAAATGTGTCTCGGCAGGAACCATGATGACGTTAAAATATCCATACGCTAGCTACAACTAAAATGATATTATGAAATTTTCATACAAGGATCTTTTACAATGAAAATGAAAGAACTCTTCTAGAGATTTTTGAAAAAAGGTGTCGCAAAGACCTGGCAAAGAGATCACAAGTCCAGCTAGAATAAACAAATGAAAATTCATAAAATCCTAATCTACCGCAGTGTCCTCAAAGGCAGACAAATTGGTGCACCACCTTGACAAGTTCCATTAGTTTCGTCTTAAATATTATCAACATTTATCTATAATATTATTATTGTTATTATATGGCATCATTTGACTTAAGCAAAGCAAATTAAATCCAAGGCTCTGCAACCAGTGGAGAGAAAACGATGTTCCACAATTAATTGTTTTGGAATAAGCAGAGATTTTTATAATCATCTGTCAATCAATTTGAAATTACAAAGAAATTTTTTTTGCTGGAAGTTGGTAAATTTTATCAATAATTATTCCTTTGTCAAAAAGGATCATGTTCATATGCCACAAGAACTTCCAACCTTGCCCAAGCACCTTTTTTTCTAAGGTAGAATTTCCCATAACCGGAATGGGAGATTTGAGAGGTCTGTGGACAAGCATTTTACAAGGCACCAGCATATGGTGCCTCACGCCCTGCCTGTGTCCTGCACCATAAGTAGGTAAGTTTACATATTATTGTGTATCTTTCATCTTACGCAGATATTCCCAGGCAGGACTCTTAATAACTATAAACGACAGGCAAGCTTCTCATATGACGTACCAGTTCAGACCACCATTAAAGGACAACTGAAGGCGAAAATCAACAACTTTTCCAACACTTTTTTTTTGAAAGCCTAACATGAGTAAAGCTAAGTTTGTGGAGTTACTTCTTCTCATTTCCTGTTTTTTGTGACAAAATTACGTTCAAAGTTGGGCTTTTCCCGCCTTTTTGGCCTTTTCAGGGCGGGCTCAAAAACTAAGTTAGCCGCCTGTTGTGAGGTATGATACGGGGAATAGAGATTTCATAATCAACAGAAACAAAGTAAACACAAGTGCAGCTGTAGATATTTTCTTCGTTGCTTTGCTGTTTCTTCGTGGGCTCAATATTCACAACAAACATCAATCTAAACACTGCTTCTTTCTGGGGCGTTCTCACATGTCTTCCCCATATCATACATCATAAGCTGTAAAAATGACCGCTGACTCCTCCACTCTGAGCCGAAATGCTGATAGCCAAAAATAGGGATTATATTTTTTTTAGATGGAAGAGCGACGGATATGCCAGAAAAAAAAGTTGAATACTTAATCGTGTATGGTCTAAAGTGTGAACAAAAAATGCTTCTTTTTTTGCCTTCAGTTCCCCTTTAAAAAAATTGATAAAATAAAAAAAAAAAAATTAGTATAAATACACAGGTGATTATACAAAATCGCGCGCTCTCATTGGCTCGCTATCTCGGATTATCAGCCGATAATCACCTCGACGGACAAAATGGCTACCAGACGTCGTTTTGCCACTGTAAGTGAAGATGATTTCTCGTTAAAATCTTTTTTTTTTCTCTTTTTTGAAATAATCACCTGTGTATTTATACTAAAACAATTATTCGCCCCAGGCTCGGTGATTATCGGTGAATATTCACCGATAATCACTTCGCCTTCGGCGAATAACTGTTAATTATTGTTATTATTATTATTGTAAAAACAATAAAAGAAATATTTCTAAAGCCCACCTTATTTACAATAACGAATACTTATTAATAAAAATAAAATCTGGAGCCTTGTTAATAAATATATTTTTCTCCTTTAGGATGTTAGGATGAAAATTCCATCAACTACTTGTAGTTATCAGAGGATCATAGGTAAGAATCTTACTAAAGGAATTCTGATTTCTTTTTTCTTGGTTTGCATGTAACATGCTGAAAAATATATC
>NC_090886.1:31479609-31482109 GCF_036669925.1 Montipora capricornis
TGTAAACCTCTTATTGCTGTACTGTTGCAGAGTGTACTTTAAAAAGTAGTGTTAACATAAATTAAAACTTCGTTCCTTAGTTTTGGACTAGTTTCCACAGACATTACGTTTCATGTTTTTTTTATTCTAGATGGCTCTCTAACAATGAAATAAGTCACCTCCCAGAAAATGTTTTCTCAGGACTTAGTGCGCTACACACCCTGTAAGTTTGTTGACCCAAATAAACTTTCAAACTATGACATAGCTATGTGCCTGGTTACTATACGGAGTACGGTGTGACTTATATACAAAGCGACTCATACAGCTGATTTAAACAAAGTGTCAATAGTAATAAATAACTGTTCTTGGGTCTAAAACTAAGGTGTATTTGGACCTTAGCCTTCTAAGATTAATGCTAACTGTTATTCCAGTATGTCATTTTGGTTCTTTTTGTAACACTTATTTTTTCCTTTCAGCGAGGTTCCCTTATTAAAGAAAGGAGCACATAAGGAAATCAAGTTTATTGCTACCCACAAACATTAGTTTAAATGTCGAGGAAATGACAATATCTCGAATATATTATTACTATTTTTGTAGCAATGATAATAATAATGATAATCATAACTATGATACTTTAATAAGTGTTTACTCCAAATGATTGCACGAATTATGGAAATGAAAACTCTTTATACACCACGGGTATAACGAATAATATTTTCTATAAATTTGTTATTTTTTATAATATCTAATTAAGCTTGGTTAAGATGTTTTTTTTATTGTAAAATATTATATGTTTAAAATTATTATTATTATTATTATTGTTATTATTATTATTATTTAGAAATAAAGATTTTATAGTTCTCAACAAGTCCTCCAAGTTTAGAACAATCAGGACATCATGAAACTCTATTATTTCCGAGCACTATGCGCGAAAACTTGGATTTTTTACTTCATGATCCGTAAAGAGAAGGTTTTTCATAAACGCTCACGGAAAAATGTATGTGTTTCAATTGAACAGATTTGGTCATGAAAATCCTTGTTTAGAAACGAGAAGTCTACGTTAACAGCAGAAACCATGGCCAGTATAATCCTTAGTATCTGGCTAGAAATATTCTTCTTACTTTTTCCTCCGGCCGCGCGTTAGCCAGTTGGTGAGGGCCAGTCTCTTGCCTTATTATTCGCTGAGAAACGTTTACCTTTGTTTAAATACTTTTGATTTCGTATCATTTTTCCAGCTTTTTGGTGTTCTGTTTTAGTTTTTTTTATTGTTTTCTTTGAAACTATCAAATCCACTGTCATCCATTTTTGGTGTGATTTGTTCGTGCTGAGTCGTTCCAGTAGACCCTATGGAGGACAATTGGAATTAATTGTATTGCTCTTATCTATTAAGTAAGTAGAATCGAGTAAGGCCGTGATCAGCAAATGCTGTGAACGAAACTGCAATATAAGCGAAAATGAAATTCATTGAATTGATCTTGTTTAATTCGAATTCACAATATGACACAGCTTTGCGCGTGGATACTCCACAAAGAATTGTCCCCTGTCATCCATTCCCCTTGGATTTGCTCGCTCTGCGTCGATTGCATGGGCTCGAAGGAGGTCATTTTGGTTTAATTGTACTGCTGTTATCTAAGTAGAATCGAGTAATGCTGTGATCAGCGAATGCTAAGAACGAAACTGCAATAAAAGCTAAAATTGAGTTCATGGAATTGTTCTTGGAAGTGTACTTTAAAAAGTAGTGCTAACATAAGTTAAAACTTCGTTACTTAGTTTTGGACTAGTTTCCATGGACATTACGTTTCATGTTTTTTTTTATTCTAGATCCCTTTCTAACAATGAAATAACTCACCTCCCAGAAAATGTTTTCTCAGGACTTAGTGCGCTACAAGACTTGTAAGTTTGTTGACCCAAAGAAACTTTCAAAATATGACATAGCTATATGCCTGCTTACTGTACAGAGTACAGTGTGACTTATATACAAAGCGACTCATACAGCTGATTTAAACAAAGTGTCAATAGTAATAAATAACCCTTTTTGGCTCGAGTCATGTAGCAGCTCTAGAAACGTATAATGTGATTGGCTCGATATCCAAACCCGAAAACAAAAGACTAAACAATTGAAACAATGACTTAGACTTAAACAATATAAGCTGATTACAATACCCAATAATAGCCGGATGCGAGAGCTGCTAATTACTGCTTTGTTTTCAGCTTGGGTATCGAGCCAATCAAATGATACGTTTCGAGAGCTGCTACACAAGTGTGTTTCGGGCTAAAATTAAGGTGGATTTAAACCTTAGCCTTCTAAGATTAATACTAACTGTTATTCCAGTATGTCATGTTGGTTCTTTTTGTAACACCTATTTTCTGATTTGACCGAGGTTCTCTTATTAAAGAAAGGAGCACATAAAAAAATCAAGTCTATTGCTACTGACAAACATTAGTTTTGGCGTTTCGAGGAAATGACAATATCTCGAATAAATGCGTATGGCTATTATTATAACTATTATTACTATTTTTA
>NC_090886.1:31492109-31512109 GCF_036669925.1 Montipora capricornis
ACTTTAAAAAGCACTGTTAACATGAGTTAAAACTTCGTTTCTTGGTTTTGGACTAGTTTCCATAGACATTACGGTTCATGTTTTTTTTTATTCTAGATCCCTTTATAACAATGAAATAACTCACCTCCCAGAAAATGTTTTCTTAGGACTTGGTGCGCTACAAGACCTGTAAGTTTGTTAACCCAAATAAACTTTCAAACTATGACATAGGTATGTGACTGGTTACTGTACAGAGTACAGTGTGACTTATATACAAAGCGACTCATACAGCTGATTTAAACAAAGAGTCAATAGTAATAAATAACTGTTCCTGGGTCTAAAATTAAGGTGTATTTGGACCTTAGCCTTCTAAGATTAATACTAACTGTTATTCCAGTATGTCATTTTGGTTCTTTTTGTAACATTTATTTTTTCATTTGAGCGAAGTTCCCTTATTAAAGAAAGGAGCACATAAAGAAATCAAGTCTATTGTTGCCGACTAACATTAGTTTTGGTGTCGAGGAAATGACAATATCTCGAATATATTTTTACTATTTTTATAGCAATGGTAGTAATAATGAAATCATAATAATCATACTTTAATAAGTGTTTACTCCAAATGATTGCACGAAATATGGAAATGACCACTCTCTATACACCACGGGTATAACGAATAATATTTTCTATAAATTTGTAATTTTTTATAACGTCTAATTAAGCTTGGTTAAGATTTTTATTTTATTGTAAAATATTGTTTGTTTAAAATCATCATCATTATTATTATTATTATTATTATTATTATTATTATTATTATTAGTCTTATTATTACTATGTAGAAATAAAGATTTTATAGTTCTTGACAAGTCCTCCAAGTTTAGAATAATCAGGACATCATGAAACTCTATTATTTCCGAACACAATGCGCGAAAACTTCGATTTATTACTTTATGATCCGTAAAGGGAAGGTTTTTCATAAACGCTCACGGAAAAATGTATGTGTTTCAATTGAACAGATTTGGTCATAAAAATCCTTGTTCAGAAATCAGAAGTGTACGTTAACAGCAGAAACCAGGGCCAGTACTCCTTAGTATCTGGCTAGAAATATTCTTCTTACTTTTTCCTCCGGCCGCGCGTTAGCCAGTTGGTGAGGGCCAGTCTCTTGCCTTATTATTCGCTGAGAAACGGTTACCTTTGTTTAAATACTTTTGATTTTGTATGATTTTTCCAGCTTTTTGGTGTTCTTTTTTAGTCTTTTTTATTGTTTTCTTTGAAACTATCAAATCCAGTGTCATCCATTTTTGTTTTGATTTGTTCGCGCTGAGTCGTTCCTGTAGACCCTATGGAGGACAATTGGAATTAGTTGTATTGCTCTTATTTATTAAGTAAGTAGAATCGAGTAAAGCCGTGATCAGCAAATACTGAGAACGAAACTGCAATATAAGCTAAAATGAAATTCATTGAATTGTTCTTGTTTAATTCGAATTCACAATATGACACAGCTTTGCCCCTGGATACTCCACAAAGAATTGTCCACTGTCATCCATTTTTCCTTTGATTTGATCGCTCTGAGTCGATTGCATGGGCTCCATGGAGGTCATTTGTGTTTCATTGTACTGCTCTTATCTAAGCAGAATCAAGTAAAGCTGTGATCAGCGAATGCTAAGAACGAAACTGCAATAAAAGCTAAAATGGAGTTCATGGAATTGTTCTTGTTTAGTTCGAATGCTGTACTGTTGCTGAGTGTACTTTAAAAAGCACTGTTAACATGAGTTAAAACTTCGTTTCTTAGTTTTGGACTAGTTTCCATAGACATTACGTTTCATGTTTTTTTTTTATTCTAGATCCCTTTATAACAATGAAATAACTCACCTCCCAGAAAATGTTTTCTTAGGACTTGATGCGCTACAAGACCTGTAAGTTTGTTGACCCAAATAAACTTTCAAATTATGACATAGGTATGTGCCTGGTTACTGTACAGAGTACAGTGTGACTTATGTACAAAGCGACTCATATAGCTGATTTAAACAAAGAGTCAATATTCGTATAAACATAACAACTTTCTTTAATTTTCCAGACATGTTTCGACGGTACATCCGTCATCTTCAGTGTTACATATTTTGAAATCGCCGTTGAATTTAAAGCGCGCGCGATCTTACAAACTTCGTTACATTGCGTTGTCAATATTGCGTATTAAATCAAAACAGAACAAAACAAAAATTTAAATGAGTGACGCTTAGTTCCTTACAGGGAGAGAGTCAGGTTAATGTGTTTCACCTGCTGGTTGAGATCGGGCTTCTCCCATTTTATATACATGGATTCCTTAAGCTTCACTTGGTACTTAGTGGCTGCAGAGTCCAGGATCTCGAAGCAATTCTGTGTGCAGGATGCCTTACAAGACTCTGAACTCTGCAGATGTTTAAAAACGTTCGAAGATCTGTCTGAAAGTAAGTGCTCGCGCACTCGTGTGGAGAAGTGTCGGCTGGTTTCACCAACATAACAAGCATTACAACTTGCACACGAAAATTTATAGACCACACGCGTGCGAAGCCCTACAGGGACAGCATCTTTCACATTAAAAAGACTCCTGACTTTGAAAGTAGTGAAGACTAACCTTATATCAATAGGTTTACATAACCGATTAGCAAGTTTGCGTATACACCTCTGTGCCGTGACTGAGAAGTGCCCAACGTAAGGGATTTTAAAGAAAAACTTAGGTGTTTCCTGGGGCTCGATTCCTGAATGAGACTGTGTTTTCCCTCCCTTGACTGCTGTCTGAATATATTTAGAAATATATTTGTTGATAAGGTTTTCAGGGAAGAGATTCCTTCGCAGAATGACAGACAATTTTTGAAGATCAGTATGGAACCCCATCCAAGTGTTGTTTATCTTAAAAGTTCTATCAATCAAGGTTTTGATTAACCCCAGTTTGTAGGTAAAGGGGCAAAAACTCAGATAACTGGTGAGCAAACCTGTGAAAGTTTTTTTCCGGTAAACAGACGCACCAAGGAACATTACAGGTTAGTCCTCCAAAGGGACAGACTTAATAATCGCATTTCTGAAACACTTAGTTCTTATTAACCGAGCGGGAGGTCTGTATGGGAGAATCTTGACCGAGGTCGCCAGTACAGACCGAACGCAGTGAGGTCTGTACCAGCGACCGAGGTCAAGATTCTCCCATACAGACCGACCTAGCTCGGTTAATAAGATGTTTATTATATGGCCAAACAAGAACAATTTAATTCGTTTAATGTAACTGGTTCGTACTAACTGACATTTTGCTTGCGAACGGCGATGAGCTGAACTTAATTCTGTCAAAGTTTGCTCGTCATCCTCTCTTTTGTCATCATGCTGTTTGGCACTTCCATAAATAAATATTGGGAGAGGAAAATACTCAATATTTTTGCATTTTAGTTTGCATCTTTTCACCGCAAAACATTACCGGTCTAGATGGGAAAATCTAGACCGCGGTCAATATCGATTTTAGCCAATCAAATTCGTGAATTTTGTAGTTCCCAGTCCTCGTAAGACAGAGCCATATAATAATAAGCAGTATTGACCGTTATATTTTTCACAAGTCTATTGACCACAACGTGACGAAAGGGGTGAAGGACTTCATCAAAACCCACGAAAAGAAACTTAAAAACCTCACGAAAAACTCGGTCCTTCCTTTCAAGTCAGACGAAGTTGTCACCAATCTTTCATCGGTTTCTCTCAACACTGATCAGTTGAATGTTCTAAAATATGGACTTACCCACTCGATATGCCCACCTTCGATCAACAAAACGGACATCTTCGCATGCTTTGAATTGATTAGTCAGAGGATGTTAAAGAATCTCAAGGAGAGCAAGGACACGGGTAAACTGGCTACCGAACTGTCACATTTGGCTCACACGTACGTGTCATCATATCGACCCACGGCCTCGGATTTGAAAAAGCACAGGATTCTGAAAGAACTAAGAAAGAACAAGAACATTGTAATATTGCGGCCAGATAAGGGTAATGGGGTAGTAATTTTAGATAGACAAGAATATGACAAGGGTTTATTTAAAATCATTAACGACACTACTAAATTCAGGGTCCTTACATCCGACCCTACCCTTACCCGGGAAGGGAAACTCCAGCGCTATCTTAGAGAACTTAGAAAAAAGGTCACTTTGATCCTGAAGTTTATGAGGCCATTTATCCAAGTGGATCCCAGCCTGCTAGGATCTATGGTCTCCCTAAGATGCACAAACCACGAGCGCCAAATTCCACCCCACCATTTCGGCCCATAGTTTCCTCCATAGGCACCTACAACTACAGCTTGGCCAAATACTTAAGTAATCTACTCCAACCTCATATTCCATCCACACTCATTGCTTCAGATTCCTTCACTTTTGTGAAGGAAATCAATGAGCTGTCTTTGCATGGGATGTTCATGGTGTCCTTCGATGTTGAAAGCCTCTTCACCAACATCCCTCTAGATGATTGTATTAACCTTGCCGTCAAGTATATAACTGAGGGTAACCCAGGTTTGAAACTTAGTAAACAACATCTTAAAAGGTTGTTTGAGTTTGCTACCAAGGAAACTCACTTCCTGTTCAAGGGTAACTTCTATGACCAGGTGGATGGTGTAGCCACGGGGTCCCCCCTTGCCCCTGTTCTAGCCAATCTCTTTATGGGTCACCATGAGAATATATGGTTGGATCAATACGGGGATTCAGAGGTCTTATTCTATCGTCGCTACGTAGACGATACATTTTGCCTTTTCCGCTCTGAACGGGATGCAACCCTTTCTTCAATTACATCAACAATCAACACCCCAATATACGCTTTACAATGGAACGGGAGGCTGACCATGTTCTACCTTTCCTAGATGTTCTAATCAATAACACTGACCCGCACCAAAGTATAACCACCGTTTACCGGAAAAAAACTTTCACAGGTTTGCTCACCAGTTATCTGAGTTTTTGCCCCTTTACCTACAAACTGGGGTTAATCAAAACCTTGATTGATAGAACTTTTAAGATAAACAACACTTGGATGGGGTTCCATACTGATCTTCAAAAATTGTCTGTCATTCTGCGGAGGAATCTCTTCCCTGAAAACCTTATCAACAAATATATTTCTAAATATATTCAGACAGCAGTCAAGGGAGGGAAAACACAGTCTCATTCAGGAATCGAGCCCCAGGAAACACCTAAGTTTTTCTTTAAAATCCCTTACGTTGGGCACTTCTCAGTCACGGCACAGAGGTGTATACGCAAACTTGCTAATCGGTTATGTAAACCTATTGATATAAGGTTAGTCTTCACTACTTTCAAAGTCAGGAGTCTTTTTAATGTGAAAGATGCTGTCCCTGTAGGGCTTCGCACGCGTGTGGTCTATAAATTTTCGTGTGCAAGTTGTAATGCTTGTTATGTTGGTGAAACCAGCCGACACTTCTCCACACGAGTGCGCGAGCACTTACTTTCAGACAGATCTTCGAACGTTTTTAAACATCTGCAGAGTTCAGAGTCTTGTAAGGCATCCTGCACACAGGATTGCTTCGAGATCCTGGACTCTGCAGCCACTAAGTACCAAGTGAAGCTTAAGGAATCCATGTATATAAAATGGGAGAAGCCCGATCTCAACCAGCAGGTGAAACACATTAACCTGACTCTCTCCCTGTAAGGAACTAAGCGTCACTCATTTAAATTTTTGTTTTGTTCTGTTTTGATTTAATACGCAATATTGACAACGCAATGTAACGAAGTTTGTAAGATCGCGCGCGCTTTAAATTCAACGGCGATTTCAAAATATGTAACACTGAAGATGACGGATGTACCGTCGAAACATGTCTGGAAAATTAAAGAAAGTTGTTATGTTTATACGAATATCTATATTGTTGCTGCTATCTAGACCTTAAAGAGTCAATAGTAATAAATCACTGTTCTTGGGTCTAAAATTAAGGTGTATTTGGACCTTAGCCTTTTAAGATTAATACTAACTGTTATTCCAGTATGTCATGTTGGTTTTTACTCGTGGATATATCCACGAGTTTTGGAGAGGTTCTTTATGCAAATGTGTCACTCCTGCGTAACCGGAAGTTCGATCTAATAAGCCAATCAGGATGGATAATCACGACACAGCATAGAAAGCTGTGACTTCCTGTTTGCGAGGTTGTGCGCCGCCATTGTTGCATTTCGCTTTTATACTTAAGTGTTTGAGCACCTTCCGCTGCATTTAGAAGCAAGAAACGGAAGAATTAAAGAAATGGCTTTCTTGGAAGGTGAAGCAAAATATTCTGAACAAGTACACATTGGTGCAATTAATTGTGCACCGCCTTTAACTGACCAACGCGACGACTTCAGTACATGTAGAAATGGAATCGACAGACACATGGTGAGAAGACAGTCCCTGTTCATCCCCTAAGCTCACGGGGGATAAATAAATTCTATTTGGAAGGTGACTGCCATTTGGAGAGTAACATCGAAGCTATCAAAGTATACCAATGTTTATCAAAGCTATCACGAAGTTTTGCAAGCTATGAGTCATCAAAGTCACGTGAATACAACTTGAACAACATCCTTGACATGAAAAACAGTGAGGCAACCAAGCAATCCATGCTTCCAGACACTAGTGCTTGTGTGGTGGACCATAATGAAGAACTGTCGAAAGACTCGGTCACTGATTATGTAACGAAAACTGATGAATCCGTACCAACCTCCTGCGATAGAGCAAGGGCTGAGGCAGTACATGCTCCCCGGGACAGAGAACCTTCCAGGATTAATTCCTTTCAAGAAAACGTCGAGCTTGTTTCAGAAAGACAAGGTAATTAGAAAGTGTATGGTGCATTATTTATATAAGGACTGAGCTCTTCTGAGTTGAGAAAGTGTTTATCTCTTGCTTTTGGAAAATATTATATCTCTATACCTAGACCGCAACTCAGACGTAACAATCTTCGAGAGTAGGAGATTCTAATCGTCATTTTTATCTTATTACCCGCAGGACCGCTGAACACAAAAAAGACTTGTCAGTTCTATTGTGCATTCAAGATCAATCTGCTACTACGCATTCGACAAAATTGAACCAACAAAATGAGAATTATTGTCTATCAAGAGAAAAGCTATTGACATCAGGAGACATTGAATCGAACCCAGGCCCTGTTGCTTATGGAACGAGTACACATACAGCACATACAATACTGAGAAATCCTTCTATAGCACTGTTGCAGGCTCGATCAGCTCAAAAAGGATAGAAGGCACTAGAATGTACCTCAGATAGTTCATGCTTCTTTTCTTCTGTTGCCCACCAGTTATACAATGATCCTTCCTATCACATGAATGTGCATGCTGCTGGAGTTGAATCCATCAGAAACAACCGTCAAAAATTTATTGGACCAATTACAGAGCAATTGTGCGTTTGTTGTCACAGCAACATACATGGTGTGATGCACTTGTTGTGCAAGCAGTTTGCAATGTATTAAATGTTACAATACGTATAAATGAATCCATTGAGGGGTGGGCACCAGTGACTGTTATCAGACGGAAGCCAGTGGTTTCGCCCCGTTGCGAGTTAGCCCCTTCGAGTTAGGCCCGTAACTTATCTAGTTCGCCTCCCCAAATATATCGAGTTCGCCCCACGTAGTTGGACCCCGTTATGATAAAGTAATACTAACTGTTTTCGCTCCCTTTTAGAATCTAGGCTTACCTGGCGAACAAACCGTTGATATGTTGTTTACGATATTCACCGCTGACAAACTCGTAGCAAGGCGCTGCTACTCGCAGAGATTTATCCGCGATCAAATCAAAACCTATCGAGTCAGTGTCGAGTCTATTAAAGTTTAGTTAGAATTCAGGAAATGAGAGCGTACCTTTAGTAAAGTCTAGAGTCTTTTATTTTATTAGCATTCAGAATTGAGTTGCGAAAAAAATGTCACTCGTAAAGTCTATTGTAAGTAGAAAAAAGTCTCACTTGTGAAGTCTTTATGTAAGCTGTCTATTGTGCTGGTTTGTGCTCTGATTTGTTTAAAAGACATGCCGTTCAAGTGAAGTCCTTTTTTTTTAAAGGGCGCATGTCTTTCTTTCTAATCGTTCGAGTCAATTCTTTACTTATTTCTTGCGAACAGCTCAAACATCAATCGAGATGCGAATCCATTAACTTTTATTACAAAGGAACTGAGGTGAGAAAAAAAGAACTCATTAGGAGAGTATTGTGATAACGAAACATAATTAGAATATCAATGAGAAGTAAACTCTCTCATCTCAACGTTGTATTGTTTTGAAAGAACCAATGAAAAGGTGACGTGAACTTTCTGATCCATCAGTGTGTATAAAACGTGGGAAAGCGTGCCATTTTAGCTTATCCGCTTTAAAGCCACTATCATCACGAATCTGTACAACTCAATTACGTACACGATGGATCTCTGTATTTTCTGCACGTTTCCTGTTCGTGCTCGCCAGGAAGGCTTGCAATGTCACGACTGCCAACAATGGCAACACCGAACGTGCGGAACCGGCATAACGCAGCAAGAGTACCGCGTCGCTGTCCAGACAGGACAACCTATTGATTGGCGCTGTGCCCCCTGTTCTGTTAACCCACTGGAAAGTACGCGCTTGGAGGATGATCTCAACTCGACTGTGTTTGATCCACCCGAATTCGATCCACCTGCCAGTCCCGCCGATTTTAACGTACATGCAACTTTGGTAAGTTTAGTTTCATTATAAAAAACCATAGGATTCTCACTTTTTAGCGAAATTGTTCTTATTGGCAGCTATCTGTATAGCTGGTGAGCTGTTTCACAAAAGCTAAGCGTATTTACACAAGAAACTTGACTTGAACGTGAGATGTAACCAAAGCCTTATTTTTCCTGTTTCACAAAAGCTAAGCGTATTTACACAATAAATTTGACTTGAACTTGAAAGGTAACCAAAGCCTTTTTTTCCTCAGGAGTCATCAGGCCTCCCCTTACCTTCTGAAGCCATTGTTGCTGACGAGTCATCGATTACCGAACCCGCTCCCCAGCCTCATGAAGACAGTTTCCACCTGGAGTTCGAGATTGTGGACGACTCCACGAAGAGGGGAAAACCAAAGCTAGTTGACAATCGTGGTTTTAGCTACAATGTTAAAAGACGGCGGGGCAACAACACTGACTGGCAATGCACTGTCCGACCAAAGGTCGGAACAAGCGGAATCATGAAACATGAATCATAGTTAAAATCTTTTAAGAATCACTAATCTTTCTTCACTATTAGCTATTATTGATATATAGTGTATTCCACTGGACGCAAGCACTGTGGAGAAAGGTATGTGAGCGGTTTTTCGTATACTATACACTCAAAAAGAACCTTAAGAACATTGAAGCTAAAATTATCTAAATAAAACAAATGACTTAAGAACATCTATGGAACTTTGCAGGGACAATGATTGTCGAATTGCCATTACATATGGAAGAGGAGTTGTTGAAATACGTTTTGACAATTAAACCGGGTTACTTATTTTTGGATATTTTACTTATTTATAGGTACAAGAAATTGGCCTGCAGACGGCGTATACAACCGACCAAGGTACTTACTCGCTGCTGCGGAAGTACATGGCCCTCCCGTTCCTTCCAGAGGATGAGATTGTTCCAATCTTCAATCAGTTGCAGCGACATGCCACTACCGAGTCCACTACGTGGATAACTAGCTCCGCATGGCCTCCATCCAGCTGGTGTGTGTTCGGCCAATCTGTGCGGACGAACAACGACGTCGAAGGTTGGCACAATGGTCTAAACAAACGCGCACAAGGCAGATCCAAATTGCCATTCTACATTATGCTCCAGTTACTTCACGGGGAAGCGAAGCTTGCCTCCCTACAGATCAGGCTCGTGTCAGAGAAGAAGTTGCGGCGTCACCAGAAGAAAGCTTACAGAGAGCTGCAGTCAAAGATCTTCAGCCTTTGGGACTCTTACAGAAAAGAGGAGAAGACGGCAAACCAGCTGCTGAGAGCATGTGCCCATCTCTATGGCCCAGTCGAGTAAAGGGGACCAAAATCCTGTAGGTTGAGCCTAGCGCTCGATATTGCACTCTACAGGTGCTAAAACAAAACGGCTCCTTTAGGACCCACCATATCAAATAAAAGCTATGACCAATAATTATATTATCGACCACCTGATATTCCCATTCCTTAGCTTTCCAATCTTAGAATAGGCCGCCATCTTGGTTTTTCAAGGTGAGTGAAACCTGGGTAGAGTATACTCTCCCCAGTTTTGCTCGCATTGAGATATCCACGGCCAATCACGGTGACTCAGCGAACGCGACGATCTGTCAAGACCTTTTCATAACTAAAAGATTGCACGAAAATGGGGCGAACTCGATCTACTTTGGTAAACTGTGGGGCGAACTCGGTTGTATAGTGGGCGAACTCGCTACGGGGCGAAACCACCGTAAATCTATCAGACTGAGTCCTATAAGCAGACAACAGGGAACTACTGTGAACATTGGACATCTAGATGGAAGAAACTATGTTTCAGCACTTCAGTATTATAATGACAGTATATCAGGTTATGAAATCAGCGGTTTTACCAATGTCAACAATTATTCAGAGCCTGGTAATAATCGATTAATTAACGATGGCCAAAAATGATGTGAGTGTCAGTAATAAATTCTACAAAGCAGTGGCAAAAAAGAGCTTATATGAGAGAATCTATCAAGCGGAAGAGACAAAATCACTTGAAGAGTTCAGGGAAAAGAAAAACAACACAAAACGCCAAAACAGATCTGAAAATATTGAAGCAGCAAGGGAATAGGAAAAGAAAAGCAATCCAGAACATATCAGAGACCTAAATAGAAAAGCATAAAACCATTAAAGGAAAGCTGTGCAGAGCTCAAGCCTAAACCAAACTGAAATTTGTCAAGGTCAAGACTCTATTCGACATTCATGTCAAAAGTGATTCAGTCTTTTTCGTGATACGATAACACATGGCCCTGAATATATATGCACTTCCTGTGATCAGTTATGGTTCACATCATCTGTTTTTAAGTGTAACAATATCAAATATAGTGATGAATATTCACAAGGTTTGTTGGAGGAATGTATAACTAGCACAAAAAGTGTCAATATTACTGAATGGATCTGCGCTACTTGCTAAACCTGATGACATTAACAATATGACCTGGCAACAAAAATCAGACCTTATTCAAAATTACCGTGTCATCTGTGCAACGAACTTTGAACACATGGTACAGCTCTTTATAGAGGATGTGTTAAAGATTTATCTTATGCCTATTGGAGAAATGGTATACTTATTTCACAGGGTTGAATTCCAGCAAAGGGGATTACCTCACATACATGCATTATTTTGGGTATCTAGTTGCATATGAGAGCCCATCGTGCTGTTACACAATTATCCATTTATCAATGCTAATGCATTAAGAAAACTTCAGCCTGCCAATTTTAAACAATAGAGGTAACTTTCATATCCACGAGCAACGACACTGGCACTTTGATTAAGTTTTTGTAACACCTATTTCATTTGAGCGAGGTTCCCTTATTAAAAAAAGGAGCACATAAAGAAATCAAGTTTATTGTTACCGACAAACATTAGTTTTGGTGTCGAGGAAATGACAATATCTCGAATATACTATTACTATTTTTATATCATTTTTAATAATAATGGCAATGATAAGAATTAAACTTTAATAAGTGTTTACTCCAAATGATTGCACGAATTATTCAAATGAACACTCTTTATAAACCACGGGTATAACGAATAATATTTTCTATAAATTTGTAATTTTTTGTAACGTCTAATTAAGCTTGGTTAAGATTTTTATTTTTTTGTAAAATATTGTACGTTTAAAATTATTATTATTATTATTATTATTATTATTTAGAAAGAAAGGTTTTATAGTTCTCAACAAGTCCTCCAAATTTAGATCAAACAGGACATCATGAAACTATATTATTTCCGAACACTATGCGCGAAAACTTGGGGCTCCATGGAGGGCTCCATGGAGGTCATTTGGGTTTAATTGTACTGCTCTTATCTAAGTAGAATCGAATAAAGCTGTGATCAGCGAATGCTAAGAACGAAACTGCAATAAAAGCTAAAATGGAGTTCATGGAATTGTTCTTGTTTAGTTCGAATGCTGTAATGTTGCTGAGTGTGCTTTAAAAAGGAGTGTTAACATGAGTAAAACTTCGCTTCTTAGTTTTGGACTAGTTTCCATAGACATTACGTTTCATGTTTTTTTTAAATTCTAGATTGCTTTATAACAATGAAATAACTCACCTCCCAGAAAATGTTTTCTCAGGACTTAGTGCGCTACAATACCTGTAAGTTTGTTGACCCAAATAAACTTTCAAAATATGATATAGCTATGTGCGTGGTTACTGTAAAGAGTACAGTGTGACTTATATACAAAGCGACTCATACAGCTGATTTAAATAAAGTGTCAATAGTAATAAATAACCCTTTTTGGCTTGAGTCGTGTAGGACCTCTCGAAAGGTATGTTATTGTCTCGATACCCAAACCCAAAAGACTAAACAATTGAAGCAATGACTTAGACTTAAACAATAGAAGCTGATTACAATACCTAATAATAGCCGGTTGCGAGAGCTGCTAATTACTGCTTTGTTTTCAGCTTGGGTATCGAGCCAATCAAATGATACGTTTCGGGAGCTGCTACACAACTCTTTTTGGGTCTAAAATTAAGGTGGATTTGGACCTTAGCCTTCTAAGATTAATACTAACTGTTATTCCAGTTTGTCATGTTGGTTCTTTTTGTAACACCTATTTTTTCATTTGAGCGAGGTTCCCTTATTAAGAAAGGAGCACATAAAAAAATCAAGTTGATAGCTACCGACAAACATTAGTTTTGGCGTGTCGAGGAAATGACAATATCTCGAATAAATGCGTATGGTTATTATTATAACTATTATTACTATTTTTAGAGTAATGCTAATAATAATGATATTCACAATAATGATATTTTAATAAGTGTTTACTCCAAATGATTGCATGAATTATAGAAATTAACATTTTCTTTACAGCACGGGTATAACGAATAATATTTTCTATAAACTTGTAATATTTTATGTCTAATAAGGCATGGTTCAGATTTTTATTTTAGTGTAAAATATTGTAAGGTTAAAATTCGTATTATTATTATTATTATTATTGTTATTAATATCAATAATAATAATAATAATAATAATAATAATAATAATAATAATATTTATTATTATTTTTCTACTTATTACTTAGAAGTAAGGATTTTATATTTCTTAAAATGTCCTCCAAATTTAGAACAGTCAGGACATCATGACACTATTATTTTCGAATACTATGCACTAAAACTTTGATTTTTTACTTTATGATCCGTAAAGAGAAGGTTTTTCATAAACGCTCACGGAAAAATGTATGTGTTTCAATTGAACAGATTTGGTCTTGAAAATCCTTGTTCAGAAATCAGAAGTCTGCGTTAACAGCAGAAACCAGGGCCAGTACTCCTTAGTATTTGGCTAGAAATATTCTTCTTACTTTTTCCTCCGGCCGGGCGTTAGCCAGTTGCTGAGGGCCAGTCTCTTGCCTTATTATTCGCTGAGAAACGTTTACCTTTGTTTAAATACTTTTTGTATGATTTTTCCAGCTTTTTGGTGTTCTGTTTTAATTTTTTTTTATTGTTTTTGAAACTATCAAATCCAGTGTCATCCATTTTTGTTTTGATTTGTTCGCGCTGAGTCGTTCCTGTAGACCCTACGGAGGACAATTGTGATTAGTTGTACTGCTCTTATCGATTAAGTGAGTAGAATCGAGTAAGGCCGTGATCAGCAAATGCTGAGAACGAAATTGCAATATAAGCTAAAATGAAATTCATTGAATTGTTCTTGTTTAATTCGAATTCACAATATGAGACAGCTTTGCGCCTGGATACTCCACGAAGAATTGTCCACTGTCATCCATTTTTCCTTTGATTTGATCGCTCTGAGTCGATTGCGCGAACCCCATGGAGGTCATTTGGGTTTAATTGTACTGCTCTTATCTAAGTAGAATCGAGTAAAGCTGTGATCAGCGAATGCTAAGAACGAAACTGCAATTGATTGCATGAATTTTAGAAATGAACTTATTTTGTACACCACTGGTATATCGAATAATATTTTCTATAAGTTTGTAATTTTTTGTAATGTCTAATTAAGCTTGGTTAAGATATTTACTTTAGTTTAAAATATTGCAAGTTTAAAGGTATTACTATGATAATTATTATTATTATTGTTCTTCTTCTTCTTCTTCTAATCAGAAGATTTTTATTATTACTATACATATTATTTACAAATAAAGATTTTATAGCTCTCAAAAAGTCCTCCAAATTTAGAATCAATCAATCTTATCTAAGGAACCGAGTAAAGCCTTGATTAGCGAATGCTGAGAACAAAACTGCGAGAAAAGCTATAATTGAGTTCATGGAATTGTTCTTGTTTATTTCGAATTGTGTACTGTTGCTGCGTGTACTTTAAAAAGTAGTGCGAACATGAGTTAAAACTTCGTTACTTAGTTTTGGACTAGTTTTCATATACATTATGTTTCATGTTTTCATTTCTGGAAGGCTATAACAATGAAATAACTCAACTCCCGGAAAATGTTTTCTCAGGGATCACAAGTCTAGACGAGCTTTAAGTATACCCGCCCAAATAAACTTTGAAAATATGACATATCTATGTCCCTGGTCACTGCACAAAGAACAGTATGACTTATTTACAAAGCGACGCACACTGCTAATTTAGACAAAGTGTAAATAGTAATGTATATTAACCCCCCTTTTGGGTCTAAAATTAAGATGCATTTTCACATACCGTGCAATACTGTCGTGACGCCTCTTGTATTCACGTTGTGCCAACTTGCTGCACTCACTTGGTAGATGGTTTACACTTTCTCCTTTCTCTCCACACATCCTACACATAGGAGATTCTACATTCTTGTTAATGTGGAACTTGATATAATTAATTCTTAAAGCTTGCTCTTGGGCACTGCAGATCAATGCTTCTGTAAACCCTTCTGCATCCACGGCCATGTTTTATCCCAGTCCACTGCCGTCAAGTCTCTAACGTACTGCCCATGCATTTGCTTCCCTTTCAATTTGTTTTCTGTTTCCTGCTTTGCACTCTTCCTATACTCTTTTGGTTCCTTTGCCTCATCCGTCTTCACTGTTCCTCTCTCTCCCACATTCCTTAACAACACCTCATTACATCTCCCTACATACCAACCCAGACTGTTTTCTTCCTCCGGACACAAGCTTCGCAACTAATAAGTTCTCTGCCCCCTCTCTTCCTTGGTACATATATCCTTGCAGTGTCGCTCCTTGGGTGTAGCTCCTTATTCATTGTCATCACTTTCCTGGTCTTTCTATTCATGCTTTGCAGTTCTTCTTTCGTCCATCCAATCACACCTCCTCCATATCGTAGCAAGGATAACGCCCATGTGTTTACTGCTTTGATTTTCCGTCTACCATTCAATTTGGATTTCCATAACTAGTTTCAGTCTTCGCATGTACTAATTTCTAAACATGTCCTTCATTTCTTGTTCCTTCACTTTATCCAGTTCCAATATCCCCAAATACTTGTATCCCTCTTCACACACCTCCTTAATTGTCTCGCCATTCACAAGTTGAATACCCTCTGTCTTGCTCAGCTTACCCCTCTTCAGAACCGTCACTCCACACTTCTTTATGCCAAATTCCATTCCTATGTCTCGACTAAAAACCTGCACTGTGGATACCAGGCTATCCACTTCTTTTTCGTCTTTAGCAAAGAGCTTAAGGTCGTCCATAAAGAGCAAGTGATTCACTTTGATGTCATCCAGCATGTATCCTGCCTTGGCTTTTCTTAAGATCTTTTTAACGGTATCATACACGGTACAAACAGCAGCTGTGACAGACTATCACCCTGGAATATACCTCCTCTAACTTTTACCGTACCTAATGTTTGCCCACAAGATGTTAGTTCAGTGGTCCAGCTCATTATCGATGTTTCCGCAAAGCGATCACATTTTGTGCTACTTGGGCGAGTTTTAGGCTCTTAATAATCCAAGAATGTGGGACCATGTCATAAGCTTTCTTATAGTCCACCCACGCCATGGCCAAATTCCTGTGCTTATGTTCGCTGTCTTCCAGAACAGCTTTGTCGATAAGTAGTTGGTCTTTTGTCCCACGGCTCTTTCTCCTGTACCCTTTCTGTTCCACTGGTAGCATCTCATTCTCCTCGAGAAAGGTGTAGATGCAATCAGAAATTATCCCAGTCATTAGTTTCCACATAAGGGGTAGGCAGGATATTGGTCGGATATTATTCGCTCTTTGTGGGTCTTTTTGACATAGCACTGTCCTGCCCTTCGTCAACCATGCTGGGATCATATCTCCATTGTTAATCATGTGGTTCATTTGAATTGCAATTCTCTCATGCAGCGATGTCAGCTGCATCCCTAGCCAGAATCCCTGAACACCGTCAGGTCCAGGGGCCCTCCAGTTCGGGATCTTCTTGACTTTTGCTGCCACCATTCCAGTTGTTATAGTAAGATTTTCTTGCATTATCTCTGTTCTTTCCCCTTTCATTTCTTTCAGCCATTCTGCATTCTGTTCATGCTCTACATTCTTACTTCAAATTCCCGACCAAAATTGTTTACTTTCATCTGCATCTAGCACTGTTCCTTCAGACGTCATTTCACCATTTAATTCTTGATACACTCTCTTTAGGTCCTGCTAGCTGGAATAACCTGTTTAACCTGTACTCTTCAATTCTTAGTTCGTACCGTTCCAGTTCTACCGCCTTTGCCTGTAATCTTTGTTTTAATTCTTCCAGTACGTCTGCCTCTCCTTTTGCTGTAATCTTATATTTCCTGACTAATTCATTGTATTTCTCTTTCTTTCTTACCTCACCCCGCCTGTTTCTTTCCAATATATTAATATGGAGCCCTTGATCCTTCTCTTCCACCAAGGCTCTTGTTTATTTTTATTATTATCATTATCATTAACATTATCATTATCATTAAAATATAGATTTAGCCAAGCCTAAAAGCGGAGCTCCATGGTCATTTATTCTTACTGCCTGTACGGTTTGTGAAAATGTTTCCGGTTGCTGCTTTAATAATTAAATCATTTTCTTTGCTTTCTTCTATAGAAAAATGCATTGCCTAACTAGTGACTTCCACGGTAAATTTTACGCTAAAAAAACAATATCGCATGAATCACGAAGGGATGAGTGCGACATCGGTTTTTCCAGTGAAATCTACTTTGCAATTCACCAGTTTGGCAATAATTGTTTCTTGAACCGAATGAGTTTTAAAAGAAAACAAGCATTAAGCACAACCTCAGCGAGCGAATTGAAAAGGACAAAAAATCATTTCAGAGTCAACTGTCAATAGACAGCGAATAGGAATCATGCTAAAATTAGAAGCCATAAAAACAACTTTGTCAGTTCAAAGTCAAAGAAGAGTTTTACTGATGTACTTTATTCCACTTTATCTCTGAAAGCAAGAGCATTCACATCTTGATGTATTTCATTGAAACACGCCAGGTTGGCTTGGCACAAGAATCGGCAAAATACGGCAATGCAACCAACAAAGGACGAACTTCAAACACGATCTGGTCCAACACTTAAATATCGTTTAAGTGCTTTACAGAAACTTCTGAAAACACAATCTAGTGAGATTTCCCTCTAATTTTACGAGAACTCATTTTGAATACGTGTTTATCACATAAGGGCAAACTTTTCGTGTCACTGTCGAGACACAACGAAAAGATTTGGGCAAACGGATTAAAAAAGCACTTGTTCGCTCGCATTATAAAGGAAAACAAACAAACAAACAAATCAACTTTTTCTTTATGTCTAAAAGAGTACAGATAATTGTTATTTAATTCCAGTTGACAATAAAAATTCGATTTTCATTCCTGAAAAAAGGAAGAACGGATTAAACTACCTTTTAAAAATACGCATCCACTTTAAATAATAACAAACGGTTTAGTGCCCAAGGAAAGAATTTGTGTGCTAAGTATGAGCTATTGCTGGTATTCTGTTTTGTCGTTGTCGTTCTCGTTCTCTTTCGCTCAGTCTTTCTGTTCTAATCATAGGTCCTCCAGGCATCATGTAACCTTATCAGAGCTTCTAAAGATATGCCAAAAATTGCAATGCAGAGAAAAAAAGCAGCTCTAAGCAAATTAAAAATAAACACTCAGCTTTAAGTTTATATCCCTCCGATGCTTGACTTGAATAACTGCGTAGCCACCAATATGGACCACAGATATCATGATATGTCAAACTGGATTGAAACCATGCAGAAAGAAAACATCATCCAAACTGTTTTCCACCTGAACACGAAAAGCATTGACTGTGTAAGAACTTTCACTGATATATAGTATGGCCGTGTAGCCGCGTCGAGCCACAGAAAGCTCGCGAAAAATGAAGCCTCGCTTATGTTCAGGTGAGTTAACCTGGGTTGAGCCTGCAATCCCATCGAAAACCAGTACCTGGTCAGCGGTCAACTAAAAAAACAGCTGACCTCGGTGACCTTAAGCTTGAGCCCGCGATATGGTCATGTGATACTGGTCAGCGGATACCTTGTTGGTTAGAGTGCTCGACTCCGGATCAAGTGGTCCGGGTTCAGGTCCTGGTCAGGGACATTGTGTTGTGTTCTTGGGCAAGACACTTTACTCTCACGGTGCCTCTCTCCACCCAGGTGTTTAAATGGGTACCGGCGAATTTAATGTTGGGGGTAACCCTGCGATGGACTAGCATCCCATCCAGTGGGGAGTAGAAATACTCCTAGTCCATTTTTTAACATTTATACTTCAACCATATACCGAGGCTTGAACTGGGAATCTCTCAGGGATCCTTCTGTTGTTGTGACGTCTTCGTTGGCTCAGGTAGCCCCTTCAAAGTGAATATATATATATATATATATATATAGTGAGTAAAAAGGAAGCGAGGACGGACAACTTCTGACGTTAAAAAGTTGAAAAAATTAAAAATTTACTAAAACGTTTCGGTCAAAGACCTTCTTCAGTTATGACAACTTTTGAATAGAAACGAAACTTAAATAAGATTTAGGCGCTAACAATTACACAATACCAAGTGACAGCTGTCAAAAGAATATATAAGATTGCAAAAAGAAGAACAAAAAGTGGTGCTAATTTGTAGATGACAAAAAGGCTAAATTAGCGAAGCAAAAAAATTAACAAAACCCCTAGAGGGGCCCTTGAACAATATAAATCATAATGAGCTTCCCGGCCAGGGCCTTTGAGTTCAGCTAAAACCTAAGGGCCTGACGAAATCCAAGAAAAGGGCCTTAGAACGGTTAATCATGTAGGAATGTACTCTATGGGAAAGGAAACTAATTGTAACAAATTCTGTTTTTTGAATGAAATTCCTTCCTTTTATTTAAGCCGTGGGGTGCTAGAGAGAACAGCTGAGCACTCCAATAAGCCTCTTTTGTAATTAAAAGCCTATCGATTTCTTCAGAGTTGCATGAAGCCTGCAGCTGATCAATGCATTGAAACGAAAAATCATCTAGGGTATGTGGGACTTTGTTAAAATGCACTGCTACTTCGCAAGTTGTTTTGTTTGTAAGCATAGCAGATTTGTGATTACGGAACCTAATTCTAAAATCAGTGGTGGTAGATCCCACATATTGCAAGCGACATTTCTTGCAAGAGGCTAAATAAATAACGTTTTTAGAATCGCAGGAAAGACTGGAGTGAATGGTGTATTTTTTTTCCGTCTTAAAACTAAGGAAAGATTTAGATTCCACAAAAAAATTCTTACAAAGATCGCATCTATTTCTATTGCATTTAAAACAACCATTGTTGTGGTGATCCGTTCGTCCCTCTGCGGCGGTTTTCAAGCGGGATGGTGCTAACAATTCTTTAAGGTTTTTTGACCGACGGAAGGCTGGTATGACAGAGCCTCGAGGGAAGAGTTCTTTTAATTTGGGGTTGGATTGTAGAATAAACAAGTGCTTTCTAATTATGTTACCAACATCGGGTAAATTTGGATTGAATGTAACAACCAACGGAAATAGTTTCTTCGCTTC
>NC_090886.1:31525022-31532522 GCF_036669925.1 Montipora capricornis
AAAAAAGAATGACTTTTCACCATGGGTTCGTCCTGAATTGTTATGTTGGCAGTTATGCTTACTGCAAATTAAGCTATTAACAAGGCAGTCAGTTGCAGATACAATCAAAGTGCCGTGGTAAAATATTTCGCAAAAAGCTATCAAAAATGGGTCAAAAGGCGTAGAATATAACAACTCATGACGCTGTTAGATTTTGAAACGCTCCCTGATTTAAGAAATTTTCTAATAACAATTAATAGCTTTGGTTCAGTAGAACGTGCTCAAATGTATTACGCATCGGTTAGGAATTTGCAGTTTCATGCTTACTCAAAGATAAATTCGTGTAGGAAATGAAGCAACACTTCTAAGATTTAGTTTACACGTTTCAAGTAACGCCCTAGGCATAATACGTATGCGCGCGTATAAAAAGCGACTCGTAACAACCGTAATCGTTAGTTAGTTATTCCGCAACCGCTACAATCAGAGGATCAATCGGCTATAGGCTACCATTTGACTATATTGAGTTATACTCTCTGCTGTCGTCTGTGCGAGTCGTCACCTAAGTAAGTTCCTTATCTTTTACTTTCATTACAGGGTTGCCTATGGGCAAACCCAGTCGAGGTCTGCGTTAGTTTGTTGTTTTCTTTTTTTTTCTTTTTTAATTTTTTTTTTTTTTTCCGTGTCGGTAAAAGTCTTGCCTGTCACTCCCCTGGTAAGTAGTGTCTTTGTGTATAGAGCTTCTGCCGTATTTTCTTAGGATCGAGAGGGTAGTGGAACTGCGTAGATTTCTTTGTGGACACAGTAGAATCATTAACTTAGCCTGCAATGGCGTCGAAAAGTCATGCAACGCGAATGGCGTTTTAGTGGATCCTTAAACAAAATATATCCTTATGGAGCTCAATAATGGAAAGTCAGTTGGATAAAACTAGGCATGAATCTCAAAAGCGCGAGTACTGGACTTCGACAACAATCTATCGCCCGTTGAGACGAAATCAAATTGAGCAGTATTTACCTGAAGTACATGGTAATTTGACACAATTGAGTTTCTTGTCTTCACGCACGCAATGAAATAGGAAGAGGTTTTCGCCTCTAAGAGCAAATATGTTGTTTGTTTCAATAAAATTTTCGCTGGAAAAGGATTCTGTGGTATTTTCTGCCTTTGTGAATTATAATATCATGTTGTGTATTGAATTTTCGAGCTTAAGGTTCAAATGTGATATGGGAGAAGTTTTTTAGTATTGCTCTGTAAGCAGGAAGGTTCACAGGCCTGTTGGAAGCGTGCTTGAGTTTCAACAAAATGAGGCCAAAATCAGTGAAAACTTGTGACGCAGATGAATAATAAAGTAGCTGCTATTTCCAAAATGATGGAATTACCTGGTGATAAATAACGTCGCACGCGTCTTGGAGAGTAAATTGACTTTGCATAAACAAGAGTTGAGCGATTGTGATCTTTGTTTTGACTTCGCTCATTTCATTTTCAAACTTTATAACACTTGACAGAAAAAGAAACTTACAAAAACCGGTATCATGCCATCATTTGACACAGATGCTTCACTGTTTGGCGAGTAAACATGCCGCGGTAACTTAATCACGGCGCCCGCTGAATTCCGGCCATATCACTTTCGATTTTGCAATTTACTTGAACGTAGCAAAAATCTCCCAAAATGTTTGTCGCTGATCGTAACTTTTTATATTCTATATTCACGGTTCAAAATTAACAGGTGGGTTCATACCAGCGGAGTAAGTACACCTTAAGTATACCCGAGCTCAAGATCATGACTAAAACACCACACGAGTACATACGGGTAACATACGAGTAACATACGAGTAACATACGGAACATACGGATACATACGAAAACATACGACTGACATACGACTGACATACGAGTAACATACGAGTAACATACGGATACATACGATCAACATACGGATACATACGAATACATACCAGTAATACGAATGTTTTTCTCATAAAGGAAGCTCTAATTATAAGCCTTGCAAGCATTTTTCACGTCAGCAAACACGTACCCGGCTCAGTTTGAGGAAGGGGGGGTGGTGTTGATAGACCCTCCAAGGCTTTCGTTAAATTTAGTCACAGTAAAATAAATTCACATGGAGTGGAAAACCCTTAAGGCGGCGAAAGACGAGATACAAAAAACCCTCAAGCTGTGGCGCAACATTGTTTCGTTGCAAGTTCTGGTCGATGTTTCGCGTTTTTCACTTTGCGTGATCAACTTGACCCGCAAGAAAAACATTTGTTGCGGGTTGAAGAAATGCAGGGCGCTGAGTGGTTGATTTGCTAGTACAAGAGCACATTTGTTGCGCGACAAGTTGTGAGCTTGATGAAAAACGAGCAACAAAGCCAAAATTTGTATAGATCTGCGCTCTACTTTTCGCAATAACTTTCTTCAACCCGCAACAAATGTTTTGGTTGCGCAACAAGTTGATCATGCAAGGTGAAAAACGGGAGAAATCGACCCAAACTTGCAACGAAATAATGTTTCGCGCCAAGTTTAGGGTTTTTGTATCTCGTATTTCGCCGCCTTTAGCTTGCGCAACAAGATGACAGTATAATTTGGATGTTGCTCTCGTAGATGATTGACTGTCAGGCCAGTTTACATTTAAGACACGTAAGGAAGTCAGAGCAGGTCTGTCATAATCTTTTACCCCATTAAGCTTTCTGGCTTGATTTTGCACTGATTTTTTGCACTGATTTATCATAGGCAACTTAAGCTGAAATAGTGAAATCAAGATGGCGGATCTGATGACGTCACACGACATAAGCGACATCCAAATATATTGTCATCTTGTAGCGCAAGCTAAGGGTTTTGCACTCCTTGTGAATTTATTTTACTGTGACTAAATTTAACGAAAGCCTTGAGGGGGTTGATCAACACCCTCTCCCTCCCCCTCAAACTGAGCCGGGTACGTGTTTGCTGGCGTGAAAAATGCCTGCAAGGCCTATAATTAGAGCTTCCTTTATGAGAAAAACATTCGTATTACTCGTATGTATTCGTATGTATCCGTATGTTAGTCGTATGTATCCGTATGTTACTCGTATGTTAGTCGTATGTATTTCGTATGTATCCGTATGTTACGTATGTTACTCGTATGTTACTCGTATGTTACCCGTATGTACTCGTGTGGTGTTTTAGCCAAGTTGTTATCATCAATTAACACGGGATTAATCGATCTTTCTTATCCCAATGGATACAAAGAGGGCACGTGGCCTCGCGAAAGGAGTCGTGACTAGGAATATAAACCAAATTACCGATCTAATGACTGATGAAAACAATGTCGATGAAGTAAACAGGAAAACAAACGAACTGAAAGAAGCATTTGACAAATTTGAAGCCGCGCATAGGACATTTCATAGCCAACTGACGGAAAGAGAGGCTATCGAGGAGTCGACATCGTATTATGACTCGGTATTCGACCAGGTAGAACACATGCAAGAAATTGTAGACGTGTGGCTCACGGGGATCGAAACGACAAGGCTAATAAACTCTTTCCAGGTGCAAGTTAAACCAGAGGACAGTGTGTCAAACGTTGGCACACGTTCTCTCGTGTCTCGAGCATCACGCTCTTCACGCTCGTCGCAAACGTCACGCTCTTCGTCCCGCTAGTGCTAGAGCAAAGGCCGCAGCTAGAAAGGCCATTTTAGAAGCAGAAGCTGCTACGCTTAAGCGATTGCACCAAATTGAAGAAGAAGAGTTAAAACTGCGACAGCGCAAAACCAAGTTAAAATTCGAAACTGAACTGGCGAAGGCAGAAGCCGAAGAACTCGTTTATGCGCAAGCGGTAGAAAGAGAAATTGCCGCGAGCTATTTTCCAATAGAAGAACCGCAGGCTGATCCAGTGCCGGCTCCCAATGGAATCGAAATGGTTCTGAAAGGAGATAAGGTCGCACCTATAGCTAACGACATTGGATCAGAGAACCTCCCAGAACAGTCCACCCCCTTAACCCTACTTTGAAGTCTGTTGCAAAATCAGAGGAACCGGCAAGGCGGTTTAATCCAGAAGCCTCCGCATGGCGAAAGAAATGCGTGGAAGAGCCAACACCTGGCCAAAACTCTGTACCTCAGGCCACCTCAGTTACTCCACCAAAGGGTGATATTCAGCTCTTAATTCACCAGCAACAAGAAGCTATTATGGCATTAACTCTACCGCAACCTGAAATTCCTGTGTTCTCCAGCGACCCCATCGGGTACTGCGAATTCGTTCGCGCCTTCGAAAACCTTGTGGAACGAAAAACCTCAAGCGCTAGGTCAAGACTTTATTATCTTCTGCAATACACTAGTGGTTCTGTCCAAGATCTTGTGCGAAGCTGTCTAACAATGCCTGATGACATTGGCTATAATGAAGCTAAGAGGCTATTGGCAGAGCGATATGGGCAACCATACAATATTGCCACTGCGTACGTGGACCGCGTAATTAATGGTGCACCAATCCGTGTTGAAGATGGTCCTTCGCTACAGAAATTCTCTATACTATTGACCAGCTGTAGAAATACCCTCAAGGAAATTGGCTACCTGAACCGTCTTGAAAACCCTGACAGTCTGAGGAAAAACGTAGAGCGGTTGCCTTATCCACTGAGGCTGAAATGGCGTGATCTTGTGGATACAATCTCCCAGAAGGAAAAGAGGGATCCCAACCTGAAAGACATATCGGAGTTTGTGGAAGCAAGATCAAGAGCAGCCAACCACCCCATTTTTGGTAAGGTCCAAAGGGAACAGAGACCGTCCTTTAACTCCATGGCAAGCACGAGAAACAGACGAGACGGTAAATCTTTCACCACACAGGGACTAGAGCAACCCTTCCCACAGCGACCAAACAATAAAGAAGAAAGAAAGGAATTTAAGTGCCCCTTGTAAAAGAAACCACTGGCTGTCACAATGTGATGAGTTCAAGAAGTTAAGTTTAGGCGACCGCTACCAGTTCGTTCGTGCGAATAAGCTATGCGTTAATTGTCTAGTTCCTGGTCATTTTGTTCAAGACTGTCCAAAACGGAACTTTTGTCGTATTCAAGGGTGTACAAAGAAGCATTCAACTTATCTTCACGTGAAAGAAACGCCACCAAGTCAGAACGAGAAAGAAGGTCAAACCGAACCACCAACAACTCCAAATGCAGCACAAGCGAGTAACAGCTACTTAAACGTGAACACATCTCAAGTGACCAGCGTTTTGTGATAGGATTATCGATAGTTCCAGTGAAGGTTAAAGTAAAGGGTAGCAGTAAGAAAGTGCTAACGTATGCATTCCTGGATTCAGGCTCAAACACGTCGCTCTGTACAGAAGATCTTCTCAGAAAACTCGGCACCAAAGGGAAGAAAACGTCCCTCTCCCTCACAACCATGCAAACGTCTAGCCAGTCAATCGAGTGTTCTCTTGTGAATCTGGAAGTATCGGATCTCATCGAGCAAAACCAAATCGAGCTACCAATGTGTATTCTACGCAGCCTCCTCCGGTCTCAAATGACACCATCGGAACGCAAGAAGATGTAAACCGCTGGCCACACTTGGAGGCAATTAAAATGCAAAGTATAGAATCGGAAGTCGGTCTTCTCATTGGAAGTGATGCTCCTCAAGTGCTTCAACCGAAAGAGTTTAGAGAAAGCAAAGACGGCGGTCCTTTTGCAACACGAACAATTTTCGGATGGGTATTAAATGGTCCCCTAGGCAGAAAAGAAAGCAAGGCTCCTACTGCAAACTTCCTCGATACAAGCGCCAAGCTAAGCAAACAATTTGAAGATTTCTGCAACTTAGAATTCAACGACTCCAGCTACGAGCCTCAAGCTTGCATGTCACAAAACGACCGAAAAGTGTTACACATCATGGAAGGCTCAGCAAAACTTTCAAATGGCCACTATGAAATTGCCTTACCTTGGAAGAATGATCCACCACTTCTAATGAACAACAAATCACAAGCACGACAGAGACTACACCCACTGAAGAAACGTCTTCATAGAGATTTAGCTTTACACAAGAAGTACAGAGACTTCATGGATGATCTGATTAACAAGGGCTACGCAAGAAAGGTTAGCAAGGAAAATCTGGACTACTCAAACGTATGGCATTTGCCACATCACGCTGTGTTTCATCCCCAGAAACCTGACAAGGTCCGCGTCGTATTCGACTGTTCAGCCAAATTCCAGGGTACTTCTTTAAATGACCAGCTGCTACAGGGGCCGGATTTGACAAATAACGCTTGTCGGTGTATTAACACGGTTCCGGCAAGAGCAAATCGCTTTCATGTCTGACATTGAGGCTATGTTTTATCAGGTTCAAGTGCCCCCTCGAGACTGCGACTATCTGCGATTTTTGTGGTGGCCAGACGGCGATCTGAACAAAGACCCTGAAGAGTACCAAAGTTAGTTCATCTGTTCGGTGGTGCCTCGTCCCCGAGCTGCGCAAATTTCGCCTTGAAGAAAACTGCAGAAGATAATAAGGCAGCCTTTGATGCAATCACAGTAGAGACTGTTAAACGAAACTTCTACGTCGATGATTGTCTAAAATCCGTCGCCACAAATCCTGGAGCTATTCGTCTGGTGGGAGAACTCCGTGAAATGCTATCCAAGGGAGGATTTCGTCTCACTAAATTGATATCGAATTAAAGAGACGTAATCAGCTGCGTTCCCGAAATTGAAAGAGCACCATCGGTTAAGAATCTCGACTTAAGCAACAATCTAGCACTCACTGAAAGAGCTCTTGGCGTCCAATGGAATGTACAGAAGGATACATTCAGCTACAAAATCGCTGGAAAAGATAGACCGATCACAAGGAGAGGAATTCTGTCCATCATTTGCTCGGTGTACGACCCTCTTGGCTTTGTTTCACCATGCATACTACCCGCTAAAGCAATTCAACAAACTTGTGTCTCAAGAGCCTCGGATGGGATGATCAGATTCCTGAACCCTGCAAGCAAAAATGGCAAACATGGCTGAAGGAACTCCCCAAACTGGAACAGTTTGAGATTCCGCGATGCTTTCAACGGTCAAACTGCTCAGACATACAACGATGCGAGCTCCACCATTTCTCCGATGCATCTAGCCAAGGCTATGGAGCTGTCTCATATCTTCGCCAAATCGATATACATGGTGAAGTTCACTGTTCGCTAATTATGGCAAAGTCCAGATTGGCCCCTCTCAAGGCAATGACGATCCCACGAATGGAGTTGTCAGCGGCAGTCTTAGCAACAAGGCTGGACCGCATGATCAAACAAGAGGTTGACATGGCTGTTCACAGCTCTACGTTTTGGACTGACAGCACATGCGTTCTTCGCTATATAGAGAACAAAGATAAGAGATTTCAGATCTTTGTTGCCAACCGCGTGTCGGCCATTTTAGACCAGTCTACAGCTGCGCAGTGGAGATACGTTGAAAGTACGCTCAACCCGGCTGACGAAGCATCCAGAGGAATGACAGTAGATGAGCTGTTAATGAATGAACGCACGGACCACCGTTCCTGAAGAAAGCCGAGCAGTCATGGTCACAAAGACCGGAGAACCTGGGCGAGATCCC
>NC_090886.1:31537522-31542522 GCF_036669925.1 Montipora capricornis
AGATTTCATACAACATGTCAAAGCACATTCTGTTGTTTCTGTTGTATTCGAAACAAACTATCTGACAAACTTTACTAAGTTTGTATATAAAAAAAAAACTTTATTTACAAACATTGCAGAGAATAATAAAAATTCAAATGAAGTAACTATTGTTAAAACTAGTGTAAAATTTCATATGCCACATGTTAAAGCACATTCTGTTGTTTCTGTTGTATTCGAAACAAACTTTCTTTCTTTCTGTCACCTAGGCGTAACGCTTGCTAGCAATTTATCTTGGAAACCGCATATTTTTAATGTTTATGAGAGAGCTTGCAAGAGAGCGGATTAAGTTAAAGGGTTTAAAATTCAAACTTAGTAGAAACGCTCTCGAGAGGCTCTATAAATCTCTCGTTCGCCCTGTAATGGAGCATGCAGATCTGGTTTGGGATGGATGCACTGAAAACGAATGTGATATCCTCAAACATGTGCAACTCGAGGCTGCGAAAATTGCCACCGGGGCTATTAAAGGAACTGGTGAGCATCGCATTGCGCTGGGAAGAAATGATGTCGAGAAGGCCTGTTCATAAAGTGGTACTTTATTACGAGATTGTAAACAACCTTTGTCCTAACTATCCGCTTAAAAATAAGCTCGGGTTTTGCACTATGGTTTAACAGTAGTGTTAGCCCTTATTTGATTTTTTAAATGTTTCTGAAGGAAAACATGCAAAGATTAGTAAAAACTGTTGTGTAATCGTTTGATTGGTTGGACAAAAAATCATGGCACAAACTTCCTCGGGAAAGCTCCTGAATACTTCTTGTTTTTCTAGAAATATCACACGATATGTGCAAACAAGTGCCGTTCTTTAAAAATTTCTCAAAAGAAGTCGGAAATGAGTGAGTAATACTAATAGCGGAGCTCCATACGCATAGGAACCCATGAGTTGCATTTCTTATGGTAATCTTGGCCAGCGGTATTACTCGTGCAGGTGGGCGCGTACGCACGACGACGACGACGACGAAGTAGCCCAATAATACATATTAGTATAATTACATAGGTGATTATTGAAAATTCTCTGCGCTGATTGGTTGCCGTTGAGGTGACTATTACGCCATAATCACCTTGTCGAGTGGTCTATAGGAGGATATGTCGTTCAGTTGTAGGCATGCATTGATGTACCAGTTTCTGTCTATGACAACTGTGGCTGGTCCTTTGTATGCTGATTTAATAATGATGTCGTTACGTTTCCTGTTTGTTTTGAGGGCATCTCGTTCGCGTTTGGTCAAATTTTCACATACGGTCGAGGACGTGATGTTGATAATGTCATCAGGCTATAGACTTAACTGATTAGAGTGTAATTGTGAAGTGCTAGTTTTGTACCCCATATGAACCATTTGAGCTTTAGCCCTACTAATGGAAATGGGCCCACACAAGGACAGAGAAAAACTCTGAACAGGGTGGGAATTGAACCCACGACCTTCGGATTAGATCACCGCTGCTCTACCGACTGAGCTACAAGGTCTGACGGGAACAGGCTGTTTTTTATAGAAAAGCAGGTCATTTTCTGTAGACGAGTTCACGCTCTTTAGTGCATCATGGGTAATCAGGGCAAGACGGAGAGAATTCAAAGGTTTGTGTGGAGTTCAAAACGGTGAAAAGTATTCATGATATGCAATTTTGTTCTTTTTTATTTCCCAAAACAGAAGATATGTGCTCAAAGGTGCGGCAGAATAAAGTTGGAGAGGCTATTGTAAGAATTACTTTACTAAACAAAGTTTCTGCCATCCCGTAATTCCAAAGGCACAAAATTACAGAGAATGTATGGAGGCAAAAAAGCAATATTTAGGAATTCAAAAGAATAGATACCAAGTCCAGTTAATCTCAGTTGTGAACTTGAACTTATTTCTTTGGTTTATGAAAGCGAAAGTCTAAAAAGTAGAGTCATGTACAGTTTATTTGCTCTTTAATTTCCATGCAAAACCTTTGAATTTCCCGCCATGTGGCCCTGATTCTCCATGATGCACTCAAGAACGTGAACTGGTCTATTGCGTCTAAAATGTAGGGCGAGAGCTGATTTTCTGTTGGGAGGAGTCCTCCAGGTGCTTTTGAGACGGAAAGGATTGAGGTTAGTTTTAAGGAGAGTTGCCGCCATGGAAATATTCAAGGAGTCGCGTCATGACATCACCATAAAATCAGCAGACAGAAACTGATACATCAATGAATGCCTAGTCATCGACACATCCTCCTATAGACCACTCGACAACGACATAACCGCCGCAGATAGTATACAAAAACGCGTCCTCAGTGGCTAACGCTAAGAGAGAGTGTATTGAAAAATTAAAAATTAAAGCAGCCGAATGGCACAGCTTGGGAAAGCAGTCATTCAAGGGCACCCAACGAGAAAATTAAGCCAATAGCCTTTGAGAGACATTTCTATGCTTATTGTAATGTAATGTAGAAAGACTGTCTAAAGAGATGTTTTTATCACCAAGGAGAATTTGATCTGTTTGGATATCTTAGCCGAAAATTGAAGTGTCCGAAAATCTCGGAATGATATTTAATTCATTTCAAAAACTGCTAGCTGAACTTTACCTTCTAAGAACTTCCCCGCAGAGCATTTACTAATACGAAACTGCTAGGTGACCTTTTTAAGTGCTATAAATTGCAAAATTGTAAAAAAAATATCCCTTCCTAAAACGTAAGAGACTATACTTTTCCCTAGTTGTGAATCTTTTAGGTGGTGTTTTAGAAAAGAAGTCTATAGCTGTTTAGCAACAAAGAACCGAAATTCTAAGAACAGTTTGACTCTTCCGAACACATATTTCCCCAAACACATATTTCACTGAAAATTATCGCTGGGTGTCCCTGGTCATTGGTCATTGGTTGAATTATTGTTGGCCTTAAATTTTGAACAGAAATTCCTTGTTTCACGTATAATAATTCATCATTCATCATTCATCACGTAAGGGCGTGCGTGCGTTGTAAATTAGAGACATTATTCTCTCCGATTTTGCACATTTTGAATATTTACTGCCTGTTGGAGGCAATAAAGATGTTATTTTACAGCCCAGCAGAAACGTTTGGTAAACTAGTCAAAATTTCAACATCGCCATGGTTTTCTCATTCCTTTGCAGTTCCCTGCTGATAAATTAAAATGCTTGGGGATTTAAATGCTTATTGAAGTACAGTCAAGAATGGAAACCATTGAGCATCTTGCAGCCATCATATTTTGGATGTGTAGTTTGTGGAGTAAGTAAAAGACCTTTTTATTTTGTTTTCACTTATTTGTCGAATTAATTAGAAATTAATCCTTACTTTGCTTGGTCAGTCATGGGATGTCCATCTTAACTCCTGAGGACAATTTAGGTATATATTCATTGCCAGTTTCTGTAATAGCCCATTTCCGAGTTGCTGCATACCTCAGTTTCAAAGCGAGTCCTGGTGCACAACCATTCAAATGGAAATGAGTTGGATATTCTTATGCAAATCAAACCCGTTTCCCTTACAATAGTTGAGCTCCAAGACTCACTTCGAAACCGAGACTAACAGCAACTCGGAAATGGCCCATTTAACGGTGAATCGTTGATATTACCTGATGAGTGTGGGCATACGAAACAGAGCTGTAGTAATTAAACGATGAACTACCTCTGAGAGGTATACATATATACGCCATGCCAGAGTGCTCAAACTAGCGAGTATATATATTTAGTAAAATCCAACTAGTGGTCTATTATCAATGCTGCGTTCTGATTGCTTGAGCTACTAGTAGGCTATTTGTTATAGCCCACTAGTAGCGAAAAGCGCTGGCTTTGAAAACCAAAACAACAATTAAAGTCTAGCTTTAACTAGCGAAAGATGTTTTGTCTCGATATTTTTTTGACCAACTAGTTGGATTTTACCAAAACAATTATTCCTCTCGCCCTCATGGCCTCTGAGTCAATAGCCCATTCGGCCTTCGGCCTCATCGGCTATTGACTCAGAGCCCATTCGAGCTCGAGGAATAATTGTTAAATATATAACTAACTGCAGACAGTACTGCTTCGGCCTTCTGGGCCTCATCAGTGCAGTGCTGATGTCGAGGATGGAGGTAAAGCTTATAAAGCCACCCCAAATGTCACACACATGTGGTACATCTAAGCCATGCCAGAGTGCTCAAATTAGCGAGCTAGTGAGCATGCGCAATTGCTAGCGGCAATGACTCATCCTGGTAAAGTGCTCAATTTGGACATGAAAGCAAAAGCTTTGTAATGCCAAAGAGCTATATCTAACTGCAGACAGTACTGTTTCGGCCCATATATATATATATATATATATATATATATATATATATATATATATATATATATATATATATTTATATATATATACCTTAAGATGTGTCCAAGTTTATCCTACGAAGAGTGCTCTACACCCACAAGTGGGGGAGCGTTACAATAATTCAATAAATGGGACTAGTCGTTTGATATTTGCCTACAGGCCTGTTTCGTGGAGGCTTTAGGCTTCCACTCTTCAGGGCTTTTTAATTAAACTGTGTGTTGCCTGCAGTATTTATAAATGGTCATCTTTCCACATACGTGCGTGCAAAAAATTCACGAGGTCATTAGTGTAAGTGTCCACAAACTCGCTATCACAAGCATTCACAAGATCGCTATCATAAGCATTTACAAGATCGTTCGTGCGTAGCGTAACTTAAATGCTTGTTATCACACTATCCGTTCTTTATAAGAAATTTTCTTGCGTGCTATCCGTTCTTTATAAGAAATTTTCTTGCGTGCCTACATGTGCTAATCAATTCTGATCTTTTGTTCAGGGATGCAAGATCGCTGTGACAGATGATAAAGAACTTTTCTAAGTTACACAGATTGCATGTTTTTGTTACGTTCGTGTACGCTCTCGCCTTTCCCAGGATCTTCCATGTTACTTGATAGTTAGCTCCTTCTTCCTTTAAATGCCATATGTGTTTACTCAGCTCGGTTTGATTCCGTTGCGTTTCCTTGATAAATGATTGCTTGTGATTTGCGAG
>NC_090886.1:31547522-31555022 GCF_036669925.1 Montipora capricornis
AGGCATCTCTTGTCGAAGGCCCCACCGCCCCGGTCTTGGACCGCCCCAATGCTTTGGAAACAGGCTGCGCCGGTTTTCAAGCTAAAATCTAAGGAGCCACCTCCTTCAAAATTAAGTCAGATATCAAAGCAGAAGTGAGCAGACGGTGCCTAAACAAACTTGCTCAACCAATTCCAATCAGGTTGAGGTTCGCATTGGCCACAGCATTCAATTCGTTTTCCGATTTCTGGATTTAAAAAAAAGGTACATCCTAATGCCTTGAATTTACTTTGCACTTTCAGATGCTTTTCATAGCTATGATTCCAGCTAGGACCAAACACTAATCCCCTGCAGCTCAACAATGCCACGTATAGATTTCACTCATGTCTAACGGCTGGTACATGCATGAAGGACCCATTGGTACCTTAAGGGTCAAACTAAGATATTTTTCTGACTTGCACTAATTAACTCCTATACAAAAGATGGGTTCTGGGTAATTTCAAAGTTGTAGGCATTTGATTTTTGCAAAGCCCTGACACATACATACTGACTGTGATTGACAAAGTCAAATGCCAACTCACTAAAATATAAAATCTATTTCAGGCTACTCACCCTCCTCCCCCCTCCAGCAAATGTTAAATTGCAAATTAAGTCGTCCGTAACAATTCCATGCCTTGCAATCACGAGAAAGAGAGACTTGCTTGTCATGCAAATAATAAAATAGTGAAAATTGTTTTAAAACAAGTTACAAGGGTTTGAGAAAATACGCGCGCTGATTGGTTAAAAATCGTGTTTCTATAACTCGATGGAGACACAGAACTAGCCTTTGACGAAGTGATGGCGCGAGCAACGAAAATTTACATTTTGATAATTAGAGTTAACAAGTTGTTTTCCTCTTTCTCGTCGCGTTGTTTTCTAAAAGAAATAGAAAACATGTACTCCGTGTTTCTATCGAGTTATAGAAACACTCGTAAAAGTTTGGGAGAACTCGAAAAAGCTCCCTGCGGCTCGTGTTCCCACAGCATTTCTCGTTCTCCCAAACTTTCACTCGTGTTTCTAGAACTCGATAGAAACACTGTACGTGTTATCTAGTTCTTAAATAAACGTTAATTGAATTTCCAAGAGTAGAAAATACCATTGTTATTTTTGACTTTTTGGAAACGTTAAAAGAATTCCAATTGAATAAGGTAGCTAACTTTAAAAAGTTACAACCAATTTTTTTTTGTTTAGCTTTTATGTTTAAAGTTCCTTTATGAAATCCACGCAATAGAGATGCAAGTTTTGCATCAAAAAGCCTTATTGCACTGGCACTTGTTGCAGAATTGACATGCATGAAACATTCACCAATGTTGAGTCACACTCAACTCTCGCAGTCAGCCATTAACCTGTATTGAAAGGCAACTTGTATAAACAACGTCTAACGGCTTCCGAATGATTGCGAAAGAGTTTCTCTTTACCAAAGCCCTTTACACGTGCCATCACTGTATATCAGCATTTTAATGATACATGAAGTAGTGTTGCAAATCAGTCTCTTATGATTCGACCGGGCTTCACGATGAATCGACTCAATTCGTGATGACGTGGCATCAGGACGTCTCTGTATTGTATGAAGCAAATACTCGCCAGAAGAAGGTTTCTGTATAACACAAATAAGTAGTAAGGCAGATAAATTTTCAGAAGAATACAGAAAACAGCAAGGAGTTGCCTTTAAAACCCAAGGCATGATGAGGAATGTCAAAATAATTGTTCAGTACGACATTGTTTGAAGTAACACCGATCCTATGTCGTTATCTTTCGACGTCAAGAAATTTTGATAGGGAAAATTTCTGGAAATTCTTTGCTCAGACGCCCATCACCTACAAAGCAAATTGACCTCAAGGATGACATGACCAAAGGCAAATCGCCTGAAATAAACGTGCTTTTTAACAGCATGCACTTCATTTGTGGAAGTTAAGGAGAGTCTATTCTTTACACTCCGGCCCAGACAAAAGGAATCTAATATTCCAGGCCGGTCAAGTAACTTGCAAGTCCTGTCTTTCATAAATTTCATAATTCGAGACCCTTTTGACCTTCCCACACAGTTTTGTTCCGATATGGAACATCAAGTAAATATTTTCGGATCTGGAGGCCAATTGATTTTGAGAGGGCGACAGCGAACCCGAAGAAATGCTAGCAGCTATATCGATTTTCGTTCGCTCAACCTCTCCGTGTCTGAAAAATCATGCTTTGCTCGCCAAAACATTTTCTCCTGGGATTCTCTAGAGGTCGACTTGAGGCAAGTCTAATATCAAAACAACAAAGAAATGTTTTTCCGACATGCTCTTAACAGACGTTTATCTGCTTTTCAATCCTTGCAAGAAAACTTCAGAAGAAACGGCAACGTCGTTGAAAAGCAACCACCACGCGCGCAGATGTAATGATACGCCAAGCCTACCAACTACGTGGTGCGTCTGGTTGGGCAGAGGTGCTGCAAGGTATTAGAGGAGAAGTTAATTGTCGTATGGTAGGAGATTGGCTAAAGAATCACAACAATCAAACAAACAAAGGATATTTCCCGAAGACAGCCAGGGTCGTACCCAGGATGGGGGAGGGGGGGGGGCCAATTCCTGGGGTGCCCGTGACCCCCCTTTTCTGACAGTCACCAAGATACAACAACATATTGCAAGCCATATCTGTGAGACTGGAACGGAGTAATTTATGTCACCTAGAACTTACTTCATCTATGCAGCTATTTTGTAGGCTTGTCCCTTTCCCCGCATTCTCTGCTCACCCAAAAAATTGTCACTTTCACTAAAAACCCTGGGTTTGAGAAAGTGTGAGCCTCTCCCCCCCCCCCACAACACCCTGAAAAATTCTAGCTACGCCCCTGAGAGAGCTGAAGCTCAAAGAAATCAAGCTTAAGTCATATTGAACGGGTACAGTGGAAAATAATTCAGAAATCTCAATATCAAATCGTAAAGACCACTAGGTTGCATGACACATACATCTGCATCTGCATTTGTATCTTCATTTGTCTGATCCAGCACCCGGCAAAGTCCTCTCGAATTGTGGCTGTTTTTGATTTGGTACCTAATACACACCAAAACAAGGAATGCTCAAGACTATCAAGGAAAGAAATACAATGCAAAACGAGCGAAACAAACGAGCAAAGCCAACGCTTAAATGTGTGGAAAGGCAGTGCAAATGCCATGGAAAATCCATAATTTCATCGAAATATTTGTTAACAGCAATGCCGCTGAATTTTGGGTGCAACTCTGCATTGATAATTCAATATAAAAGTTCATGACTGTGAACAAAATGACAGACACTAATATTAATCCATGAGGACTCCATAACATAAAGGTGTTTTTACTGCTTGTTGCGGGAAGCGTTTTATGAAATGACGTTTTGTTGAGTATTTTACGCACGTAATTGTAACCAATTGCATATATTATACGGTGCTTTCCATATGATATATCATTAGTGTAAACAGTGTAAATCTCTATTGTATTAGTAAGGGAGAAAACACACAAGACACACATGTGAAAGCCTTAAAATTTACGTGACATTTGTGATTTTCCTGTATATTTACAGGGGTAGCTTCATCCGAACCATGCTCCTTCATGGTCATTGGCTCAAGTGGTGCAATCAATTTGAGTTCCTCATTCGTCATAGAAAATACTTGCGTCTGGCATATCGCAGTACCACCTCATCACAATATACGTTTAAACTTTACTACCCTTAATATCGTGAACCAACCTGGCTCGAACATCAGTTCGGTAAAAGTCTGTGATGGAAGGAACGAGTCTCAAACGTTGCTTGGGTACTTCACTGAAACGAAGAGTCATTTCTCCATACAATCGAGTGAACGCTACATGTTGGTAGTTGCAACTGGCGTTGCAAGCTTTAAAGCAGTTTATACTTCTAGAGCAAGAAGAGGTAATTCCAAAAACAATTCCTCATTAATATCACAGTTGTAGTGAGAACTTATAATTTTCATCATGGTCTTACCCTTAAATTCAAATCTAAAAGCTTTCCTGTTTACCGCAGAACCAACCAAAAGCAAATTTTGGGCATCACATAGGTTTGTCTCAACAGAGGAGTACTACTATGTCCGCTGGACTCGCAAATTTGACTGGGATATGAAGAACTATGATGACATATTCAGATATGGGAAATTCGTTTTCCAATGAAGTTGGTCGATCATTTGTTGGTGCCGTTGGATTAAAGTCTTGGACCTGTGGCTGGAAACATTAAAACCCTTTTTGGTGCCTTTTTGTGAGGAACATTCATGACAAGTTAAAATGACATTATTCGATAATAAATTTTACATCAATCTAGGCACACTAAAAACGTGTAAGAATTCTGGAGATGGTCTTATAGCAAAGTAACTATTTTGAAGGTTCTGAGTTTCGTTTACAATGTGTTATAGTTAACTGATGGCTAAAATTTGTACATCGTCTTTTATTGCAGCTAAACCAAGGGTAATGATTCCTTTGCGAATGGTTCGAACAGTCTCGGAGCATTATGTGTGGTGCTCTTCTGAAGGGACGCCACCGATCAACATATCATTGATGAACTCAACTACAACCTTGGCTTTCGGGAAGGGAATAGTGTGGAGCAAACTCAACCATGATGGTAACTATAGTTGCGTCGCTACCAATGAAGTTGGCACCGAATCAAAGACGTTTTACGTTTCTCTTATAGGTGAGATTATACTGACTTTATTTCCCTCCAAATGTGGTTAGTTCATCATCACACGAAACAAAGCTGTAGCAATAAAGCGACGAATTAATTTCCAAGTCTAAAATAATTTTTCCATAACATTATTACCCCTTATCAGTAGTTTACAGCTCACAGCTCTACGCAAACCATTTTCTCCCGAGTGGAACCGAATCCTCTTTTGTCGTTAGTCGTTTTATTCCGATTTCCACTTGTTTATAATCAGATAATTCATTCGCACACGTAAGAATTACAGCTCACTTTCTTTTGAGACAAGAGCGCCCCAACATGAAACACAAAAAACCTCCCGGCCAGAATATAATCTTATAAAATAATTTGGCCATTTAAGGTGGCTCAAACCAGTTTTAACACTTGAAAGAAACTTTCTTATTAGAATGATTGACACTACAGCACTTTGTCACTTAACAGCAATGTTATAGTACCATATCAAACACCAATTATTGCTGAAAAAGATTCGGTCATTTTTGAGACGTAAAACGTTACCGTGGCAACAGCAAATCCCAGCAAAAACATCTCATTTTTTGGCTTTAGCTGCTCATATTTCAAAAACGACTGCGGTAACCCCATTTTTTATTTCTGAAATGTAATCAGCATGCCACAATAAAACGTTCTGCAAAGTTTAAAAAATTCTGTGGAGCGGAATTCAGAGCCACCTTAAATAATTGAAAATTTAAGGTAGCTCTAAATCCGGTCCACGGAATTTTTTTAAACTTTGTAGAGAGTTTCATCTTGACCTGCTAATCACTTTTGTGCAATAAAAAATTCGGGTCACTGAGTTCGTTTTTTCAGATATGAGCACCAAAAGCCAAAATATAGGATGTTCTTGCGAGGATTTCCTGCTGTCATAATAACTTCTTACGTCACAAAAATGACTGTATCTTGTTTAGCAATAAATGATGTTTCACATGGTATCATAACATTGGTGTTACGTGATAAAGTGTTGTAGTGTCAATACAAGGTCTCTTCAGTGAAAGTGTTGAAACTGGTTTGAGTCGACTCAAGTCTTTAACGCATAAACTGTATTTTCCGAAGTGTGAGATTTAAATCAAATCCCATAAAGGTTGGGCTATTTCTTTACTTTTTCACAAAGCTTTGATTATCTTTCACAGATTTTCGCGTTTGTGTGAATTTGTGTGACTGCCGCGGCACTACATATTGGCGGCTTCCATTTCGGAACATCTTTTACTGCTCAGGGAAATATTCAGCTCATCTGTTGAACAACATTCCAACAACCACGACAATGCTGTGAGTTATTAACTGACGATACTCCTAAAACACTTGTATTTATTGCTTCTACCTCCAGTCAATTGTATACACGCAAACTTGGTAACAATGTAGTAACCTTTCACTTGCTGATGAAAACTAACCGCGAAATATCAGAAGAATTAAATTTATCCTCAAAATCATGCTATTTGTTAAAGGCATTTTTTTTATTTGAGTGTCCTAACAGACTTTTTCTGCATAATAATGCTAAAGGCAATCTTTTAGCATCATCGTGCAGAAAAAGTGGTAAAATGGAGACTGAAGAACTTGGGATTTAATATCAAGGGTGCTAATGAGAAACAACTTTGGCCTAACTAGCCACATAAGGAGAAAGATTTTCAATCTGAGAAGATGCCGTGGATGGTTGTTCTTTCCCGTCTATATCCGTTGCATTAAGAGGTTACGTAAACCTAAAAAGTCCACAGCATTGTTAATTTTATGGTTATGACTGCTTCAGTTAGTTCTTCCTTCCAGCGGTACGGCAAAACACTCGTCTCCTCATACAGTAGCATTTGCTCACTTTAAACTCCCCCCGAAACGATGGAATTCTCAAAGGTTTAAAGCTGGTATTCTGATGATGCTAGAGCCAACTGTGTTATTTGTAGCAAAAAGAAAAAAGAAAACTGCGGTACTCTCCGGGAAGACCAGTCCATGATCATCAGGACGCGAACAATCGATGAAATCGATGATCGGAAAATAAATCGAACAATCGATAACAATAGATATCCTGTTAGATAATTTACATCGAATCGCAACGGCCAATCTATAATAACACAAACGTGGCCGCGAATCATCGATTGCCTTCGACTGGCAATAAAAAACTCTAAGCATCTCACGTACGTGCATTAGTTTGAATTTTTGAGATAAGTTGAATCTGTTCACCCGATTGTTTGTTTGGTTTCGACAAATCAACAACACCCGCTACACACCTCGTTATAGCGATAGCCGTTCCTCGTTCCTTTTGCTTGTTTCGTTGTCAGATGCTGTTTATGTGAATTTCTTTTTCTAATTTTTTCAACCCCGTTTGTACATCGCACCAAGACGACGGATATATTACCCTTATGCCATAGTAGTGCAGCGTTTAGTGTTATAGTAAATAGCCTGAGTTACCATAGGAGCGTAAGAATTCTCGAGAACAGTTCGCATTGCCAATTCAGTGTTCACAATCGATGTCAGTTAATTGATCCGGAGGGCGTAAAGTGCAGGTTGCAGGTTGCAGGTTGCATGTTAGGGTTGCAGGTCATTGTTTTACTATAATAACTGAGACAACCCAAACCTTTACAAAAATGCTAACCTTAGGCTAACATTGTTTTTTAGGCCTAATGTTAGCATTAGCAAAGTTTTGGGTTGTTTCAGCTATGGTGAAAAAGTGACCTCCAGCTCTAACCTGCAACCTGCAACCTGCAGTTTACACCCTCCATTAATTGATCGATTGGTATCGATTAGCGATAAAAGTTGATAATCGATCAAAATCAATCATCACAAATTTCTTTGGCATGTATTGGTTATCGAATATCAATATCAATCGATTAATTG
>NC_090886.1:31565022-31595022 GCF_036669925.1 Montipora capricornis
ATGACAATATCTCGAATATATTATTACTATTTTTATAGCAATGGTAATAATAATGATAATCATAATACTGATACTTTAATAAGTGTTTACTCCAAATGATTGCTCGAATTATGGAAATGAACACTCTTTATACACCACGGGTATAACGAATAATATTTTCTATAAATTTGTAATTTTTTATAATGTCTAATTAAGCTTGGTTAAGATTTTTATTTTATTGTAAAATATTGTATGTTTAAAAGTATTATTATTATTATTATTATTATTATTATTATTATTATTATTTCTATTATTATAATTTAGAAATAAAGATTTTATACTTCTCAACAAGTCTTCCAAATCTAGAACAATCAGGATATCATGAAACTCTGTTATTTCCGAACACTATGCGCGAATGGTTCGATTTTTTACTCAATGATCCGTAAGGAGAAGGTTTTCCATAAACGCTCGCGGAAAAATGTATGTGTTTTAATTGAACAGATTTGGTCATAAAAATCCTTGTTCATAAATCAGAAGTCTGTATTAAAAGCAGAAACCAGGGCCAGTACTCCTTAGTATCTGGCTAGAAATATTCTTTTTACTTTTTCCTCCGGCCGCGCGTTAGCCAGTTGGTGAGGGCCAGTCTCTTGCCTTATTATTCGCTGAGAAACATTTACCTTTGTTTAAATACTTTTGATTTTGTTTGATTTTTTTGCATCTTTTTGTTGTTCTGTTTTACTTTCTTTTATTGTATTCTTTGGAATTATCAAATCCACTGTCATCCATTTTTGTTTTGATTTGTTCGCGCTGAGTCGTTCCCGTAAACCCTATATGGAGGACAATTGGAATTAATTGTTTTGCTCTTATCTATTAAGTAAGTAGAATCGAGTAAGGCCGTGATCAGCAAATGCTGAGAACGAAACTGCAATATAAGCTAAAATGAAATTCATTGAATTGTTCTTGTTTAGTTCGAATTCACAATATGACACAGCTTTGTGCGTGGATACTCCACAAAGAATTGTCCACTGTCATCCATGTTTCCTTTGATTTGATCGCTCTGAGTCGATTGCGCGGGCTCCATGGAGGTCATTTGGGTTTAATTGTACTGCTCTTATCTAAGTAGAATCGAGTAAAGCTGTGATCAGCGAATGCTAAGAACGAAACTGCCATAAAAGCTAAAATTGAGTTCATGGAATTGTTCTTGTTTAGTTTGAATGCTGTACTGTTGCTGAGTGTACTTTAAAAAGTAGTGTTAACATGAGTTAAAACTTCGTTACTTAGTTTTGGACTAGTTTCCATAGACATTACGTTTCATGTTTTTTTTATTCTAGATACCTTTATGACAATGAAATAACACACCTTCTTGAAAATGTTTTCTCAGAACTTAGTGCGCTAAATGGCCTGTAAGTTTGTTGACCCAAGTAAACTTTCAAACTATGACATAGCTATGTACCTGGTTACTGTACAGAGTACAGTGTGACTTACATACAAAGCAACTCATACAGCTGATTTAAACAAAGAGTCAATAGTAATAAGTAACTGGTCTTGTGTGTAAAACTAAGGTGTATTTGCGCCTTAGCCTTCTAAGATTAATACTAACTGTTATTCCAGTATGTCATGTTAGTTGTTTCTTAACACCTATTTTTTCATTTGAGCGAGGTTCCCTTATTAAAGAAAGGAGCACATAAAGAAATCAAGTTTATTGCTACCGACAAACATTAGTTTTGGTGTCGAGGAAATGACAATATCTCGAATATATTATTACTATTTTTATAGCAATGGTAATAATAATGATAATCATAATACTGATACTTTAATAAGTGTTTACTCCAAATGATTGCTCGAATTATGGAAATGAACACTCTTTATACACCACGGGTATAACGAATAATATTTTCTATAAATTCGTAAGTTTTTATAATGTCTAATTAAGCTTGGTTAAGATTTTTATTTTATTGTAAAATATTGTATGTTTAAAAGTATTATTATTACTATTATTATTATTATTATTATTATTATTATTATTTCTATTATTATAATTTAAAAATAAAGATTTTATAGTTCTCAACAAGTCCTCCAAATTTAGAACGATCACGATATCATGAAACTCTGTTATTTCCGAACACTATGCGCGAAAACTTCGGTTTTTAACTGTATGATCCGTAAGGAAGAGGTTTTCCATAAACGCTCAGGGAAAAATGTATGTGTTTTAATTAAACAGATTTGGTCATAAAAATCCTTGTTCATAAATCAGAAGTCTGTATTAAAAGCAGAAACCAGGGCCAGTACTCCTTAGTATCTGGCTAGAAATATTCTTTTTACTTTTTCCTCCGGCCGCGCGTTAGCCAGTTGGTGAGGGCCAGTCTCTTGCCTTATTATCCGCTGAGAAACATTTACCTTTGTTTAAATACTTTTGATTTTGTTTGATTTTTTTGCATCTTTTTGTTGTTCTGTTTTACTTTCTTTTATTGTATTCTTTGGAATTATCAAATCCACTGTCATCCATTTTTGTTTTGATTTGTTCGCGCTGAGTCGTTCCCGTAAACCCTATATGGAGGACAATTGGAATTAATTGTTTTGCTCTTATCTATTAAGTAAGTAGAATCGAGTAAGGCCGTGATCAGCAAATGCTGAGAACGAAACTGCAATATAAGCTAAAATGAAATTCATTGAATTGTTGTTGTTTAATTCGAATTCACAATATGACACAGCTTTGCGCGTGGATACTCCACAAAGAATTGTCCACTGTCATCCATGTTTCCTTTGATTTGATCGCTCTGAGTCGATTGCGCGGGCTCCATGGAGGTCATTTGGGTTTAATTGTACTGCTCTTATCTAAGTAGAATCGAGTAAAGATGTGATCAGAAAATGCTCAGAACGAAACTGCAATAAAAGCGAAAATGGGGTGCGTGGAAATCTTCTTGTTTAGTTCGAATGCTGTACTGTTGCTGAGTGTACTTTAAAAAGTAGTGTTAACATGAGTTAAAGCTACGTTACTTAGTTTCTGACTAGTTTTCATATACATTACGTTTCATGTTTTTTTTATTCTAGATTGCTTTTTAACAATAAAATACCTCAACTCCCAGAAAATGTTTTCTCAGGACTTAGTGCGCTACAATACCTGTAAGTTTGTTGACCCAAATACACTTTCAAACTATGACATAGCTATGTGCCTGGTTACTGTACAGAGTACAGTGTGACTTATATACAAAGCAACTCATACAGCTGATTTAAACAAAGAGTCAATAGTAATAAGTAACTGGTCTTGTGTGTAAAACTAAGGTGTATTTGCGCCTTAGCCTTCTAAGATTAATACTAACTGTTATTCCAGTATGTCATGTTGGTTCTTTTTTTAACACCTATTTTTTCATTTGAGCGAGGTTCCCTTATTAAAGAAAGGAGCACATAAAGAAATCAAGTTTATTGCTACCGACAAACATTAGTTTTGGTGTCGAGGAAATGACAATATCTCGAATATATTATTACTATTTTTATAGCAATGGTAATAATAATGATAATCATAATACTGATACTTTAATAAGTGTTTACTCCAAATGATTGCTCGAATTATGGAAATGAACACTCTTTATACACCACGGGTATAACGAATAATATTTTCTATAAATTTGTAATTTTTTATAATGTCTAATTAAGCTTGGTTAAGATTTTTATTTTATTGTAAAATATTGTATGTTATTTCTATTATTATAATTTAGAAATAAAGATTTTATAGTTCTCAACAAGTCCTCCAAATCTAGAACAATCAGGACATCATGAAACTCTGTTATTTCCGAACACTATGCGCGAAAACTTCGATTTTTTACTCTATGATCTGTAAAGAAAAAGTTTTCCATAAACGCTCACGGAAAAATGTATGTGTTTTAATTGAACAGATTTGGTCATAAAAATCCTTGCTCATAAATCAGAAGTCTGTATTAAAAGTTGAAACCAGGGCCAGTACGCCTTAGTATCTGGCTAGAAATATTCTTCTTACTTTTTCGTCCGGCCGTGCGTCAGCCAGTTGGTGAGGGCCAGTCTCTTGCCTTATTATTCGCTGAGAAACATTTACCTTTGTTTAAATACTTTTGATTTTGTTTGATTTTTCCATCTTTTTAGTGTTCTGTTTTACTTTCTTTTATTGTATTCTTTGGAACTATCAAATCCACTGTCATCCATTTTTGTTTTGATTTGTTCGCGCTGAGTCGTTCCCGTAAACCCTATGGAGGACAATTGGAATTAATTGTATCGCTCTTATCTATTAAGTAAGTAAAATCGAGTAAGGCCGTGATCAGCAAATGCTGAGAACAAAACTGCAATATAAGCTAAAATGAAATTCATTGAATTGTTGTTGTTTAATTCGAATTCACAATATGACACAGCTTTGCGCGTGGATACTCCACAAAGAATTGTCCACTGTCATCCATGTTTCCTTTGATTTGATCGCTCTGAGTCGATTGCGCGGGCTCCATGGAGGTCATTTGGGTTTAATTGTACTGCTCTTATCTAAGTAGAATCGAGTAAAGCTGGGATCACCGAATGCTAAGAACGAAACTGCAATAAAAGCTAAAATGGAATTCATGGAGTTGTTGTAGTTTATAGTTCGAATGCTGTACTGTTGCTGAGTGTTCTTTAAAAAAGTAGTGTTAACATGAGTTAAAACTTCGTTTCATAGGTTTGGACTAGTTTCCATAGACATTACGTTTCATGTTTTTTTTATTCTAGATGGCTTGATAACAATGAAATAACTCACCTCCCAGAAAATGTTTTCTCAGGACTTCGTGCGCTACGAACCCTGTAAGTTTGTTGACCCAAATAAACTTTCAAACTATGACATAGCTATGTGCCTGGTTACTGTACAGAGTACAGTGTGACTTATATACAAAGCAACTCATACAGCTGATTTAAACAAAGAGTCAATAGTAATAAGTAACTGGTCTTGTGTGTAAAACTAAGGTGTATTTGGGCCTTAGCCTTCTAAGATTAATACTAACTGTTATTCCAGTATGTCATGTTGGTTCTTTTTTTAACACCTATTTTTTCATTTGAGCGAGGTTCCCTTATTAAACAGAGGAACACATAAAGAAATCAAGTTTATTGCCACCGACAAACATTAGTTTTGGTGTCGAGGAAATGACAAAATCTCCAATATATTAATATTATTTTAATACCAATGGTAATAATAATGATACTCATAATACTGATACTTTAATAAGTGTTTACTCCAAACGATTGCTCGAATTATGGAAATGAACACTCTTTATACACCACGGGTATAACGAGTAATATGTTCTATAAATTTGTAATTTTTTATAATGTCTAATTAAGCTTGGTTAAGATTTTTATTTTATTGTAAAATATTGTATGTTATTATTATTATTATTTCTATTATTATAATTTAGAAATAAAGATTTTATAGTTGTCAACAAGTCCTCCAAATCTAGAACAATCAGGACATCATGAAACTCTGTTATTTCCGAACACTATGCGCGAAAAGTTCGATTTTTTACTCTATGATCCGTAGGGAGAACGTTTTCCATAAACGCTCACGGAAAAATGTATGTGTTTTAATTGAACAGATTTGGTCATAAAAATCCTTGTTCATAAATCAGAAGTCTGTATTAAAAGCAGAAACCAGGGCCAGTACTCCTTAGTATCTGGCTAGAAATATTCTTTTTACTTTTTCCTCCGGCCGCGCGTTAGCCAGTTGGTGAGGGCCAGTCTCTTGCCTTATTATTCGCTGAGAAACATTTACCTTTGTTTAAATACTTTTGATTTTGTTTGATTTTTCCATCTTTTTGGTGTTCTGTTTTACTTTCTTTTATTGTATTCTTTGGAACTATCAAATCCACTGTCATCCATTTTTGTTTTGATTTGTTCGCGCTGAGTCGTTCCCGTAAACCCTATGGAGGACAATTGGAATTAATTGTATTGCTCTTATCTATTAAGTAAGTAGAATCGAGTAAGGCCGTGATCAGCAAATGCTGAGAACGAAACTGCAATATAAGCTAAAATGAAATTCATTGAATTGTTGTTGTTTAATTCGAATTGACAATATGACACAGCTTTGCGCGTGGATACTCCACAAAGAATTGTCCACTGTCATCCATGTTTCCTTTGATTTGATCGCCTCGAGTCGATTTCGCGGGCTCCATGGAGGTCATTTGGGTTTAATTGTACTGCTCTTATCTAAGTAGAACCGAGTAAAGCTGTGATCAGCGAATGCTAAGAACGAAACTGAAATAAAAGCTAAAATGGAGTTCATGGAACTGTTCTTGCTTAGTTGGAATGCTGTACTGTTGCTGAGTGTACTTTAAAAGGTAGTGTTAACATGAGTCAAAACTTCGTTTCTTAGGTTTGGACTAGTTTCCATAGACATTACGTTTCATGTTTTTTTTATTCTAGATTGCTCACTAACAATATAATAACTCACCTCCCAGAAAATGTTTTCTCAGGACTTAGTGCGCTACAATACCTGTAAGTTTGTTGACCCAAATAAACTTTCAAACTATGACATAGCTATGTGCCTGGTTACTGTAAAGAGTACAGTGTGACTTATATACAAACCAACTCATACAGCTGATTTAAACAAAGAGTCAATAGTAATAAGTAACTGGTCTTGTGTGTAAAACTAAGGTGTATTTGGGCCTTAGCCTTCTAAGATTAATACTAACTGTTATTCCAGTATGTCATGTTGGTTCTTTTTTTAACACCTATTTTTTCATTTGAGCGAGGTTCCCTTATTAAAGAAAGGAGCACATAAAGAAATCAAGTTTATTGCTACCGACAAACATTAGTTTTGGTGTCGAGGAAATGACAATATCTCGAATATATTATTACTATTTTTATAGCAATGGTAATAATAATGATAATCATAATACTGATACTTTAATAAGTGTTTACTCCAAATGATTGCTCGAATTATGGAAATGAACACTCTTTATACACCACGGGTATAACGAATAATATTTTCTATAAATTTGTAATTTTTTATAATGTCTAATTGAGCTTGGTTAAGATTTTTATTTTACTGTAAAATATTGTATGTTTAAAAGTATTATTATTACTATTATTATTATTATTATTATTTCTATTATTATAATTTAGAAATAAAGACTTTATAGTTCTCAAAGAGTCCTCCGAATATAAAACAATCAGGACGTCATGAAACTCTGTTATTTCCGAACACTATGCGCGAAAAGTTGGATTTTTTACTCAATGATCCGTAAAGAGAAGGTTTTCCATAAACGCTCACGGAAAAATGTATGTGTTTTAATTGAACAGATTTGGTCATAAAAATCCTTGTTATAAATCAGAAGTCTGTATTAAAAACGGAAACCAGGGCCAGTACTCCTTAGCATCTGGTTAGAAATATTCTTCTTACTTTTTCCTCCGGCCGCACATAAGTAAGTTGATAAGGGCCAGTCTCTTGCCTTATTATTCGCCGAGAAACGTCTACCTTTGTTTAAATACTTTTCATTTTGTATGATTTTTCCATCTTTTTGGTGTTCTGTTTTACTTTCTTTTATTGTATTCTTTGGAACTATCAAATCCACTGTCATCCATTTTTGTTTTGATTTGTTCGCGCTGAGTCGTTCCCGTAAACCCTATGGAGGAGAATTGGAATTAATTGTATTGCTCTTATCTATTAAGTAAGTAGAATCGAGTAAGGCCGTGATCAGCAAATGCTGAGAACGAAACTGCAATATAAGCTAAAATGAAATTCATTGAATTGTTGTTGTTTAATTCGAATTCACAATATGACACAGCTTTGCGCGTGGATACTCCACAAAGAATTGTCCACTGTCATCCATTTTTCCTTTGATTTGATCGCTCTGAGTCGATGTGCGGGCTCCATGGAGGTCATTTGGGTTTAATTGTACTGCTCTTATCTAAGTAGAATCGAGTAAAGCTGTGATCAGCGAATGCTAAGAACGAAACTGCAATAAAAGCTAAAATGGAGTTCATGGAATTGTTCTTGTTTAGTTCCAATAGTACTGTTGCTGAGTGTACTTTAAAAAGTAGTGTTAACATGAGTTAAAACTTCGTTTCTTAGTTTTGGACTAGTTTCCATAGACATTACGTTTCATGTTTTTTTTATTCTAGATGGCTCTCTAAAAATAAAATAACTTACCTCCCAGAAAATGTTTTCTCAGGACTTAGTGCGCTACAATACCTGTAAGTTTGTTGACCCAAATAAACTTTCAAACTATGACATAGCTATGTGCCTGGTTACTGTACAGAGTACAGTGTGACTTATATACAAAGCAACTCATACAGCTGATTTAAACAAAGAGTCAATAGTAATAAGTAACTGGTCTTGTGTGTAAAACTAAGGTGTATTTGGGCCTTAGCCTTCTAAGATTAATACTAACTGTTATTCCAGTATGTCTTGTTGGTTCTTTTTGTAACACTTATTTTTTCATTTGAGCGAGGTTCCCTTATTAAAGAAAGGAGCACATAAAGAAATCAAGTTTATTGCTACCCACAAACATTGGTTTTGGTGTCGAGGAAATGACAATATCTCGAATATATTATTACTATTTTTAGAGCAATGGTAATAATAATGATAATCATGATACTGATACTTTAATAGGTGTTTACTCCAAATGATTGCTCGAATTATGGAAATGAACACTCTTTATACACCACGGGTATAACGAGTAATATTTTCCATAAATTTGTAATTTTTTATGATATCTAATTAAGCTTGGTTAAGATTTTTATTTTATTGTAAAATATTGTATGTTTAAAAGTATTATTATTACTATTATTAGTATTATTATTATTACTATTATTATTTTTATTTCTATTGTTATAATTCAGAAATAAAGATTTTATAGTTCTCAACAAGTCCTCCAAATCTAGAACAATCAGAACATCATGAAACTCTGTTATTTCCGAACACTATGCGCGAAAAGTTCGATTTTTTACTCTATGATCCGTAAAGAGAAGGTTTTCCATAAACGCTCACTCAAAAATGTATATGTTTTAATTGAACAGATTTGGTCATAAAAATCCTTGTTCATAAATCAGAAGTCTGTATTAAAAGCAGAAACCAGGGCCAGTACTCCTTAGTATCTGGCTAGAAATATTCTTTTTACTTTTTCCTCCGGCCAAGCTTTAGCCAGTTTGTGAGGGCCAGTCTCTTGCCTTATTATTCGCTGAGAAAAAATTACCTTTGTTTAAATACTTCGATTTTGTTTGATTTTTCCATCTTTTTGGTGTTCTGTTTTACTTTCTTTTATTGTATTCTTTGGAACTATCAAATCCACTGTCATCCATTTTTGTTTTGATTTGTTCGCGCTGAGTCGTTCCCGTAAACCCTATATGGAGGACAATTGGAATTAATTGTTTTGCTCTTATCTATTAAGTAAGTAGAATCGAGTAAGGCCGTGATCAGCAAATGCTGAGAACGAAACTGCAATATAAGCTAAAATGAAATTCATTGAATTGTTGTTGTTTAATTCGAATTCACAATATGACACAGCTTTGCGCGTGGATACTCCACAAAGAATTGTCCACTGTCATCCATGTTTCCTTTGATTTGATCGCTCTGAGTCGATTGCGCGGGCTCCATGGAGGTCATTTGGGTTTAATTGTACTGCTCTTATCTAAGTAGAATCGAGTAAAGCTGTGATCAGCGAATGCTAAGAACGAAACTGCAATAAAAGCTAAAATGGAGTTCATGGAATTGTTCTTGTTTAGTTCGAATGCTGTACTGTTGCTGAGTGTACTTTAAAAAGTAGTGTTAACATGAGTTAAAACTTCGTTTCTTAGTTTTGGACTAGTTTCCATAGACATTACGTTTCATGTTTTTTTTATTCTAGATGGCTCTCTAAAAATAAAATAACTCACCTCCCAGAAAATGTTTTCTCAGGACTTAGTGCGCTACAATACCTGTAAGTTTGTTGACCCAAATAAACTTTCAAACTATGACATAGCTATGTGCCTGGTTACTGTACAGAGTACAGTGTGACTTATATACAAACAACCCATACAGCTGATTTAAACAAAGAGTCAATAAAAATAACTAACTGGTCTTGTGTGTAAAACTAAGGTGTATTTGCGCCTTAGCCTTCGAAGATTAATACTAACTGTTATTCCAGTATGTCATGTTGGTTCTTTTTTTAACACCTATTTTTTCATTTGAGCGAGGTTCCCTTATTAAAGAAAGGAGCACATAAAGAAATCAAGTTTATTGCTACCGACAAACATTAGTTTTGGTGTCGAGGAAATGACAATATCTCGAATATATTATTACTATTTTTATAGCAATGGTAATAATAATGATAATCATAATACTGATACTTTAATAAGTGTTTACTCCAAATGATTGCTCGAATTATGGAAATGAACACTCTTTATACACCACGGGTATAACGAGTAATTTTCTATAAATGTGTAATTTTTTATTTTGTCTTTTTAAGCTTGGTTAAGATTTTTATTTTATTGTAAAATATTGTATGTTTAAAAGTATTATTATTATTTTTATTATTATTATTTTTATACTTATTATTTACAAATAAGGGTTTTATATTTCTTAAAAAGTCCTCCAAATTTAGAACTGTCAGGACATCATGACACTATTATTTTTTAATACTATGCGCGAAACTGACTTTGATTTTTTACGTTATGATCCGTAAAGAGAAGGTTTTCCATAAACGCGCACGGAAAAATGTATGTGTTTCAATAGAACAGATTTGGTCTTAAAAATGCTTGCTCGGAAATGAGAAGTCTACGTTAACAGCAGAAACCAGGGCCAGTACTCCTTAGTATCTGGCTAAAAATATTCTTCTTACTTTTTCCTCCGGCCTGGCGTTAGCCAGTTGATGAGGGCCAGTCTCTTGCCTTATTATTCGCTGAGTAACGTTTACCTCTGTTTAAATACTTTTGATTTTGTATGATTTTTCCATCTTTTTGGTGTTCTGTTTTAATTCTTTTTTTAATTGTTTTATTTGCAACCGTCAAATCCACTTTCATCCATTTTTGTTTTGATTTGTTCGTGCTGGTTCGTTTCTGTAGACTCTATATGGAGGACAATTGTGATTAATTTTACTCCTCTTATCGATTAAGTGAGTAGAATCGAGTAAAGCCGTGATTAGTGCAGTGCTTCTGTCTATTATGGAGGTTTAGCTATAAAGCCACCCCAGATGTCCCAAGCATGTGGTACATCCAAGTCATGCGAGAGTGCTCAAAATAGCGAGCTAGTGAGCATGCGCAATTGCTAGCGGCAATCACTCATCCTAGTAGAGTGCTCAATTTTAACATGAAAGCAAAAGCTTTTTAAGAGGAAATGTCCACTAAAACCGAGCGAAAATAAAAAAGGTTGGCACATGATGAAAAAAACAAATTCTTCATATTTCATACAAAGATAGCCTATCATACTGTAAGAAACGTGGTGGGATTTTTTTCTTGAAAGATTTATTTTAATTCCCGACAATGACGAAATTCTGTTCGGCCCCCGCGATCAGAGAAAACGCCGCCATTTTAGTGGAAGATGCTAAATTCAAATCAATCCCCATTTTCAGTTCGCATCGCTTTTAACCTCACATTTGTGCCCAGAAACTTATAAAATACGTGTCAACGAGTAATTCGAGCCTAAACATTCACTTCTGTGTCGAAACAGAAATTCAGGGAAAGCCGTGAAAAATTAGCAAAATTTTGCGTGGTCGAAATTCCCGGCTCGGTGCATTTTTTCAGAAGGAAATATCCATTCCCGGTAAAATAGCAAATCGCCCGAAATTTTTAGATTTAGTTAGTAGAAACGTTGGTCTTAATCCGGATATAAAAATTAGCGCCGGGCTTTTTATCAGCGCCGACTATCAACACCCTCAAAATCGGCAAAGTCACAGCTTGTGTAAATAGTGTCACGGAAGTCAAGCCGTGACTTCTGCCACTTCTTTTCAGTTGCTCATGATATCTTTCGTTTCTTAATTACTGGCGTATTATGAATGCGATTGCAAGATTTAAAGGGCTTTTTGCACTTGAACTAACATGTAGAAAACATATTTGCGTGTATATTTAATTTAAAGTGAGGAATGAAGAGCGACTTATCATTATCAATTTCACAGTAATCCTGCGCTTGTTTTTCATATTTATTTGGAAGCATCAAGCCTAAAAATAAATTATGTGCGAAATGAAGGAAACGTTGTGGTTGTGGTAAAATAAATTCTGATTTCAACCTTTTAAGGTTGAAATCAGAATTTATTAAAAACCTTAAGGATGTCACGCAACGATTTGGACGTAATAAACCCCAGTCAGGCTCTCCTAATGAAGACAAAAAATTGAGCCCTACTATTTTAAACTGTATTCCTAACTGTTTCGCGAGATAAGTGAGTTCTGAATACACGAAAGTAGCATATCGGGTCCCTTCAGTAAAACGCTTCGCACGTACTAGATATTCGATGAGTTCAACTTTGAAAAAGAATAAAATCGTCAGCGCGTAAAGAACCGTGACAAACTGAGATGCAATAACGAGGACGAGAACGGCCAACGGGAAGTTTGGGGAAAAAGTTGTCAAAAAGTGCCACTAACTATATTGCACGCACAACATAAAACGTTCAAAGAGAGCAGTCATAAGACTGCGCAGAACAAAATGCTAGCCCATTAAATAAAGAACCCAGGCGATGTTAGTTTTTGGCAATTTTAAGGATTTTAAACCCCACCAAATCGCAAGTATGAAAGTCCAATGTCCCGTTTTTTAACTCGTATACAGAACTGCGTATTGTGAAAACAATTAGCAAATGTTATCTTGAAATTCCTTATCATACATTGCATTGTGAAATAATACAGAATCACAGGCAGCAAAGAAACGAAAACTTGACCAGAACTTTGGAAAAAAAATGTCGAATTCTGGTTTGGATATAATTTACTTAATCCAATACATACTACTTTATCATAGCTGCTTACAAGTACACTTATCACTGAGCGTTTTTAATTTTTCGATGTACGGTTTCCGGCGCCTAACCTTGATGTCGACAACAGCGATACCAAAGTGACAACACATCTCTCTTAGGAGTGGGATTGAAAGGGTGTTTAGTTTCCCTTTAGAGGACAGTTCGCAAAGGTTGAAAGAGTCAAACACAATCGGGTGCCTTGGTGTGAGATCGTCAACCACTTGGGATATCATGGTATCAATGTCAGCCTCATATCTAGCAGTTTCCATCACCTCGATTTCTGCTTCTTCGTCGGGGAGAGTTTTCTTTGACGCAAGACGTGAAAAGAATCCTCCTATTTGATTGGCTGTCAGGAAGTCGTCACTGGAACATCCTGGTACCATTGATATCTTTTGCATGCACCATAGATCGAGCCACTGATGCCGGATCAGCTTTTTGCCCTGTCATCTCTCCGAGTTTGAACTTTTTGATAAGATATGACCGTTGTGCAACAGTGAACCTAGTACGTCGAGGTCCAGTTACCTTCAGCGCCCAACCGATATCCAGATTTCGTGCACTGGCGTGCTTGGTAGGGACACTTAACGACGGGTACCATAGTGGCTCCTTGTCCTTCTAGTTGTTCTGCATATTGGACAGCAGCTTTTTCGTATAAGGTTTCATGCTCAAGGGTATATTGGTGCTTACCATAGTCCAAGTGACGAAGCACTGAGGAATGCCTAGCGAACCTTTTTATACATCCGTCCTCCGGACAAGCAAAAAGGCTAGTCGAAGCATCTTCCCCTCCCGAGCCTGTGGATTCTTTTTCATCCCCTGAGGGCTTCGCGGAAGCAGTTCGCCCTTTTATCGATGAAAAATTACTTCGGTGTACTTGGGCTACCACAAGGGCCGGTAAAGCGCCTGAACCTTGTCCAGAAGACTGCTGTTGATACACGATCTTACCCGGACCGATTCCGTACGCCCTCCACACGCGAATCCCCTCAGCTGAATACTCTATGTTGGATAAAAGGCTTACACCATCTATCTTGAATGCTGGAGTTTCCACGCTTGTAAACGGTTCACAAAGCGTGACATTAAGTGAAGGCACTCCACCGAAAGATACCATGGCTTTGAACATCTGTTCTGGTGTCTCGATGTCATTCCCTGAATTTAGGAAGACTCTCATGTGAGACTTGGTGGTCGCAGCCTTGCGGTCACACGCACCCTTTCCTCCCTGTGGATCTGAAAAGTCAAGCCTCTTGAGTACGATGCCCTCCTTTTGGCCTAATTTGCTTGAGCTAATAATGACGTGCCCGCAGTGATAGCAGCCGGCATTGTCTTGCCGATAGTAGACGGTTGTCAAGCTTGGCATGATGGATTTCAGCTGCTGGATCATGTCTGCCATTACTGCGAGAACGGCATTGCTATCCTGACTGCAGGCCTTAAAAGTATGGCAGAAAGTCAGCATCTGTATTTCGCCATCTACTCTCGTAAACGCAACACTGATATGCCAAGGAATTCCTCGTTTTCCAAACTAGTCTGTCTGGCTCTCGCGGTACTTCCGTGGCAAATACTTCCTGGCCCAGTCCTGGATGACAAGGACAGAGGATTCGTTTAGTGATTCCAGGAAGTTAATCCTTGCTGAATCTTGGTGGATTGAGCGTAAAATATGCGCCTTCCACGATACTATTTGAGCTTTTGCCTGTTTTACTAAGAAACGCATTTCTTCACAATCGTCATCTGATAAATTGCTTTCATTTTTAACGAGTGTGTTGTCTATTTCATCATCCATTGTTGATGCTAACAACTCGCAGCGATCGCTGTGTTTGCAGTCATCATAAAAAGCAGGATCTTTGCAATCACTCAATGCAAACAACCTGCAACGATCTGCCACAGTTGAACCCTCACAAACATGCACCTGCAATTGAAAACAAGACTTCTCAGTTCTCTTACTGTTTAAGGATTAAAAAACCGAAAATGAACTTATACATGCTCTATTCTTAAATCAATTAAATCAATGGATAGAATAAAACCGACGAATGCTTCAACATCAACCTGCGCGATGTATTTGTTAATTCACTTCTTTTATTGTTTTTGTTTTTTTCATTGATTCAAAGCTACAAGCTTCTATATGCCAGAAAAGTATGATAAAAAGTTTGCATGCTTCACCAGCAACACATTTTAGTTAACAGGAACCTCTAATTTTTGAGAACTTGGGGTGGATATAAGTTAAGCTTTTGAAGCAGCGTATAAATGTACACCACTGCTCGTGATAGCATCTCCGTTTACAGCGGTTTCTCATTAGTGCGATCTAAATGATCAATGAGAAAACTTACCCTGTAATCACTTTTAAGGTAGCGTTTTGCCGCGCATAGGCCATAGGATCCTTTCGGGCTTTTTGCCATGATGTATTTAAGGTGGCTCCCTAGGAAAGAAACCTAGTTAATTTTTCTTGAAGGTTTCCCTGTAGAGATTTACCAGTATGTTACCAGTATTGTTAATTTTTAGATTATGGACGTTGTCATGGCAACATCACATCTAATGACAGGCAGATATACTCCTATTTTTCGTCTAAATTCCTTAATATTTATAGTTTTCTTTGGCGAATTTTCTTGTTCTTTGCCACATTATGGAAATGATATTGCCTGACATTTTGAAGCGGTAAAAAGTCAAGGTCGCTGAGACTCTTTTGCCAATATTCTGTAATCTGTCTTTTCCTTTACTGTATTCAGACAGATTTTAACAAATGTAGGGTAGTTGATAGGAACTGTATGTGGTTAGAACTGAGCCAATTTAAAACAAATTTTACCCTAGGGAATGCGAGAAAATTAGCAGTTAATTTTACAGATTTGGTCACGCTGCCGTCATAAAGATTGGAAGAACATACACGATTCAGGATTTACGCGCCATACCAGTGCCCAGCTTGCCCGCAGCCATAAAACTCTAGGGAGCCTCCTCCTTAATTGAATTTTTTTGGTCTTTGGCCTTACACACGTCACCATTCCCTTGGCCCCAGTCATTCCAATTAAAAAATAAAATCCTTCAATGTCTTTTAGTAAAGCCACCAAAAGCCACACACACTTTCCCAAGACATGGCCAAAGTATGCGCAGGAAACTCACAAAATTAGGATCTCTTGACCAAAAGTACAGACTTACCAAAGACATTTCTGCAAAACTGTGTGTGAGACTTTCTTTTGTTACGCTTGAAGGGGTTGCTATGCTAGTCTCACCAAGTAAGCTACAATCTTGGACAAAATTGTTGAGAAAACTCTGCTTTTGGACTAAACTCCGATCACGAGTATGAAAAATAAGCTCTCTTTTTGCCCCCACCCCCCCTGATCAATGTTGCTAGACGAAACAAAGCATGTCGAACCTGGGCTTATCAACATTGATTGCTAATAATGTGCGATATTCAGGACATAGTGCGCAAAATAACCCCTGTTTTTAATATTCTCAACCCTTTTTGTCCAAGATTGTAGCTGCAAGCATCTTTCTGCAATCTCTACAAATACCTACAAATAAGATGATCTATAATTATTCAGTGAGGAACGCACCATACTATGTAGATCTGTGTTGTAAATTTTTACATTCACTATGAGAACGTTTATCAGATCTCCAACAGTGCACAAAATGGTTCCATTGCAAACTCTGCCTCAGAAGTCATCTCCTGTTGATCGACCCCAGAGCATCTCTTAACCACTCAGTGACAGCTCTAGTCATAGCAATGAATTTGCCAATTGCAATCCGGATGAGTGAAAATATATGTTAGATTTGCAACTTCTGATTCCGATTGTACTCACACGCACAGCTTACGGAGCGCACGCGGTTTAACTTTGGAGTAACATAATTGATTACATACCAGATCATTTCCTTGGACTCCTTCTTGCCAAAACCACGATCAGCCTTCCTTTTGTTGGTATGCTTAGCAAGCCCAGATGGACACGACATCGATTTGCTCCCCTTCGCCAACCAATTCCCAAGCTAGAGCGATGCGCTGGACAGACTGTCCATGCAGAAATTTTACTTGGAAAGGAAAACGTTGCAGCACGAGCGAGAATAAGTTCAATCTCGGAGGAAATATCACTTATTCCAACACTCCCTACATATTCGCCAATACCTCTGTCACACGATGATAGGGGCACCGTATCACCACTGGGATATCGCTTGTCATAATCGCAAACACCTCCAACTAACTTAAAGAAAGAACATTTACTTTCCATGACGAAAGGGCAGCAATAGCTGTCCTGGCAGTCGCTTCAAGAAACGTAACGGCAGAAGCGCTCTGGACAAGCTTTTTTTTGCGGCTGTCAATGAAAGCTAGTCCTGTCAATCAAAGCCAAATTTGAAATTTCCTTGACCACCCGCCTCGTTTCCACTGTATATATTTTAGAATGAAATTTTTTCTCATTAATTCACACGACGTTTTAACAACATTTCGGTAATATTTTATCCCTGATGCTATCACTTTTGGATTAAAAGAAGAAAACCAAGAAAGTGATGTTACGATCCTACCCAGAACAGTTGGCTGTTTATTAACCTCATCATATTCTGAAATTTCCACTTCTCTCCGGTATCGCTTACCCAATACAAGACAAAAAGAAATCTCATCGCAGGGAACTATCATCGAGGTAAGCTGCAACTTTGTGCTTATGCGACATTTTCAGCGACAACTGTTCAAACGTTTCCTGCTGTGCAAGCGTTTTGTTGTTTACGCGTGTGGACAGATCGATTTTGCCGATTTTGAGAGTGTTGATACTTTGCGGTGATAAAAATCCCGGCACTAATTTGTATATCCGGATTAATACCAACGTTTCGGCCAACTGGAAAACATAGACTGGACTCTGGACTGGACTCTGGACTGGACCCTGGACTGGACTTTATTAAACGAAGTTAATATTTAACCACCCTACTGACATAAGGGAGACATTTTTTGTACAGGGCCACAACGACTTCAATAGAGATAAACTTGGTATATAAACGTAGAAATACAAGTTAGCTGAGCCGAGAGTATATCGAGAAACAATTAATTATGAACATATGTGTAGGATATTTCTTATACACTTTTTTTGTATTTTTTTACATTTTTTGGAGAGACTAGCCTTTTTGTCTGCGAGACCGCGACTTTGAGTTTTGATTGCGAGACCGAGAATTAGATCCTAAAATGGCTTTGCAAAAAATTTGAGACACAGAGACGTTCGGGAACGCTCAAAAACCGAGACCATCCATTCAGAGACCATTCATCACCCCTCAGGTGATAACGAACAATGATTTGATTGGTTAGATTTCACCTGTGTACTTCTTCAACAAAAATTAGCTACTATAAAATTCGAATTGTTACACAAATCAGGAATGCCAGGTCACGATTGTCAAGTTCTAAAATTAAAGATATGCTGCCAATCAATAAAGCAGATTATGTTAAAAAGATGAAAGCAGATTTATTTTTCCTTCTCAGCTGTATACATTTATTATTTCTTTTTCCTGGCAACAATGTTTTGGTATTTGCCACCCCCTTTTCCCATCCCATAACTTATCTAGCGTTGTGTTTGAAGCGGACTACATTCTTAAAATAGCACACGCACGAGATAGGATCGCGTGGCGACATTACATTGTTACGTGATGACTTTAAACTTTCACAGCGTTTACGCAATCATAGCCAAGCGTACAAGTGGCGGGGTTTGTAAAGTTAATTTACCACTGTAAACAACTGAAGTGCTTAGTTTGTAGTGCTAGCTGCTTCAATTGTAGAAATAGTGCGCAAAGCGACCGCGCTTAACATATCGAATATATTGAATTGGACTACATTCCTAACATTCTTTAGACAGCGCACGCATGAGATATATCGTCGACACAGTATTCACGTAATAGTAGCTTGACTTGATTGAAAGTTACTGGGCAGCATTGTTCGATTTTTCGTTTATGTTCCCTTTGAAAAAAACATCCATTCTCATTCTCATTCTCGCTGGTTAATAATTAAATAGAAACGGTTAATCATTATATTATTGGTTAAGTATTAACTTCGTTTAATAAAGTCCAGTCCAGGGTCCAGTCCAGGGTCCAGTCCAGAGTCCAGTCCAAAGTCCAGTCCAGAGTCCAGTCCATGTTTCCAGTTGGCCCAACGTTTCTACTAACTAAATCTAGAAATTTCGGGCGATTTGCTATTTTACCGGGAATGGATATTTCCTTCTGAAAAAATGCACCGAGCCGGGAATTTCGACCACGCAAAATTTTGCTAATTTTTCACGGCTTTCCCTGAATTTCTGTTTCGACACAGAAGTGAATGTTTAGGCTCGAATTACTCGTTGACACGTATTTAATAAGTTTCTGGGCACAAATGTGAGGTTAAAAGCGATGCGAACTGAAAATGGGGATTGATTTGAATTTAGCATCTTACGCTAAAATGGCGGCGTTTTCTCTGATCGCGGGGGCCGAACAGAATTTCGTCATTTTCGGGAATTAAAATAAATCTTTCAAGAAAAAAATCCCACCACGTTTCTTACAGTATGATAGGCTATCTTTGTATGAAATATGAAGAATTTTGATTTTTCATCATGTGCCACCTTTTGCTCGATTTTAGTGGACATTCCCTCTTAATGCCAAAGAGCTATATCTAACTGCAGACAGTAAACCGTAAAACTTTATTCAAAAACCAAATAAAAACAATATTTACAAAATTACTCAAGAGAAGAGGCTACAGCTAAAAGAAAAATACAAGCTTATCAGCACAGACTTTACATACAGCTGGATGAACCCAGATAAAATTAAACTTAGCCTGAGAAAAGCGATGAAAGTCAACTTGGATCCTACGTTTAACATCAGCAGTAATAAACTTAACGATAGCTCTAGAGGCTTCCACACCATTGTGAAAGGTAGCCTTATTACGAAATTTCCAAATACCGCACAGAATCGACTTGATGATGTACAAAAGCAGACGCAGGCACTTCGTTTCGGGCATCGGGAATTGGTAAAAAAACACGAAGGGGCAATTGGGAACGAAGGGGGCTGACAAAAGCGCAGATAACATAGGGACAAAACGAGACCAGACCAATTTAACCCTACGACAAGCCAAGAAACAATGATCAATGGTCTCTAGACGGGCGCATAAAGCACAGCGAGGCGAGCGAATGTAGCCCCAGGTGTGAAGAGAATGTCGCACCTTAACGGCACGGAGGGTAATCAACCATGCGAGATCATTTTTATAGTTCTCAGTAAATGAATCGCGGATCAGACCCCAATGCCGAGAAAGGGAAAACCGAGAGGGAACGAAGCCTGACCAGAGGGCAGGGAAAATCGGGATGGTGCAGAAATTCGCTAGCAAAACCTTGTAAAAGGCGCGAGACGTGTAAGTAAACCCAGGAGGTAAATCAGTGACCCGAAAGGAAGAAAGGACACTCGCATAAAAGGCGGTGGGGCGGGCAGCACTTGGAGTTTGGTTATCGCGCAGCCCGGCCCACTCCGGCCGCAAAGGAGCTAACACAGAGCCACAAAAATACTTAGCAAGGTAAAAACACTTAGAACTAGAATCGGACACGGAAGTAACTAAAGCCGCAAGCCGCAGGGCGCGGCCCTGGCAAGAAAAATCCTTTAAACCCAAACCTCCACTATCAACAGAACAAATAAGCGATTTACGAGCTACAGTCTCTAATCGAGCGCGCCACAAAAAGGGCCATATCAGACTATTAAGTTTACTATAAACCCATTTAGGGGGTACTAAAACGCGCGACACATAGAGCAACTTACTTAACGCTAATATATTCAAAATAAGGACCTTGCCAATAAAGGACAAGGATCGCGACTTCCATCTAGAAAGAGTTTTGTCAAGTTTGGACAAACGCGGTTCCCAATTATCGCGGTCAATGTCAACAGTACCAAAGAATACGCCTAAAATCTTCATTTTCCTAACCCAAGGGAGTCCAAGTGACTCGTCAAGGCGGTCTTTCCAGGCACCAAGCCACTTGGCCTCAGTCTTGGACAAATTAAGCTTCGCACCAGAGCCACGCTCGTAAAACGTAATCGCGTCAAAGAGTGAGAAAAGGGAAGAATCGTTTTTAACAAAGGCCGTAGTATCGTCAGCATACTGACCGACCTTAAACTGGACACCACCAGCCCCCGGCAAGAGAAAGCCTTCGATCGCGGGAGAGTCCCTAATACGGCAGGCTAAAACTTCAACGCAGAGAACATAAAGCATAGGGGACAGGGCGTCGCCCTGCCTGACCCCCCGTAGCAAAGGAACAGGATCGGAAAGGAAATCGTTAACTAGGATACGCATATAAGCGCCGTTATACAAAGTGAAAATCCAGCTACAGAAGGAGGGCCCAAAACCGAAGTGTTCTAAAAGATTCATCAGAAAGGACCGATTAACGCGATCGAAGGCTTTCTCCTGGTCTAAAGAGACGAGAATACCTGTCTCGCCGGTTCTCTCAATAAAATCGAGTGTGTCGCGAAGAAGAGCCAAATTAGAAGAAATAGATCTACCTGGAACAGAACATGTCTGATCAGGGTCTACAATAGACCCCAACACTTTTTTCAAACGGAGGGAAAGGGCTTTTGAACAAATCTTATAATCCACATTCAGTAAGGAAATGGGACGCCAGTTTTTTAGATTTCTACGATCATCTTTCTTATGAACAAGACGCGCAACACTCGATTTCATAGAGTCACACAGCTCACGATGGGCGAGAGACTAATTAAACATATCAACTAAAAGGGGCCCCAAGAGGGACTAGAACGCTGAATAAAACTCAACAGTTAAGCCGTCAGAACCGGGCGTTTTGTTCCTATTAGAGAGGCGAAGGGCCTCGGACGCCTCGTTCAAAGAAAAAAGATCCTCGCATGATTCGCGCTCATCATCCGATAACGGGCGGGTAACGTGCTCAAATAAATGGGATTGGGCTACAGGGTCAATTGGCTCTTAGAAAATAGGGACGAATAAAAACGCTCGTGAGCTTGAATCATGTCAGGGAGGGAAAAAACCTCTTGCCCCTCAGAATCAAAGACAGAGGACACGGAGCCTTCCAACGGTAATGTAATAATTAACTGGTATAGCAAGAAACAACAAACCCTGAACTTTCAGGGACGCGATGGTCCTGGTCTAAAGGACAAACTAGTGGAATTAGTACGAAAGAAGCCGGGAACTTTAACGGATTTACAAGCCCCAGAACCTTTGGTATCAATCGAGCAAACAATGCAGCCATCATTATCGGAGGAAGCCAACAGTTGTCACCTAAATGGTGGAACATCGATCGACGATGAGAGCTCGCCAAATTGTCCTCAACAGCGACCAAATTCAGAAATTGTGACCGACATTGAGGGTTTAAAACTTGATTTATTGATACTTCAAAAAACAGTTGAAGAAAATTCAAAGCTTTTGTCCATTATTAATACCAAACATCAAGATGAAAATGCTTCTTGTTCCGAACTCCTTGATTACAAGAAGAGGTGCGCAACGTTATTATCCTCTGTTTCTAAAAAAGACAATGCAATCAAAGATTTGGAAGAAAAATGTTTGACCTTTGAGAGTCGCGTTTTATCATTAGAACAAGAGAATGAATCCCTTAGGCTTGCATTAACCATCATTATGCAAGAAAAGAGCGATGCTGAAAACAAAGAACCAAAGTCAAGCGAATGCTGGGTCCATGTGGATGAGAAGCGAGGCAAAAACGGAAATCGTGAACGTAGCCAGAAGACAGTACGCCCTGATATCACCGAAACTCGAAACAGTTTTGAGCCCCTTCGTCGAATTAATGAAGCGCAAGTGGATGTGAGAAATGAGGATAACCGTACTGCAAATAACGATGATAGAAGCTTCAGAAGACCCTCGTGCCGGCCTATCGATGTTACAACACAAAGGACTAATCAATCTGTACCAACCGAGTCGACAACAAAGCGCGATCAAGCGTGACCTAATCGTCAAAAGAAAGTTATGATTGCCGGGGATTCTGTTCTCAAGCACCTCCAAGGCCATAAAATGTCTAGAAATTCGAGAGTTAAGATATCCTCCTTCCCGGGATGCACAACAGAAGACATGCATGATTTTATAAAGCCACTCCTACGAAAGAATCCAGACGAGATCATACTTCATGTGGGGACTAATAGCCTAAGATCCTGCGACACCCCTCGTGCTTGTGCGGATGAAATAATCGACCTGGCCACGATGGTTAGCTGTGAATCTCCAGCAAAGATTGCGTTATCAAGTCTTGTGTGTAGATCTGACGATGAATCCTTGGCTTGCAAAATAGCTGAGGTGAACAGAATCCTCGAAGATTGCTGCACTCGGAAGAGCTGGGGATTTGTTGATCATTCAAACATTTCTACCTCGAATCACTTAAATCGTAGCGGCCTTCATTTAAACAAGTCTGGAACCTCTCGTCTTGCACAGAATTTTATAAATTATTTACGCTTAGATTAGGACATTGCCGTCTGGGAATCCGATTCGACTGATGACCGTCCACGCGAAAACTGGGGTAAGTTCAACTGTTCTATAGTATTTTTGGCCGAGGTTTGGTCATCGCCTCCTTTACTATTAACAGTTTTCTCTCTCACATTGACGAACTTAGAGTTTTCATGCATGATTCCAAAATTGATATTTTGTCAATTAACGAGACTAAACCAGACTCATGATAGCGATGTTTACATACCTGGTTTCGAAATAGTTAGAAAAGACCGTAGAGTTAATGGAAGGAAAGGGGGCGGTGTTTGTATCTATTTGCGCACAAATCTTAACTATCGAATACGTGATGATTTGATTAATGATGATTTCGAGTGCCTTATTGTCGAAATTAGTAAGCCACGAAGTTCAGTATTCCTGGTCGGCACCTGGTATCGACCTCCAAACTCTCCGCCTGAACGTTTCAATGAATTCGAAAATGTAATTGACAAAATTGACGCTGAAAGTAAGGAACTATATATACTTGGTGATGTTAACTGCAATTTATTGCCAGAGGCTTCTGCTCATATTTCCTATAAAACATTGAATGAACTTGCCCCAGACTATCTTCAATGTCTCTTCACTGAACGCCACGTTAATGGCTATAACCTAAGAAATATTGAAGGAAAGCTTTCGCTGCCCAAGCCAAATACTAATTACTGAAAACGAAGTTTTTGCTACAGCGGGGCCTGTTTGTGGAACAACTTGCCCCAAGATTTAAAAAGCGTTTGTTCTATTGGGCAGTTTAAACGGGGTATTAAGAAAGTGTATCTGAGATATCGGATTCCCACACGGCAATCATGTAAAGCAGTTGTACAAGTTTTAATTTTTAATTATTAACTTAACTGATGATTCTCCGTGTCTAAATAAAGATTTACATTACATTACATTACATTTACAAACTCCCGGGCCTCGCAGGGGGAGAGCCGCAATATCATAGTCTAAAATAACAAAGTCATGATCTGAGAAAACGCATGGGAGAATATCGCACCTAGTGACTTGATTACACAGAAGCCGCGGGACCAAAAAGGTATCCAGTCTGCTGGCAATTGAATGGTCTGGGCTGAACCAGGTGAGCTGCCTGTCTCGGGGGTGCAAAAGACGCCAAGCGTCACGGTTACAGCGAGATTTTAGGTCCGAGAAGGCGGAGTCGAGGGAAACCCACCTACCCAATTTGTCAAGAGCCGAGTCAAAACAATTCATATCCCCCCCAATCAGGAGCCGGGAGTTTGGAAGAAAAAAGGACGGGACCGACTGAAAGAAAATCTTTCTCTCAGCCGGAATCGTCGGCACATAAAGGTTAACTAGATTAAGATTGAAATCGTCAAACTTAACAAGTAAGCTGAGAATGCGCCCACTTTGATCCTTCTGCCAAACAGAAACATCATTGCGAAAAACATCAGAACAGCCTCCCGACAGCAGGGGCCCAGAAGCTGGGACCCGGCCACGAAAAGGAGAAGGAACGCAGAACAGCGTCATTCGAAATCATAGTTTCTTGAATGAAACAAAAGTCTAGGCGTGAAGCACGAAAGAAATCAGAGACCAGCGAAAACTTACGTTGACTTAAACCCCTAACATTAATCGTAGCGCGCTTTAAGAAGGCTAAACTAAGTGGGGGCATCCTCACTTACTACAGACAGACGAGACGACTTGCCCAAAGCAGCGCGTCGGGACGAGCCATGTCGAGATCTCTTCCTTCGGCGAGAGGGCCGCTCAGACACAGGAGCCATATTATCAGGCACAGCGTCGGAATCCATCAGTTCAGATGTGGCAATACTCTCAGGCTCAGACACGTCACTCTCAACACTCGTATCGGTCAGGGAAGAAACCGGAAATTCCTGCATTCCGGAAACTTGAACATCAGGGGCATCCTTGATGAGGCCTTGAGAAGTTAAAAGGTCAGGCGCAGGCTCAGAAGAAAGGGCCGAGGCCAAGGGCTGGTCAAATTCAGCTTCCAGCGAATCGTCCTCAGACCCTGTCGAATCTTCCTCTGCATTCTCCACTGGAGGCTATCATGATCCACGTCACCTGAATCAGCATTCTCAGCATCTAGAGTAGTGGGGGGCACATCCACGGGAAGGGGGTCAGCAGCAGGCTGGCTCGGGGGCTCAGCATCAACGGCATCACGATGCGAAAGCGGGTGGCGATACCAAGAGTGGCGGCAGTCAGTGGCCATGTGGCCAGCTTCTTTCCAAATACAGCATCGAACCCCAGCAGGACAATCAAGGGCATGATGGCCAATCACTTCACAGTTAAAGCAGAGCATCTGACGACACTCTTGGGCCAAATAACCTGGCTCGTTGCATCTTCTACAGGTCTTCACCTGGCCTTCGTACTGGAGACGAAGAAGGTACTTACCAAAACGAAGGTATGACGGGATGGGGTCATCGATACACATGCGAAGAGTACGGATACCATTCTGGACCTGGGGGAAGCCCTGGACGGAGGAGCGACGCTGGGAGTAAACAGTGCCATACTTCGACAAACGGAAGGTCAAGGCCGAGTCAGGTAACTCAAAAGGAGCGTCGTACACAACAACATAAGACAAGGCTCTGCCTGCAAGATGAGCTGGATGAGGCTGGTTTCCAACAAAGAAAGACGACTGCAGAAATTTGTTTCGGATCTCCTCTTTCGTGAAGGTGAGGACCACTGACCCATTCTGGGATCTCTGAAGACAACGGACTGACGTCGGAGGAAAGCCACCTCTCACCAAGCTATCAAAATTTGCTTAGTCGTAACTGAGCTGTCAGGGAGTGTGAAGTATGCAGACGCAGGACGATCAGGCATAACATTCAAAACATCAAAATGCTCTCTTTCAAAAGAAGACAGATAAGACCTGCGACGCGGAGCTATACTGGAAACTTTTGGACGAGAATCAACAGCACCAAGAGTCACTCTATCAGCATAAGAGCCACCAGGACTGGTATCCATGTGGGATGGCGAATCAGATTGGCCAGCTCCAGAAACAGAGGGAGGCACAGACGTATTCTCAACAATATCAGACCACAGAGGGGATACAGGCGTAGGCTGAGACATACCGAAAACAATTTAGGGTAGGACCAACGCCGTTCCCTCCCGGCAGGTACAGGGTCCAACAAAAAAAGAAAAAGCCAATTAGTCTACCACAAATCTGGTATGAAACGTGCTATGATGGGCTTCTGGGCCTCATCAGTGCAGTGCTAATGTCTAGGATGGAGGTTAAGCTATAAAGCCACCCCATATGTCCCACGCATGTGGTACATCCAAGTCATGCCAGAGTGTTCAAACTAGCGAGCTAGTGAGCATGCCTTGTCTTTAAGTCAAAGAGTGCTCTACAATCGTGGAGCTTTATAATTACTTGTATAGGAAAGGAAAAATTAAAACATTAAAACACTACAGAACTGTTTCGAAAGGGCCTGATGGTCCTCTCTCGTCAGGTGCATGAAACACTGAATGACTAACGTTTCTTTTAAAGGTTGATGGTTCAAGCACGCCTTATCAAATATTTAGTTGCGTGCCGGCACGCACTCGCCAGCTCGTTCCTTTTGTTCAGGGTGCCCGCTCCCGGTTTACATATGATGTAGAATTTTTCTGTTATGCAAAGATTACCTCTTTTTGTTACATTTGAATAAGGCCTGGCGCGAGCCATTACTTTCCAGGTTACAGCAAATTCCGTTTTGGTGTCCTTTAGGGACACATGATAAGGCATGCTTGAACCATCAACCTATAAAAGGAACGTTAGTGTTTTAATGTTTTATTTTTTCCTTTCCTATACAAGTAATTATATATGTATATATACATATATATATAATAATAATAAGGCTGCCAACACTGTTAAATAGTGCTCAATCCACATAAGTGTAGAGCTAAATCGTAGAAAGGTGAGGCTAATGAAACCAACACATGATTCACTGTTACTCCGAGTTTCGTGCTTACGCACTCATCTGTCTGATGAGTGCGTAAGCACGAAACTCGGAGTAACAGTGAATCATGTGTTGGTTTCATTGGCCTCACCTTTCTACATATATATATATATATATATATATATATATATATATATATATATATATATATATATATATATATAGGGTTCGATTCCCACTCACGGCATGATAGGTTTTTCATTCAAAATGGATTAGTTAGTAGTTTGTAGAAAAGCGTTGTGTATCCTTCGGATCCTACTAGCTTGTGACTACATCGTTGGATTTCCAGCCTTGTTGACTCAAAAATATAATTTGTTATTAGCTGGTAGGCTATGAATCATCCTCGGATAATCCGATGTACGTCCTGTTCCTGAATGTTAAACGCCGGGGAACCCCGTGGCTAACCATATCATCATCATCATATCATATATCTTTATTTACCCTCGGCTTTTTAGAGTAGCTTGGTGTAGCTAATATCTCTGAGCATTTACCCTCCCAACCATGATACACAACAGAAGACAGACCACAACACCGGGAACTACATGCCCTACTCTTTACGACAAGTGTGCGGGTTCTTTTACGTCCCACAGGATTATGAACATTAAAGGGTTGTGAGACGGGACCTCCGGCTTATCGTCCTTATCCGAGAAGACTAGAGAGTCTAACCATTTGCAGATGTAATTACAAAGGCAGCACTTTCTTCTCAGTTTTTTAAAGACCCTGAGTGTTGGTCCGGCCGGAGTTCACACGAAATTACCACAAAACAGTTAAAGCCGACGTTCAGCCGGGCACAGAAGAATTAAATATTGTTGTCAAAAGGGAGCCCAAGGATACAAACGTCTAGTAGTACAGAAGACAGAAATTAAACCCACTGCAATTACGAAGTAATATATAGATTTAGCCAAGCCTAAAGGCAGAGCTCCCTGGTTATTTATTCTTACTGCCTGTAGGGTTAGTGAAAATAAAAGGTTTCGAATTGTCCTCGTTTTGATGTTTCTGGCTGCTGCTTAATAAAATCATTTTCTTTGCTTTCTTCTATAGAAAAAGTCATTGACTAACTAGTGAATTCCACGGTAAATTTTACGCTAAAAACCGATATCATATTAATCACGAAGCGATGAGTGCGATATCGGTATTTCGAGTGAAATTTACTTTGGAATTCACCAGTTTGGCAATGATTTTTTTCTTGAACCGCATGAGTTTTAGAAGAAAACAAGCACACCCTCAGCGAGCGAATGGAAAAGGTAAAAAGCCATTTCAGAGTCAACTGTCAATAGCCAGCGAATAGGAATTACGCTAAAATTAAAAAAAAAAAAAAGCTTTGTCAGTTCAAGGTCAAAAAAGTGTTTTACCTGTGTTTTACTGATGTACTTTATTACACTTTATCTCTGAAAACGAGATCATTCACATACTGAGGTTTTTCATTGAAATACGCCAGGGTTGACCGGAAAAAATAACGGGCAAAATACGGCAATACAACCAAGAAAGGACGAACTTCAAGTGATTACTCATTGCGATTACGTGTTTATAACATAAAGGCAAAATTTTCTTGTCACTGTCGAGGCACATCGAAAACCAGTTGGGCAAACGGGTTAAAAAAGAACTTGTTCGCTCGCATTTTAGAGCAAAACAAAGAGACAAATCAACTTTTTTTAAGTCCGAAAGAGTACAGATTATTGTTATTTAATTCCAGTTGACAATAAAAATTCCAGTTTCATTCCTGAACAAAGGAAGAACCGATTAAATTACTTTTTTAAAAATACGCATTTACTTCAAGTAACGCATCCGTAAACATAACAAATTGTTTTAGTGCCCAAGGAAAGAATTTGCGGAGTAACTTCTTCCACTAAGCATAAGCTATTACTGGTATTCTGTTTTTTCGTTGTCGTTCTCTTTTGCTCTCCTTTCGTTTCTGTTCTAGTCAGAGGTCGTCATGCAACCTTATCAGAGCTTCTAAAGATATGCCAAAAATTGCAATACAGCGAAAAAAGAAGCTCTAAGCAAATTAAAAATAAACACTCAGCTTTGAGTTTATATCCCTCCGATGCGCACTGTCATTGGTCAATATCTGTGTTTAAATGAAAGTATGGAACACGGATGTGACATCACACGACGGTTATTGTCAGACGCGCGTTTTGATTGGTTGGTAGAAAATATGAGCTTGTGTCAAGAAAATCTGTTTCGATCAAGAAGTAAGAAAAACAGCATTTTCCTTCATTTGTTGAATTATCATTGAGAAATATTTTATAAAAGCAATAGAGGACTTTTTTCCGTGTTTCCATAGCCTCATCTAAACACTCGGGGAAGTTGGGAGAATTCTCGACAGTTATGCAAACCCTCGACTGCGTCTCGGGTTTGCATTACTGTCTCGAATTCTCCCAACTCTCCCTCGTGTTTAGATGAGGCAATGGGACACAGAAAACGACCTCTGTTGCTTAAATGTCAAACTGGATCAAAACCAGGGAAAAATGCAGAAAGAAAACATTTTTCCAAACCGTTTTCGATCTGACCACGAAAAGCGTTGAGTGCGTAAGAACTAAAGTTGACATAGTATGGCCGTGTAGCCAAACCGAGCCACAAAAAGCGCGGGAAAAATGAAGCCTCGTTTATATTTAGATGAGTTCGCCTGGGTTGAGCCTGCAATCCAATTGAAAACCAGTACCAGGTCAGCGGTCAACTTTAAAAAGGGCTGACCTAGGTGAGCTCTAAGCTTGAACCCGCGATATGGCTAAGTGATACTGGTCAGCAGATACCGACACGTCAACTGATCAAAATATGGATGTCCAATATCAAAGATTGCTGTAAACTAGCATGATACTGGTCA
>NC_090886.1:31605022-31607522 GCF_036669925.1 Montipora capricornis
AAGCTACTGCAACGGCTTTTTCCTTGTCCACCTCTTTTCTCCACAGTTCTGTTAATTGAGTTAGAAGTAGTTCAGTAGAGAAGCCTTTCTAAATGCCCTCTGTCTGTCAGAGGCGAGATCGTTAGAAGCAAACACATGCGTCACTAGGGAGTCGTTCACTACAGATTCGAGAATCTTGCTTGGTATGCTAAGTAATGATTTTGGTCTGTAGTTAGCTGCATCGTCGCCCTTGTGAATATGAGTAACCCTTGCTGATTTCCACTGAGAGAATACAGTTTCGTCTTCGAGGCTGTGTTGATACAAGCGTGTTAATGACGGTACTATCACATTCCCGGCGACTGAGCTTTAGTAGCCTTGGGTTAACGTTGTCTGGACCAGCAAAAACACCTTTTTTAGCGCTTTTAGCGCTTTGGGTCGGGGAAACAGAGGAACAAAATAAAATAGCGAAAAGCAAAATTTGGTTTGACTTGTAGCTTTGAAAAAGTAATTCGGACGCTCGCATTTAGAGGTCGTGAAAAATTCGAGAATTTATTTAGTTTCAAAATTCTTGATGATATGATTTGTGTTATGTTCTCGGGCAAACAGACAACTGCACGCAAGATGGTGGATCAACTAAGAACTGTATTAATCAAAGAGCTCATGGGTTTTACAATAACCGCATACGTACTGCAGGCTCAGTATGAATTACTGACACTATAACAAATGTAACGATACACTACCGCAGAAATGTTGTGCGACAAGAAATGGAAGTACACTACAACTGTTAAAAACTCTCTAAATGATCAAAAGTTCAAGAAAAGGAACAAAACTATGAGAAGCACAGTTCAATGTCATTAAGGGGAGGCTTAACGGTTTTAGTCCATTTCTTCAACCAGCCTGTGTGGTGGTTTAGTAGCACGTTTGGACCGACGCGGAGCAGGGGTGGGAGGAGTAGGTGTGCTTGGCGACTCGGCTGATTCAGATTCTTCGGGTGGGGGTGTACTGCTTCCGGTACTGGGAGAAGTAACGCCTTCTGTAGATTGATCAGATGTAACTTGGACAGTGCTGGAATGAGTCACAGCAGAACTGGGGGTGTCTCCTCCAATTCCGTCCATCGTTCAACTGGACTTGAAAAGAAGCAGATGATGATTGCTGTACGACAGTACCAGGTTGCCACTTCTGTCCCGATAGGTGGTCACGTGCTAGAACACAGTCGCCTACACCTATCTGTCTGAACTTTGCAAACTTGTCGTGATTGCACTTCATTTTGTCCTGCTGGCCGGCCACGCGAGATCCAATATCAGGTGTAACCAAACACAATCGATTGCGAAGTTCTCGCTTCAAGAATAGCTTGGAAGGGGATGAGCCGGTTGTAGCGTGTGGTGTGCTTCTGTAGGATAAGAGGAAATTCTGAATCCGTCGCTGTATAGAGCTTGCAGGATCGTCAGCTGATGACTCCATTGCATACTTGAAAGTCTGCACAAACCGCTCAGCCAACCCATTTGAAGAGGAATGGTAAGGGGAGACTAAAATTCTCTGAATGCCATTTTGCCGCAGGAACTCTTCATACTCTTTAGACTGGAAGGGTAGGCCGTTGTCGCTGACTACTTGGGTTGGTAGACCGTATCTTGCAGAAATATTACGCATGGCATTAATGGTTGAGTCGGCTGTTGTTGTTTTCATGGGACCAATCACTTCAGGCCACTTAGAGTGGGCGTCGACCATGATGAGGTAATGTTTTGCCTGATGGGTGGCAAAATCTACGTGAACGCGTTGCCATGGAGCTGTTGGCCAAGACCATGGAAGAAGCGGTGAGGCTGGAGGAGCCTCGCGGGTTTTGTTGCACGATTGACATTCACGGGTAACCTGTTCAATCTCCTGATCTATTTTCGGCCACCAAACACGACTGTGTGCTATTGATTTCATGCGTGCAATTCCAGGATGGCCTTCATGTAATTCTGCCAGAATGATTTGTCTTAAGGAAGGAGGTATGACAGTTCGCAGACCCCACATAAGGCAGCCTAGCTCCACAGAGAGTTCGTGTCTGCGACTGAAGTATGGCTTGAGGTCAGGATCGTCGGAGTGATTAATGGGCCAACCAACCAGTGCTTTCGTTAACAAAGGGTTCCTAGATGTGTCCTTGGTGATTACTGCGGCAGAAACTGGGTGTCGTTTTAACTGCTGAGGGGCCACGTGGAAGATTTCCTCTTCCACACTTGCATCTTTCCTGTACTGAAGTGGGAGCCTTGACAAGGCGTCAGCGATGGCTACGTCAGCAGATGACTTGAACTCAATTTCGTAGTGGTACGAAGAGAGAAGAAGGGACCGGGGTCCAGTTATTCAAACGATGGATAGCGCTATCCACCGGATAAATCGCTATCCAGCGGATAAACATTAGCAAAACCGATTGAGTTATCCAGTGGATAGGGATTTATCCGGCGGGTAGCACTATCCATCGTTTGAACAACCGCATCCGGCGTTGCAGTCTATCAGCAGCGAAAACTGGAGTCGCTGAATCCGG
>NC_090886.1:31615022-31620022 GCF_036669925.1 Montipora capricornis
TTCTCAGATGGTTTTTGAAGTAATTTATTAACAGTCGCGAATAATATCCTTTGATCTGAGGAATGTTCATTGATGATTGAAGTGTAGTGCGCTGATTTCAATGTAGCAATTAGGTTGTTAACCACACAGCATTGATGAACATATTGATCCCGGTCACACTGTAGCCGCGAAGCACGCCACCTCCGTTCCAGTCTTCTCCTTTTCCTTTTCTCAGCAACGACATCAGATGTGTACCACGGTGCAGATGGCCTTACAGTTACCTGACGTTGCTTTTTTGGAGCATGTTGGTCCAATAACTGTCGCAGAACCCTATCATACTGATCTACCATCGTATCTAAGTCAGTAGCTTGATATTGTAACAAAGGAGAATCCATAATGTCCTTACAAAAGGAGTCCATATTTAATGAGTGTAATTTCCGGAAGTTAATCAATTTTTTTCTAAATTGTGGTTTCTGAATAGATAACACACAATGAATTGCAAAATGATCCGAAATAACAGGATCCTTGACTTTGGTATCCTTGATAAGTGAGTCATCTGATCTTGTAATGACTAAATCAAGGGTATGGCCACTGGCATGAGTTCCACAATTCACATGTTGTTTCAGATCGTATGACTCAAGAAGGTCTGCAAACCGCTTGGCATTGGCATTGTCAGAATCATCCATATGGAAATTGAAGTCACCCGTTATTAATAAACATCCCGAAGGCTCAGCAGCAATTTGCTCCAGTAATCTAGAGAACTCTTCAAAGAAAAGCAAACAGGAGTTGTTGTCAGGTGGACGATAAATGACCAGGATCCTAATACACTGAAGGCTTCTGAGACGGAGATCCATGAATTCAAATGACTGAAAGGTGTCACACATTGAGGAGTTGATATTAAGATTGTCTTTAAATAACACACCAACCCCTCCTCCCCTGGAATGAGATCTTGGAACATGTAGGAACCTATATCCGGTAGGACACAAAGTTCCCACTTCAACATCGTTGGTATTTCCAGGTCGCAGCCATGTTTCTGTCAAAGCCATAATATCGATATCATTGTCCACAACATAGTCTTTCACTATCATCGCCTTATTCTTCACAGATCTTACATTAAGCAGGCAAAGCTGAACACAGCAGGAAATATATCTGTGAGATACAAAATCAGCTTGTCGTTGAACATTTCTCAAGTTGTCCGAGCCACACAAACGCGGTGAAACACAGCTACGAGTGGTATTAGCAGGATAACAGTTAGTCAAACGTCGATTACCAATTACAACTGGAATAACAGTGGGACCAGGATTAAGACTTACATCTCCGCTTTTAACTAGTCGGATCAATTGAAAACTAGCAGTTGAGTTGTGATGATAATTCATTCTACAGCGAAAGTAACCTTTTCCATGAAGTCGAAATCCAAGATGGCGGCTCGATCTCCACGTGGAATCCAGTCGTTTCAGGCTAGCTATTTCCCCCACAGACGTTCCTGGACTGTCAAAGCCTAGAGGTGCACGGGAAGCACAGTATAATATATTTCTAGATATAATTTCTTCTGGTCGAAAGTCAAATAAAAGTAAAAAGATCATTAAAACTACGGAGGCGAAAGGGACACGTCTAACCGCCATGCTAGCCGCTGACCAAGACTTTGGTCCACACAGTGCTCTGTGCTCTTTGGATGTCTCCTCCCTATTTACAAATGTACCACTCGAGGAAACGATAAACATTTGTCTAGACAAATTGTATTCTCTTGCTGATCCTCCGGCTTTACCCAGGGTTGTTTTACGCAAGGTATTGGAACTTGCCACCAAGAAGAGCCACTACGACCAAATCGATGGTGTTGCCATGGGTTCACCATTGGGCCCTGTCTTAGCCAACATTTTTATGTGTGTTTTTGAAGAAAAGTGGTTGCTGAACGCCAAAGTTAGTCCTTTATTTTGGAATCGTTGCGTTGATGACACATTCACCATGTTTCACAACAAAGACAGTGCAAATGAGTTTTTGCACTATTTGAACGGCTGTCATCGCAATATTAAATTTACCATTGAATATGAACATAACAATGCAATTCCGTTTTTGAACATTCTTGTCACACATAATCAAAACAACGCTTTCACGACATCCGTCTACGGAAAGAAAACTTTCACAGGTCTCTACACGAAATGGGATTCCTTCACTCCACGAAAGTACAAAATAAACCTCATCCGCTCCCTCACTTATCGCTACTACCGTCTTTGTTCATCTGACTCCTTGCACAATCTGCCCTCAATGATCTTCGAAAACTCCTTCTTCAGAACGGCTACCCACAAGGCATAATCAACTATCATATCAACGATGTTTTGAACAAAAACAGACAACATCAGCATAGCAATCAAGTGTCTACAGTTCCTAAGAAAGATATTGTTATCCTACTTCCCTACTTAGGCTTGCAAAGCAACCAAGTCGCTAAACGCCTGAAATCTTGTGTGTACAAATTCTACTCTTGTGTTAACCTTAAGATTGTTTTTCAGAGCACTCGATGTATAAAATCTTTCTTTCCTTACAAGGACCGTATTAATCGTTCACAACAATCCAGAGTTATTTACAGAGCAAATTGTTGGGATTGTAATGTTTTTTACATCGGTAAAACTAAACGGCGGCTTCACGATAGAAAAATCGAACATTTTAAGGCCCTAGCTAAAATTGACAATACTTCAGCCATTGCTGACCACGTCAAGGCCACTGGACATAACATCAAGTGGGATCATTTTGATATTTTAGCGAAGGGCAAAACAGACTATCATTGTAAAATAAAAGAGACCTTATTTATTCAAGAACTTGAGCCAGCTTTCAACGTCAATGTCGGAAGTGACAAGCTGATGCTTTATTAATCTTTTCTGTTTTTATTATTATTATTATTTATTTTACTGTTAAGTATTTGCTTAATCTAGGTTCCAGTCCCCTCATCCGCTTTGTTATATATAAATAGCTGTTTTAAATTTCAACGGTTACTTTTGAAAATGTATGTAGAGCACATACGAAACGTCAAGTCATAATCAAAATGAACAAGTTCAATATGTTTATCAATGCTGTTTGTGTCTTATTTTTGATCAAACTACGTTGGCCCAAGAACAAAATTATTTAAAATATAAAGAACTCAGAGAAGCCAGCGAGTCGCTTTCGTAATGGACGGCACACTTGTGTTTTATGCATTAGAGTTGCGAAAAACGCTTCAACAACTTTCGCACGGCAAAGAAAACCAACTAATCGGTTCGTGCATTGAAGGAAAATTTTTTAATAAGTAATGACGATTTTCGACTATTTTCAACCAGTAAAAACAGGGGAGTTTGTCTACCCCGGAACGTGTACGTAATAGGCCATTTCCGAGTTTATGTCTACCTCCTCTTCAAAGCGAGTCTAAGTGCAAGTTTTTGTTATGAAAATTAGGTTTCATTCATATGTAAAGTAGAACTAATTACCATCACAAAAACTTCGCACTTAGACTCGCTTTGAAGAGGAGGCAGACATGAACTCGGAAATGGCCTATTAAAGTTAAGCCAAGCAAGTTTCGCTTGAGCCATGCTTGACGATTTCTCAGCTCCGAATGATGTAAAATGAAACATGACAGGAACGAAGACAAAAATTGTAAAATTCTGTCATTACAGTTTAGAAAAGTGATAAAATTGGTCGCAACGAGAGGTCTCCAGTCCACAAGAGGCTTAATAAAAATGTGTTAAAAACATAACACAACATAACGAACCGGCCACTAAAGCGTGTTTCTCACTTGTGGGATAAGGACAAGCGTAAGCACTAGGATGAGCTTGCGACGTTTACACAGTGAGACAAGCCGATGAAAGTTGGGCATACGCAAGCGTAGTAACTTCCGAGAAGATCTAGTAAGATTCAAGATGGCGTGCGAATCGTCGTGACATCTCCCCTCTAGCTAATGAAAGGAGTTATAAACATGCAATCAAAGATATCAACATTGTCCACCAATCATTGATCAAGATCTGCCACAGGCATACAAAGTTAATGTTTCAGCTGATAACAACAACTCGGATTAGCGATGTACTAAATGATTAATCTGAGTGGTTGTATAGTTCTACCAGATCTAGTGCGGATAATACCAGGGTACTGTATGATGTCACTTTCTGGGCACTTTGTGATCCCTCTGTTACTTATTGGACTCGTGGATGGTCCTTGTGTTACTATCAGGGGTCTTGATGATGTCTCTCCTGTCTCATCTGTAGGGAGTGCCTTTTGTGGTCACAACCACTGATCTAGGGGTGTTAGCATGTTTTGTAACTGTAGCAGGTTTCCAGCCATTTTTTGATTTTAGTCGAACAGTGTCACCAGTTTTGACAAGAGGTAGTGACTTGGCTACTCTGTCAAAATACAGCCTCTGTTTTCTCTTGAGCTAGGAGCTGGGACTTGGCATCTGTTGGAATTCTTGCATCCAGTAACTGTGATTTAGTGAGAAGTTTGATTCTTAGCCTTCTGTTAAAGAACATTTGAACTAGGGAACAGGGTATTTCTGCTTCCGAGCAAGGCAATGTATGGGGTAGTACCATCTTCATAAGCTTTCTTTAGTAGAGATTTGGCTGTTCCAATGGCCTTTTCTACTTGTCCATTAGCTTGTGGGTGTTTGGGACTTGTAGTTGTGTGCTTAAAGTGCTACAATGTCGTAAAAATCAATTTTTATTTTTCTTTGGATTTCAAAACTATGTTAACTAGTCAGTAAGTGACCAAAATTTTAATCCTTGATTTCAAAAGTACACCTGTTTATTATTAACTTTAAAATCCTGAGGGAGCTGGATCGAGGAGAAAATGACGTCAACGACTCAATAGTTTAAGAATGCATTGCGTGTGTACACGGCTAAATTAATATGCAGCACGGGAGTTTTGGGTTTTCAGACTTTTAAATTCCTGTTTTGCATATATAATAAGCTGCGTTTACATGCTGGAACTTTAAGATACTGAGTAAATGACGTCACTTTTCCCTAGATCCAACCCTCTGAAATCCAATCGGTCAGTTTGGCACGTGAGTC
>NC_090886.1:31625022-31627522 GCF_036669925.1 Montipora capricornis
CAAATCACAGCTACCATGGTTTGACCATGCCTCACCGTTTTAGCTATCTGAGGTAACAGCCTTGGGTAAACGTCTTGCTGAAAACTAATTGCAATATCGCTTTTCGCTCTAAAATTCTTTAGAAACGTAATTTGTATAAGCAATTTATTGTTTCAATCTGCAGCTTTTTCTGTTTTAGATTATTGAGTGGAAACAAACTTCAAGAAATCCCAGACGGGGCCCATCGCTAGAAATCGGAGACATTTTGAGCCCACGTTCAAAAATCCTGTGGCAAATTGGTCAGGGAAGCGAGTGCAAAAACAACTAAGAAATATAGGACGCTGGCGATATTCTTGCTTTCCTTGGCTCGATTTTGCTCCACAACCCATAGATTGAAAGCTAGTTTTCTGTAGTTTTGTAATCATGCGACTTTGTTTCACAGCGGTTTTCCAACTAAACAATATTCTTCTTCACTTTGGTCAACCTCGAACCCAGGCTCTCTCCCTCTTCTTCTCCCTGAAGAGAGAGAGCCTGGATTCGAGGTTGCATTTTGGTCTCATTTATTTTTTGTCATCGGCGGATTATGAGCCCAAGGCTAAGCTTTTCGATCAGCAGTTACGACCATTTTTTGCGGGAGCTTCTAGCTTTACACGAACTTTTATTAAGCATTCATGTCATCTTTCCTATGTCTGAAAACCTTACAAGTCAAAAGCAGTTAAATGCTCACTTAAAAAGAAACTTTTCTAACTGGCGATAAATCACTCTTACACTATATATCCGCATAACGTAATGTGGGCTCAAAATGTCCCCGAATTCTAGCGACGTTCAGGAATTCAAAGTATCTTCGAGTTATGTATGTCAGTCAGTTAAATCAGGCCAGAAGCGACTATACCCGGCCTCTCGTGCGTGAAATAAAGAAACGTTAGATTATGTTTTACCTTTGCTTTAATCTCAGATTCCTTGTCACATGCGTAACTTTAAATCTGTGGAAAAAACAACCGACTTACTTGATAATTTTTTCATTCCCCAACAGACTGCTTTTTGACAACCCCGTCAACACAATTGGAGAGCGGGTGTTTACTATCCAAAACAACAACCTCACAATGTAAGTCATACAAGATGACATACTGTTTATATGTCAGCACACCTGAAGTTACTCAGGCTTTAGGCCACTCCCGGGTTCAACGCCCTGTCGGACCAACATCTGAGAGTGGATAGAACTTAAGTTTTCGCTGTTAAAATGCCCAGAACGTGAAAATTTTTATTTTCCTATTTGAAAGTCCATATTAAAAAATGAACTTTTGCGAAACTCTCTTTCCATTCGAACGACAGGCGAATTTTCTACAATTTTTTAAAAGCGCTCAAATTGTCCGTCAATTTAAAAATTGGCACACAGCAGGAGCCCGTCTCATGGGTTCCTGACACAGCTCGCTCGTCTTCTCTGGACATATGACCAATTTGAAAATGCTCAGTTTTGCTTCTGTATTCGCTTCCGGATTTAGAGCACCTTCGTCGACGATAGACATAGACATTAATTGAAAGAAAATACTGAAAACTATCGCAAAGCGATACCTTTGCGTTGATCACCTAGAAAACATAGGACCTACGCCAACAAGCATTCCTTAGTCTACGTCACAGCGATCCTGTGAAATCCTTACCAGCTGTAGGAGTATATAAAATAAAAATAGGATTTTAAACATCGTGCAAAATTCGTGTCTCGTTTTGAAACAGAATGTTTTCTCGTGCACGACACATCTACCAATTCTGCGCCTCAGAATATCTCTGATCTTTTCACCCGTGCATCCGACGTTCATTCATATAACACTAGATTTTCTATGTTGGTAACTTATATGTTAATAAATCAAGACTGAGTATTCGAATTAATTCGCTTTCCGTTTTCGGAGCTAAGCTATGGAATTGCCTGAAGCCTGACTTGCGCAAATTTAGGAAAAAACCTTTTAAAAACAAAATTCATCAATTTTTACTTGCGGTGCTTGGTGATGAGGATGATTATGTTGATGTCTCAACGTTAATTTTAAAAATTACTAGTTATCATAAATCACACCCTAGCTATCATTATTTCTTCCTTATGTTTCATGTCTTCTTATAGATTTTTGCTCTATCTATGTAAATGCTATCTATCTGGGAGTGTATGTGAATACCTATTTATTTAACTTTATTTTTATTATATTTATTTCTTTACCTGATTTACTATTAATCTAATTTTTATACTTATTTTAAAAACTCATTAATGATTCATGAGCCTAACAGCCTATCAAAACACCGATAAAACGGCACGTGTATGAGCTTTATATCCCGGATAAAACACTCCTCAATAAGGCATAGCTTGTTTTTCTTGTATGCTAATATTCACCTCTCACAATTTGAACCATTGTTTTGAGTCCAGAGGGACACGCTCTTTGTGGAATGTTTTTTAAACCGTTCAAAAAACTCGCAGCACGTGTTTTATCAGGTCTAAAAACACTCGGCTACGCCTCGTGTTTTAAAACCCAGTAAAACA
>NC_090886.1:31632522-31635022 GCF_036669925.1 Montipora capricornis
ACGTTGGGTTGGTGTTTAATAGGTGGTCTGAATTTAGGAGAAAGGAATTCTTGTTGCAAAGTCTTGAGGGGCTTATTTACAACTTGAATATCGTGCCTTCGAAGAATTCTTGTTAGGGGTTGTGTAACACCATTGATGAAAGGAAGGACAGCAAAACCGTTAGGGTTCTCTTGAGGCTCAAACCTCAAAAACTCTAGAGTCCTGGCACACCTCTGCTACCAAGCATGCTGACAATAATTCTAAGCCGATTCCTAATCAGTATAGCATTCTTTTTAAACAATAGCCACCTTTTTACATACTTTTACTCTGTTCTTTTTATTACTTTTATCTCGCCTTTTCTGTATATATTTCACTAATTTACATTCAATGTTTTATCCGTGGAAGGCTGTAGATCGACAGCCGAAAACTTATATACCTTTTCAAAAAATTTTAGCCAGATAACGTTTTTTACTGTATTTTAACTGAGACAAACTTTGAAAAACTGCCAGGTTGAACAGTTTTCAAAACTCCAATTGCAATCCATTTTAAACTATTTTAAGTTTGCCCATCTCTGACTCCTTTTGTATTTGCTGTTCAAGTTATTCAAACATTTCTTCAATGTTTCAAGTAGTTATTTTCAGTTTATGTTACGCTTGACTTGGTTGCCAATTCCTAGCTAATTGCTGAATTTGGATTTAGTCGTAATACAGCGCCTTTTAAATATCAATACACCTTACTCCAAAATTGCCGACATTTCGGTATTCTTTGTTTCCATGCAAATTGGCCCTTATGGCCTCGTTCAAGATTAAATATTCTTTTTACTTTTGAAAAGGAGGCCATAAGGTCCAATTTGCATGGAAACAAAAGAATACTAAAATGGCGGCCATTTTGGAATAAGTTGTATAATCGTATTTGAAAACGTGTAGGTATAATTTGTAGAGCCCGCAGACCAGCGGGACACATTGTCCATTCAGGACCTAGAGAAACGACCTAACTGCACAGGAGTTCTAGTATCTCAGTGGGTAGAGTATTCAAGCGGTGTTACGGAGATCGTTGGTTCGAATCCGGTCGGAAGACTCTGATTTTTTAGTTGTCCTTTTGCTCTTTGTCAAGCAACTAGTTTCCCATCTAATAAGTCGATCTTGAGCCTTTCATAAACGGGATTGAAAGTGGGCGCTCGAGAAATAGCTTATGCATACCGAGTCTTATGACATGTGTGACACACTGACCTTTACACATGACTTTAAATACACAAAGGACCTAAAAAGAGAAAAAAACGGGCAACAAGTAGAATGTAAACAGAACTTATCGATTGTTGTCTTGTTTCACCCACCTATGACATATGGTACCTATTATTTGTTTGGTATGCACTCTCAGTCACTCCTTGCAATGCTAGGCATGGCAAGGCAGGCAATGCGATGCCCTCGACTATACAAAATATATTCATTTCCCGTGTTTGCCGTGAAAATTTAAGGATGTTTCTTGGAAGGTCATGAAAATCTTTGCCTCAGGTAGACTGTTTGACAGCACCGAAGCTCTGTACGTAAAGCTACTAGATATTAAAATTGTGTTGACTTGACAGTTGTGTAATTTCTCAGTGACAATTTATCACTTATCAACATATACTTAGTTTTCCGCTTGATTGCTGATCTCTGTTATAAATGAAAGGTCTTTAGCTAGACACTAAAGACACTAAACGTAAACGATCTGGTTATGTCTCCCCTTAAACTGTGCCATGTTGTTTTAACTGTGTTGCGTTTAGAAATTTGCAAGGAGGCAAAATTAGCACCATCAAGTTTAAGGAACACTGCGTTGTCCACCTGTGAGTACTTTAAAAGTTAATTTACCTGTGCAGCCAGACTGTGGGATTTCAATATAACTTAACACCGACAGAAATTTAATGACAACTATCTCAATTGCAGAAACGGAACATTTGAAGTGAACACCATGACGAGGCTTGCAACATTGCTGTGACAGAATTTTCGAAAAAAATCCACTTCTATTGTCCCTCCACAATTGCAGTTTATTCTGGGTTGTGTTTGAAGTGACTTACAACGAATTAAAGTCATTAATTTGAAATCTCCCTATGATTAAGCAACAAAGAATTCCCAATGTCACGTCACTCTTTCAATGCAATTCTCGGTTTTCACATGACGTCACGACCGCCATGTTGGTGCCCCTAAACAAAGAAAAGGCGGCCATGTTGGTGCCCCGACCAAATCCTCCGGGAATTTAACTCTATTATTATGCAAACGCTTCCTTTTGTTTTCGTTGAAAAACATGGCTGTTGATCACGTGAGTGAAAACCAGCAATTAGTCAGGCCTGGGTTGCTCGAAGTATGGTCAGCGTTAACCAGTTAACCTATTGGTTTTGATACCTCTTAACCAACGGTTAGCGCTAACCAGGCTTCCGAGCAATCGGCTCCAAACGTGTGAGGCTAAGGCGGACAGTAATCTTTTATGGTTGACCATTCGTTTCAAAATTACGACAGGGTATACGCGGGTTTTTCTGCCGTGTATA
>NC_090886.1:31642522-31652522 GCF_036669925.1 Montipora capricornis
CAGAGATTTCTGCTGTGAATTTAATAGTGGCGTGGTGATTAGGTAGGTAGTCAGGTAGGTACTTCCCCATGAGACCTTGCAGTACGACAGATGTGAATAAATTAAACTATAATATAAACATTTTAAATATTCAAGGTAAGATAGGAAAGAACTTTTAAAATAATCCCAACACATTTAGCAACTTCCCGTGAAATGTAGTTAATATGAGAATTCCACTGCAAGCCTTGGTCACTGAGTACCCCCAAAAATTCACTTTGGTAGTTGCTACATTAATATCAGTATTAACGCCACCATTGAATAGACTTAAGGCAACTCTCATTTGCCTTGATAAGAATAATACAGTGACTTGTTTTGGACGTGTTAATCGGCAATCTGTTTAACATCCAGTCCCAGAAACCATGAAGTTCTTTCCTCACCACAGGTCATTAAATAATAAATAAATATATAAATAAATATTTATATAGCGCCTATACTTTTCAGTGCTAAGCGCTTTACAATGCTTCAAGGGTTAAAAAGTAAGTTAAGGTGTTAACATTTTCATGGGAAACTAGAACATTCACGTCATCAGCATATAACATAACTTGAATTCATTGTTATATAAATTGAGCATCGTTGATATGAACTGGGAAAAGTATCGGCCCCAAAATTGAGCCTTGTCTAGGAATTCCAGTTGAGATTTGCATAGATCCGAATCTGTACCATTTACCAAAACATATTGCATTCGCCTGCTTAAGCAACTGCGGAACCAACCTGCGTCTTTCCCCTCGATTCTGTAATTATTAATTTTAAATCGACCTTTTTAACTGAGAATCGTTAAAGCAAAAGTTTCCATTAATCATAAGCCTTACATATTTAACTGATGACAGCCCTTGTGATTGAGTAGGGTCACTTCTATGATTCAAAATCTTTTAAAGATCCATCTAAAGCTAGCTTATTCTAGGAAGATTCCGTGGCTTATACTTATCCACGGCTATTAGGAAACCAAGCTTTCCTTGTTATAGGTTGCCGGCGTTAAACTAAGAGTTTTCTTTAATTTTTGGCATTATTGGCGTAAATTTCATACCGCCTTAACTAATTATTTAAATCAAATACTTCGGGAATAGCTTGTAGCTAATAACAGAAGGAGGAGACAGTTTATAGCTCGCTATGATGGACGGTCACCTTTAGTACTTTAGCACCTAAACGGCCGAATAATTGGGAAGAGTGTTTCAGATTCTATTCTTTCTATTCTTGGAAATTAGGAGTAACTTTATATCTAAGGGATTGGCACTGAGATTGCAGGAGGCTGTGGCCTTTTTGTTCATAAATTACGGTAATAAAGAGGGCATGACAGAACTGCTTGACTGTGAAACCACCTTGTTTCTAGTGTGTCCTGTTTCAATGACTATAGTAGATTAGAAGAGCTGCTCATCTATTTTGAATTTCAGGGGTGTGGAGAAAGATGACTCCGAATTTATATTTGCCTCAAACTATTGGCTGGAAATCGCGCTTCTTAAGGCTGGATTCGCCAGAAATTATAAGGGAAGTGGCTCCAAGCTTCTCCCATGCCCGCCTGGTACTTTTGTTGATATCTCTGACACCAGACCAAGGTGCAAAGTCTGCCCTGCTGGTAAGCTTACACAGATCCTAATGCACTAAAGTAGCTCATTCATGCATACAAGAATTGAAAACCAAGAACCGCCTTAAAGTGCGAGAGTTGTGTCTTAAATGCCCGAATTTAATATTAAAATTTATCAAATTAAGTTCCCAAACATGATTTTCCGCAATTTGCCTTTTTTCCAATGTTTGCTCCCCAGCATAACACATTACATGGCTAATTTACATGACAATTTGAAAACCAACATGGCGGCTATCTTGAATAAGGCCTATTGCTCCACACTCTCCTACTGGGCTTTCCTGTTGTGAGTAGCAGACCTTTTGTACATGTTCTACATGTCGCTCTTTTTCGGAATTCGCAAGTTGCAACAAAGCTACTGGATGAGTGTGCATAAACTGTTTATAATTGTCATTTACAATTACAATGGGAACAAAAGGGATCCTTCTTTGAAGACGCTATTCAGGAAATTTCTAAGATAACCAACACTACTGTTTGACCCAAGCACTCTGTTTATTTCACAAATCATATTGTTTAACTGACAAAATACTATTTAATTTTTCACGCACTATTTACAATTCTCATTATAGAAAGTTCCTCTTAGTGGTTAGATTCTCTATATAACATCACAAAAAATATTAGAATGGCAACGAAATGAGTACTTGCTGCTTTTTTTTTTTTTTTTAACGTTTTAACGTTAAATCCGTGAGCCCCAAAAGTACAATTCTCAACGTCATGCAGTACTGTTGTGTAAGTGTTTTTCGCTGTTCACACCCTTGCTGGAACGTGATTTGTACTTTGGAAATGAGATATAAAATAAGTTCCTTCTAACCATCTTGTTCAAACTCCCTGATGAAGTCTGCGTAATCAGACGAAATCGGTCGGAGAAATAAAAGCAAGTTGACATGATCTGTTGCTTTGTGCTACTCACTAGTATTTATTTAACACGTTTGTGCAACATCTACTACAGATAATGTTCGTACATCTCCTTGCACATGTTCATTACTTCTACCAGTATATCTTTGCTACGCAGTTGCAAGTAGATATTTTGACCTTTCCTCCACTTTGACTCCATGCCAGCTAAATCCTAATTAACGGCGCAGTAGCGAGAGCACTCGCCTCCCAACAATGTGGCCTGGGCTCGATTCCCAGACTCAACGTAGTATGTGGATTGAGTTGGTTGGTTCTCTACTCTGCACCGAGAGGTTTTCTCTGGGTACTCCGGTTTTCCCGTCTCCTCAAAACTCAACATTTGATTTGATTTTGCGTTAATTTGTTGATTTCAGCTTACAGTGTCTCCAATTAGTGCTCCAGCGCAAGATAAACTTCCTTTCCTTCCTTTCCTTTCCTTTAAGCATTTCCGTATGATACTAAACAGTTTCCAAGATGCACGCTCTCTGTCTTAATTCAACTCGGCAGCACTCTATTCCTATTTCTTGGCCACAATTCAAATGTGTTTGTTACTAATGTGTTTGCTACTGGTAATCCAATCATAACAGATTACAGTTGAGCGCACGTCTCCGCGGTGTTAGTTTCACAAGGCGCGAGAACGAGGCTTTCAGGTCAAATCAAGAATTTCTTATTGAAGGACTGTGTGATTCCTTGATTCTTGACTGTTTCCTTCGCTTTTTTTCGAGTAATTTGAGGTTTGTCTGACCTAATTTTAGCGTAGTTAAGTATGGCAAGGCACTGTAAACTATATGAATGTGTTAACTGAAGTAACAAGCGCAAATGTGCGACACAAGGGCAGCTTCCATTCAACGACTGTAGATTCCCTTCTTCTAAGAAAAACTTAAATTCTGGAAAGAACTTCATTATTTTTTCCGCATTTCTCGCGCTGAATCTCTTACTCTCCTTTATGTCGGATCGAATGTTGACCCAAAAGCCTCGGTTCCACGGGCTCTGAAACTAACACAGCTGAAACCTGGGATCAACTGTAGTAACAGTTATTGTACATTTCTTCCATAGCTGAATCAGTTGGTATTTCAATGCATTGTAATTGGATAGTTTTTCGAAAGATTGAAGTGATGCTCGCACTTATCAAGACAATTTAAGCAAATTTCTTATATAGACACAAGAAAATAGTCAGGCGGCTTCAACGGGATTCGAACCCAGGCCCTTACGATGCGGGTGCAATGCTCTACCAACTGAGCTATGAAGCCACACAATTGCAATTGGAAGCAGGTCAATTTGTTGGACTCATGTGTTCCCGTGAAAGGACTGATGAAGGAAAGAAACGTTTATTTGAAGTGCGGGTACCCGCAATAACAGCAATTATTGTACATTTCTTTAATTTCCATATCTGAATCAGCTCGTATTTCAATGCATTGTCATTAATAGTTGATGCTCACACTTAATCAATTGTCTCATCTAGACGTACCTCAGTTGGTAGAGCATTGCATGTCTCAGTGTGCAATTTGCTCTCCATTGTGGCGGCTTTTGTATCATGTGATCACTAGCGGCAAAATGCCTATTTCCCCTTACGAGGTCTTGATAAAACTTTCTGTCTCTATTTTCAAGTAATCATCACCATTTGTGACCTTTTGTCATGTCTTTCATCCCCTTTCTTTCCGTTTTCTCTTTTTGAGTTGGGCTGTGTTCTCAGGTTTGCATTTGTCTGTCACTCTTTGTTCTGTTATCATTATCATTATCATTATCATTATCATTATCATTATCATTATCATTATCATTATCATTATCATTATCATTATCATTATCATTATCATTATCATTATCATTATCGTTATCGTTATCGTTATCGTTATTATTACTGCTAATTATTATTATTATTATTATTATTATTATTATTATTATTATTATTATTATTATTATTATATTAGTAGTAGTAGAAGTAGCAGTATGTACTTATGATGCTTTGCTGTCTCGTTGCGCTTTTTATTCTTCAAGAAAGAGTACCATGATATTATCTATATGCTCCACAGGTGGTTACTACTCAGACACTCCAGCTTTTGTCAGCGATAGTTGCAAGAGGTGTCCAAATGGCACGTTTGTTCACAAAAATAATGCACCTGGAAAAAGTTACTTTGACTGCAGTTCTTGTTCTCAAGGTTAGATGCTAGAATATAGATAGAATTAAACTAAATCCAGAAATTTAGGCAAAAGTCAGCAAAGTCAACAACGCACAATCCAAGACCTTTTAACATGAAAGAACAGGCATTGTCAAGAACATTTTGTCAATTATCAAACCAACAAGACTATCAAATTAAAAGGGCTTTCTTCTTCAAGCATCCACATTCAATCTCACCCCATGAGAGAAGGTGCTTACTAATTCATTGCTCAAGAGTCGACGACTGTGAAAGATACTACGCTGTCTTGATGATAAAATAAGTCCATTAGACGTAAAAAAAAAAATTGAACTATGCTTCAATGAGCCTGTTTATCTGAAAAATATGCATACGGGTTTGACTGAGTAAGACTTTGAGACAGGCAACATTAGAATGACTAATCTTGGCATTACTAATAACTCTTGAAAACGCTTTCAAACGACTACCACTAAAAGTCGCAACTAATCTGGCTGGCCATTTCAAAAAGTCTTGCAGCCGAAACGTAAATTTAAAGAATATTTCGCAACATCTTGAGTCGGACCAAACGTCACTAGAAAGATACCAATTACTTCAAAGGTATATATCTCGCCAACAGATCAGCTATAGCTTTTTTTTTTTCCGTGATGTCACCATTGTTATTAATATGCCAACCAAACTGGCTGTTGAAACAATGACTTCTTTTGTTCCGTGGTTGGCAAATTTGAATATCATGAATGTGACTTCAATGTTTGTAAACAAGAAATATTGCTATATGCATTAGGGAAAGTCCAAAGCAATTAAAATTTCAATAACAATATCTTGAAACAGACAGTTCACTAATTAAAGCAAGGCATCAGAGCGGTGTTGATAGATGGCATTAGTAATATCACTATGAACCTAACAGAGGGTCTGAAAGGGGGCAGCGTGTCGGTCACCAGTTAAAATTTAATCACTTTGTCGGTTGTCAGTTAAAATTTACAATCTCTGTCGGTTGTCGATAAATCTCAGTTTATGAGTGAAAATGCAAGGTAATTATTCATATTCGTTATGCAATGCGTTCAGTTTAAACTGTTTACAAAGTTAACAAGTTAAAATAAAATCCACCTATTTGCTTGCACTTGGACCTCATGATAAGTCTGGTTTGTTAACGCAATGTGATCGTCGACGCTTTCTTGCTTCAAAGACACTCCTTCAAGTTTCATACCCGTAGAATGAATTCCAAAAGTAACTTATAGGGAAACGAGAATCTCCAGAAAGATGGATATCGTTTCTGAGAGGCTCGTCACTAGTAGCTAGCTCGTCAGTTTTCCAGCGGAAACATCTGTAACAAACAAAGTCTTGTCTACGGAGCATATCCCCTCGATTTGTTTGAATGAACATGTATCTTGTGATTTGAACAACGCTATTTCAACTTCGGATTAACAAATCCATGGTTACTAAATTTGACCTCTTGGTAAAGCCTAACCTGAGGTTAGTTTAACCCGCTTTTGAGCAACCGGGCTCTGAACTTTACTCTGAATACATCAAACTCTGCAGCACATAAAAACGACCAAAACCAACACGTACCGTTGAGCTCACTGCTGTCTTCATCGGATATAAAATTTGGCAAGTTGCCACTGTCCATCTGTGACTATTTATATAGAAAATTTCTCGCATTTACCAGCGCCAGAGGATTATGCCAGGCGAACTAGCTTCAATAAGAACCCGTCAATTCATTGCTGAAAGGCTTGTTCCTTCACTCCTAAAAATTTCCGTTAAATATTTTATTATTATTATTATTATTATTATTATTTTTATTTTTTTTTTTCACTCAAGGACTCCTTGATGTTTTGATATGTCCACTGGAACGATTGCCACTTCTTCACCTTTTCGAAAGAAACTTAAGATCACTTTTATAATTCCGCTCATGACTCGGCCGCATGGAAATACAACGTACAGGCACAACAGTCGGAACAGGCAGTGAAAATACTGCAGTACAACTGCAGCCCTCGATTACAAGCCTGCGTTCCTCCTCGAAAAGGAAGAGAAACAGTGGCGCTTACCATTTAAGCGGAACTTTCGGTGAGAATATTTTGACAGATGGCACTGGACATTCCCTACCGAAGAAATGAGAAACGGAATGAGCCGTTCTAGTTGTGAATCTATTTGCGAATGCCGTAATAGTCTTGGTACAAATAAATGTGGCGGCCAATGCCCGAATCCTCGCATCGGAGCCTGGTTCTAGTGGTAAAAACAAATGGTACAGAAATTTCCGGTCGTTTCGATAAAAATGGCAGCAAGCGCCTCAGGTTATCTCTGGTGAAATAGAGCCCACCAAAGGATTAACATTTCATAAACTAGAAGCAAAGCATACAAAATACTATTGACATGTTTAAAAAATCATTGCGCATTTTTTCTAAATACAGACATCCCCACAATGCCAGACCATGTCAGTTGTCGGTTTTCCTGTCAGTAATCGGTAATTGTCGGCCGTCAGTTTTATTTATCGCCGTTGGTCGCTAATTGGTTAACACCATTCAGACGCTCTAACAAAAGAAGTAGTGGTTTTAGAGATTCTCTTGTATGCTTCTAGAAACGGTTCAGCGGAGATCATTTCTCTAAACATGATCAAGAGGCCAATAAGATGCGATCTTTTCGCTTTCGTTTTCAAATGAACACATCATGGTCAATGTTTGAGTTCTGCCAAAAAGCCTCTAAGACATGATGGCCGAATCTAATTAAGTGGCAAGTACATTACAATTCTTGCCAGATGAATAGAAGAACGATTTGCCGGCATTGAAAAAAGATTTTTTACCAGATATAAAAAAAAAATGCATGCCCCACACAATTATACAAAACATTCAGGGCCCGGTTGTTCGAAAGCCGATTAACTTAATCCAGGATTAGCGTAAATTTTTGCTCTATGTTTTCAACTTTTTGGTGAAAGTTTCTTTTGTTGATTTTTGTTTTTCAAGATTGACTTCTTCTAATGTAAAGTTTTGCCGAATATCAGCATTGAACAGCATTTGGGAGTAGAGAAATAATCGTTATTTTTTAATCTGGGATTACCGTTAATCGGCTTTTGAACAACTGGGTCCAGCAGACGAGGAAATGTCGGAATGAGGCTGGTCGTAAGCAGCTCTTTAAGTTTTACGATTTCCAATAGAAACCAATAAGGAAAGAAAGCAACTCTAAGGCCCAAAGGCCAAGTCAAAACTAGATTTGTTGATGAACTTCATGGAGCGTTCATTGTCTCAGGAAAAGAAATTTGATGAAAAATCGAGAGTTGCATACCTTTTTTGTATCTTTTCTTTCACGGCTTTTCTAACGTTTCTAACTTGTCATTTGAAGACTCTCATATCTCGACCGCTTTAGAGATTCATAGTGCCAGAGAAATATGAAGTTCTACTAAACACGAAATGGAACTCTAGGAGTCAGGATGACATGCATGGCGGTCATAGACAACGCTTCCCACCACTGCAATCGTATGTGGACTGAAACCTGACTCGACGGTTTTCCTCTGGGAGGTCCGGTTTTCCTCCCTCTCTTGCCAAAATCGACTCGCAGGTTCTTTTCCCCTATTTTAAAAGGAAACCCTTTTTTACCCTCATTTATTATATGATACTTAAAGCTGTCAAAAGTTACAAAAGATGAAACTGTCTGGGTAGCTCTTTAAAAGCAGTCAAAAATTGTACTAAAACGATATTGATTAATTTGTAAAGCAGAAATTAAGGCATTTTCCTTTTAGAATGTCAATAGCATGGGTGTTCCCACAAGTCTTTCATACATTGGTATATACATACATAGAGGATTCAGTGGTAGTATCACGCAATGTTCCAAAACAGTTTCTTAGATCTTGCATTGCTTTGAGTTCAGTTTTTCGGTAAAAGATGTGAACAGCATTAGAGGCCTGGTGCAAAATATAGATTTGTTAATATGAATGAATTGTAATAACCCTTTATAGACACCACGGAAAAGATAAGATAACAAAATTAAACTATCTTTCGCCATTCTTTTAATAATAAATGAATAAATAAGTTAATTGCGCTGTCTGATTTTTCTCAGGGACGGATACATATTCGTTTGCTGGATTTCGGGCATGTTACTGTCTGAATGGATATTTTCGAAGGCACATGTTTAAAGGCTGTGAGTCATGTGAACAACGACAGGGATTAAAATGCGAAAATGGAACTGTTAGTCTTAAACCGGGTTACTGGTGGAAATGGGAGAACGATACAAACAAAGAACTTTACAAATCCTTCAGCGACTTCTTACAACGGAATTCTTCTGTTGGAAGCCAATCCATCATCGAGTACCGATACCCTCTTCCTCAAGCATATAGATGTCCAAGACCGGAATCATGTCTGGGAGGTATGAACTCCACATGTTTTGCTGGATATAAAGGACCATTGTGTGAAGTGTGTAGTTCTGGATATTACAAACAGTTCAAGACATGCAAAGAGTGCCCCTCAACAGCATGGATGATAGCACAGCTTTCCGTCATAGCAGCAGTAGTTATTATAATCGCGGTGGTTGTGGTTTGGAGAAGCAGGACACAGGCCAAGAAGAAACAAGATCGCTTCTTAGTTGACATAATTCTTGGAAAAGTAAAAATTGTTATCGGTTTCTACCAGGTAACATTTGGAGTTCTCGATGCATTTGCATACATCAAATGGCCAGACTCTCTCGAGTTTATTGGGAAATATTCCGAGATATTACAGCTAAATATTATCCAGATTGCTCCTATCCACTGTCTCTTTCCAGATCTAAAAGTCAATGCTTTTGTAAGATTGTTTACTGTTCTCGGTATCAATGCTGCAGTCATCATTTTAGCATTTATTATTTATGGCATTAGGAAAGTCTTATTAAGCAGAAAGACCTTCCCGAGTCAAGTGGAAAAAGTGAGGAAAATTTCCGAAGCAAAGCAGTTGGTCTACAGAACAGTCTTTTTTTTCCTTTACCTAACCTATCTAAGCACCTGCTCCAAGACAGCACATGTTCTTCCCCTTGCCTGTCGAACACTGTGCCTTGACGAAACACATGAAAAGTGCGATACGTTTCTAAAAGTTGATTTTAATATCAAGTGTTCCAGCCAAGAATTCCGACGATCTGTGATTGTTGCATATTGTAGTGTTTTGTACATCATGTTCCTACCTCTGGCTGTCTTGGTAGTTCTGTGGAGGCACCAAAGGTCATTGAAGAAACATGGTGACAGAGCCGACGATGAATCCACACATTCGCAGCACTCAATTCCAGAAATTGTCACAGGATTACACTTTTTATTCGCAAATTACAACACTCACACGTGGTATTGGGAACTTGTTGAAACGGCTCGAAAGGTGACATTAACTTCAGGCATTATCCTGATAGGAGGTGAGAGCAG
>NC_090886.1:31657522-31680022 GCF_036669925.1 Montipora capricornis
TCCCTCCCTCCCCTAAAAAGGATACTTATACCTTCCCTCCTCGAGCTCTGTATTACGCATCTCAACACATCTTCTTAATCTTTGGTGTCATCTTATCGGTTTCTGTATTCGTACATTTATTAATTCAGTCTCAACATTACAACATAGTAAGGGAACAAAAAACTGCACTTATCGGTACTCGAACTCGCACCTCCAGATCTGTAGTACTGTGTCTTCACCACTACACTAAAACGACAAACATGCTCAACCCAGCGAAGTTCTTTTCATTATTTACTTTTCAATGATTGGTCAATTAATAACTATGTTTATGTTATATTTTAAATTATCAATATCTCTATGTCTATAGAACAGATTCACATCATCAGCAAATCGGTGAATTCAAGAATTTTTGAGCAATGATAAAAATCATTAATGTATAAAGGAAACAAAATTGGCCCAAGAACTGATCCTTGAGGAATACCACTAGGAACTGTGACAAGATCAGATGTTATACCATTTACTGTGACTATTTGTTCACGGTTTTTTGAGAATAGGTGGCGCCAGGTTGTTACAGAGGGGTGTTATTCTATACGGATTTTGTCCTTTTTGCACACGTTTCTACAACGGGGCATAAAATGTCGAAAAGGATATCATGCCGAAAACGGTACAGACGCATAAATTGTGCCATTATGCAACACGCAGGTCATCGGTAATGGAAATGGACGTAAGAAAAAACAGTAAAGGGTTACAGCGGCAAAATAATGCATTTCAATCATCAACATACATAACGAAACTGTAATTTTGTCATTTCAAAATTGTTGTTGTCCTTTTTTGTTGTTTTTTTGCCGAGTATTTGCAATGAGGCATTTGCCAAAATGGCCGAAATGAAAAATTAAATACATCATACTTGCAGGATTATGATAAATTGTAACATTGCGAAACAACTTTTTGTCTAGTCATTTTTGAAAAAAAACACGACGGCCCTCAACAATCTCTATTTAAAAGACAACCACATATCCTATGAAATATGAAAACTTCAGCTACGTTCTTCAGCATAGTTAAGCAAACAGACTCTCAGTAATGCTATACGAACACCCATAACAGCGTGATAACCAACACAACAGCAACACTACAAGCTACCGGTTAGTTATTACATTTTATAATTAATGCGTGCCAAAAAGGTGCAAGGAAAGAATACGTGTAACAAATCTCAAAGTGAATGGAATTATGCAAAAACTGGAAAAATGAGAGCGTGTTTTACACTACAATGACAAAATCATTTGTCAGAGAAATAACATTGCTGTATCCTGGCGTATCACATTTCAACCCACGTATGCAAATTTGTGAACTCATTTTCACCGCGTTCTGATTCCCGCGAAATTTTTCTTCTTTTAATATTAACAAAAATATTATTTCTCGTCAAGCGTTGCATTTTTCATGTTCAAATAACTGCAAAAATAAAGATTTTTTAACGATCCATCCTTTGATATTTTTTCATAATTTAATATTCTCTGTCAAAATTTGCACAACAATCAAAACACGGAAATAGCAATGCAGGCAACAAATTTAGTCGCATTTACCTCTTCGTCGAATTCTCATGCTTAACCCTTTCAAATTTTAGATAAATCGACCAGTCTGCGAACATTTTATGAGTTTTTTTCAATGGAATGTCAAAAGGCCAAGTGAATGTTATGCATAATCGGGCAAGTTCGGGCGATTAAGTTGCGCGTGTGACCCGTTATGAATATTTTTTCACAAAATGTTCCCGAATCGTCAAGTATCACCACAGAGGACAAGAACATCATTCTAAAAGCTTATTCTACGCACAAATGGAGGTTCTGCAGGTGATTTTCAGAGTGGAGATCACGTCTACGGCAGACGATAAATACAAACTCACGAGGCGTGGTACATCTAATTACGTTAATACAACAGAAAGACACTAACCTCATTTTGACACGAAAATGCTTCACTATTGCCATAAAAACTATCCAGTTAAGTTCGTATACTACAAAACATGATGAATTCATAAAGGCCACCTTTTCCAGCGAAACATTTTATGAAACAAACAACATATTTGCTATTAGAGGCAATGTTTCTTTCAAAAAATTCTTAGCTGTCACATTTCCAATTTTTTTTTTACCTGAAGACTGTGCAGAGAACAGAGAGCACAGATCCACTTAAGGTGTTCGAATTCTTCTCTGTGTTTGTTGAACCCATAAGTTACCGGAGGATTTTCCATTTGGTTTCAGTGTCCTACATGACAGCACACTTGGTAAAATATTAGAAATACAGCTCACTTTGATTTCGGCTCGACGGACGATAGTTGTTGTCGAAGTGCATTACTCCCCGCTTTTAAGATTCCAGATATTTATTTTTCACCGCCTGCCTTATTTATCTAATTGACGTTCCATTTTTGAGCTCCATAAGGGTATATTTTGTTTAAAGATGCACTAAAACGCCATGCGCGTTTCAATGACTTTCGACGCCATTGCAGGTTTAATCACTAAATGTTCTCCTGTGTGCACCAGGGAAATCTACGCATTACCCCAGCCCCCTCAAACCTAACAAAATACGCACACAAGACTATGCACAAAGACACCACTTAGCAGGGGAGTGACAGGCAAGACTTTTACCGACAAAAATATAAAAAAGAAATAAAATAAATGAAAAAACCAAGAAATGAAACGCAGATTCCGACTGGGTTTGGCAACCCAGTAATTATACAAAAAATGGATAAATGAGAGGGTATTTTAAGGCGTGCCGAAAAGGGTGCTAGAAGAGTGCTGATGTAACACAACTTAAAGTAAATGGAATGATTAAAAAAAGGGGACAAATGAGAGCGTGCTTTAAAGTGTGCCCAAAAGGGTACGAGAACAGCGCTGATGTAACGCAACTCAAAGTAAATGGAATTATACAAAAATTGGACAAATGAGAGTGTATTTTAAGGCGTACCAACAAGGGTACCAGAATAGTACTGATATAACACAACTCAAAGTAAATGGAATCATACAGAAATTGGACAAATGAGAGCGTTTTTTAAGGCGTGCCGAAAAGGGTGCGAGAACAGCAATGATTTAACACATCTCAAAGTAAATGCAATTATACAAACATTGGATAAATGAGAGCGTATTTTTAGGCGTCCCGAAAAGGGTGCGAGAACAGCACTGATGTAACACAACTTAAAGTAAATGGAATTATACAAAAATTGGACAAATGAGAGCGTATTTTAATGCGTCCCGAAAAGGGTGCGAGAAAAGCACTGATGGAATACAACTCAAAGTAAATGGAAGTATAGAAAAATTGGGCAAATGATAGTACATTATTACATTTTTTAAATAAAAATGTCAAAATACAGGAGGCAAAGGTCCAACTCAAAGAAACACTTCAGAGAGTCAATGATATCATCTTTGAATTCTATTAAGGAAAACACATTGACGATATGACAAGAGAGTGGTTTCAGCAAAGCCCGAACCCGAATCGGGTTCTAATCTTCTACACTCCAACCAAAATCCATAAACCAAGGCCTGTCGGGAGACCTATAATCTCGGGCTGCGATGACCCAAAAGAAATAATATCATCGTTTGTGGATCCATTATTACAGCCCATTGCTCAAAAGGCATCGTTTCTCAAAGATACCACTGATTTTATCAATTTTATAGCAACAAACATAGGTTTCACATAATACCAATTTGGTTTCTATGGATTTAACCAGCTTGTGCGCAAATATCCCACAAGAGGAGGTCATATATAAGAACATTATGTACAACATACGACGACTTCTATAATGGTAATCCTCCTATCCCCACACGTTTTCTGGAACAAATGCTTAGCATCATTCTCCAAGAAAACTCTTTTGATTTTAGCGGAGAAAACTACCTGCAAGTCCACATTTTCATGGCAGAAATGCTAAGCCATAGCAAAGTTAAACTAACAGTATGGAAACGTTTCATTAATGACGTTTTCTCACTATAGGACGTAAATAAATAGGAGATCAACCTGTTCACTGCACAAGTTAACAACTTCCACCCAACTATAAAGTTTACAGCTGAAATTTCAGAGAAGATCACTTTCCTAGACACAACAATATACAAAGGAGAACGATTCGAAAAAGAATCCATTCTCAATATCAGAACAGATCACAATCCAAAAGAAACCTTCCAATGCACGCATTTTACCTCTTGTTACCCATCCGGTGCTAAGAAGGGTGTTATTAAAGAAGAAGCTAGTAGGCTCCTCCGTACAAACTCCTGATAAACGCCATTTGAGGAGGCACTATCTCGATTCAGAGCCCTCCTTGCAGAGCGAGGCTACCATAAGCAACTTATCAAGAGAACTCTATCTGAGTCCAATTTTTCTGGAAGACAGTCGGCACTTAAACAAAAAGGTAAAACCAGCGAGAAAATTCTAACATTTGTGACAACATACAGCCCAGCAGTGTCAAATCTTCAAGCAATGCCGACTCGCAACTGGAGTTTTATTCGTTGCCATTGCTGGCAAACATATTCAAGAAACCTCCTTTAATTCGCACTGGATCAAAGTTTCGGCAAGAAAAGAAAACCCTGTTAGGAAGAGACGGTAGGTGATAAGCTGAAATGGAATGTGGTAACCGGAGTTCTTTAATATACCAAATCAATGATTGATTGATTAAGCTTCATTGTTAATAGACTAATTGTAAAACAAGGAGGCTCAAACCAGTTTCAACACTTGAAAGAAACGTTCTTATTAGAAGGATTGACACTACAACACTTTATCACTTACTGTAACAGCAATGTCATCGTACCATATCAAACAACAATTATTGCTGAAAAGATTCAGTCATTTTTGTGACGTAAAAAGGTTTCCGTGGCAACAGGAAAACCCTGCAAAAACACCCCTTATTTTGGCTTTAACTGGTCATATCTCAAAAACGAACTCGGTGACCCCCATTTTTGATTTCTGAAATGAAATCAGCATGCCATGCAGAATGAAACTTTTTGCAAAATTCCGTGGGGCGGATTCAGAGCCACCTTAAATAATGGAAAGTTTAAGGTAGCGCTGAATCCTCCTCACAGAACTGTTTTAAATTTTGCAGAGAGTTTCATCTTGGCCTGCTGATCATTTTTGTGCAATAAAAAAATGGTGTCACTGAGTTCGTTTTTCAGATATGAGCAACTAAAGCCAAAATATAGGGTGTTCTTTTTCAAGGCTTTCCTGTTGCCATGGTAACTTGTTACGCCACAAAAAAAGATGACTGCATCTTGTTTAGCGATTGATGTTTCACATGGTTACCACAACTTTGCTGTTACATGATCAAGTGTTGTATTGCCAATCCTTGTAATAACAAGGTCTCTTGAAAGTGTTGAAACTGGTTTGAGCCACCCAAAACTGAACACGAAATGCACATGGAAGGCAAATGTATGTGAAGTAAGGCAGACAAGTTGTGTGCGTTAACTCAGAACTGGGGAAGTTTTTAATGTGGCGAATTTTATACAACCCACAGAAGGCCTTGATACATCTCTTGGCAACGTGAACATGTTGGAGTCAAATCAGGAACCCAAATTACGAAAACTTGTGGAGATGGTGTCAATGAATTTTTCAGGTTTATAGTTGTTGGCGAGAACCAACAATTAGAATTCTGTTTTGGAATCGTAACATAAGATAGCACTGGCTCATCTTTCTTGTGTTAATCTTGGGCAACAACACTTTTAATTAATTTGTTAAGAGATTATATCCTGAAAAATAAGGGCGCTTACCATCAATCAGAACTAGCCAGTCAGACCATACCATACCATACCATACCATTTGTAAAGAGAATTCCTCTATCAATCAGAACTGTCCACATAAATCAGTTTCTTTCTACATAGTATGCATGGCAGTGATGGGGTTTTAGCGAAAACTTTCGAAAGAAGTCTGTTTCATTATCCAAATGCCCTCTCCGGCTGGCGAGTTCTGACTTTTGGTATGCGCCCTAAGGTTTAAATTTCAACAGAACTCAAGTAAATGTCGTATAATTTCCATGGGTTATTGCAGATCACTGTGGTTGCCTCCCAGGATGTTTACTGTTTGCCCCTGTGCATGGATCCTTATGGCATCGAACGGTACACCCCAAGATTGGTTCCACGGAAGATAGTTATAAGTAAATCAGCAGAAGACAAAGAAGCGCAAAACAACAACAAATTTAAAAAAGAATTAACCGAAGTATGTAAACATATTAGATATTAGTTTTCCTAGATAGATCTTCCTCTTTTCTGCAGTTATATAAACAATGTTCTCGCGGAGGAGGCGATTGCATTCCTTATTATGGAGCTGGAGGGGTGTGACTACATGTACTACAAGACAGCTACAGGCCTCGCCAGAGGAACTCGAACACCTATAGGTACTCTGTACGATGGATGGCAAGAGCTTCTCAATCCGCAAAAAAACGCGTCCATCATGCAATGACAGGCGTAGGGGCAAGAAACACACACGACGTCGGGGTCCAAAGATTTACACACCGATCACCAGACGTCATTTCCTTTGGTGACGTCCCTTGGCCTTGCGATGGCGATGCAAACGACATGCCGGCCGTTATGCTGACAGGGGAGGAAACCACGTCCTCCACAATATAGCGAATTAAAGAGGTAGCTCTTTGTTTTGGCATCCCGACAAGTTTCTTTCCCGATATTCCCAGAACTTAAATGAAGAACTCGAAATAATACAGAATAAAAAGTGAAAATAAAGGAAGGTTTGTCGGAATAGTAGTTCAAATTAAAATGTTCCCGACAACTTTTTTTCCAGCCGTTTGCAGTTTATAAAGAAGTTGCCATGACTACAAAGAAAGCCTAGGCAATTACCTATTTTAAAAATTATTTTAAGGCTAAGTTACAAATCGATGAATTGTGAACCTTTTATTTACTTTTAGTATTTTTAAGCTTGCCTTATTTCTACTTTGTAAATACTTTTTACTTATTATCTTTGCCTCCCCCTTTGTATTCCTAATTATTTGTAAGTAGGTCCGCATCAGCCTTTGGCTGCCTCTTTCTTAAGCTACGTACTCGAATAAAGTATGTATCACTTGTAAACTACATTGCGTTGTTTTCCTTGACTCGTAACATTCCCTCCACTTTTCTGCAAATTTTACAATCTTAAGATCCTTGTACTCTGACTAGTATCCTAACTGCGTTTTGTTTCTAAACAAGATCGCGTAAGATCTTTTTGATCTGGTAGCTGGTTAATATTTTAGTTCAAAACATTTGACAAGCAACTCCACGTAAGAAAGATAATTTTCAACAAATCTCTTATTTCATTGCTCTTAGAAAAGATCTCCTTCCTTTAAAAACACAAAGCTATTCAGTGCAGTGAATGATTTTTTCGAGCTCGTGTACACAAGGTTCTCGACTGTTTACAAAATTCTGGCTCTGCGTGGTAGTGACAGAGTACCATTAAAAAGGGATTTAAAAATCTCTAAACGAGCGCTCCCGGCCTTTTTTCATACTGCCTCGTGCTTACCGGTAATCATTCAAACGAGCGCTATCTATTTAGGACAACCAGGTATCTGTAGCTTTGTGAAATACTACCCAGATTTGTATTACATTTTTAATTATCAAATTTTATCTACAACATTGACCAAAATGTAAACACTTCCAATTCCGTATGCAGGCCAGACTCTTCGTTTAATTTTTTTTCTACAAACCAAGACGATAGAAATAGTATCAATTTTTTTTTTCCAGTCATACTTTAGTCTTTTGACTAATAGGACAGCTCGTTGTTGCAAATGTTTCTCAAATCACGCTCCTTCTTTGCAATACGCATTGTACAAAATAGCGATATCATTCACAACCCAAAGGTCACGACAACAACGTACTGACGTCTCCGTGGCAAAGCTGATCCGATGACATGCGTGTTGCATAATAGCATAATTTATGGATCTCTACCCTTTCCACCCGTGGGGGGGGGGGGGGTACTCGATGTATCTCTGGTTGGGGAGGTGCGGCGCGGCCCCTCATACCCTGACCCAGTTTAAGACAAATATCGCTGATTTTCCTACCCATTTTAAGACAGAATTCCGATTTTTGATACCCTGTTTAAGACATTTAACCCACTTTAAGACAAAAATTGATAAATCGATACCCTGATTAAGATAAAAAATGATAAATTCGATACCCTGTTTAAGACAAAAATCTCGAAAAACATACCCTGGCTGGCCGCACGTCCCCATTAAGCCCTTATAAGGGAGTACCCCCCCCCCCCCCCCCCCGGGCCTTTTCAGCATTTTTGGCATACTGATACGGCATGCATGGGCGGCTAACAGTATTTGAATTCACTGTAGAGCAAGGGGCACTTAAATCAGAAGAACAGGAAAAACAGGCCGGGAATCTTGGAACTGAAGTAAGCAAAATTGGATGACTTGTAGAAGAGCAAAATAGGAGAACAGCAGAGTCGTATTTCGGCCTTAATTGGCTTTCACACTTTTTCAAGTGCATTCTTCCCCTGCAAACCAAGTCTTTTTGTCCTCCGATTATGAGGAAAAGTTTATCTCAATGATCTTAGCGTACTACTCTCTTTCTTAGCCATTATCGCACGCCAATGTTTACGAAAAGACTTGGTTTGCAGCTTAAGATTACACGTCAAAAAGGTGTGAAAGCCAAGACCGAAAAAGAGCATGGATTAACCAGGTCTTGAATTTGTGGAGGCCGTGATGGGACATTCCAAGACTCAATTCCTGCCTATAGTTAAACGCCACACAGATAACACAGCGTTGGGTAAGCACAGAGTAACTGCCGTTTCCTACGGTAAGTTCTCCCTATAATTTCATCAATAGATCGGGCCAAGGGATAAAGAACTTTCGGTCGCGCCGGGTTCAAAAGCGGCTTCTTGACCACAGAATGAATTTGGCTTCGGTGGTCGTGAATTCACTTCAACCATATTTGGTAGAGCGCACCATCCTTGAACATGTTATTCAATAAATCCTTGCGGCTCGGCATTCTCCCGCGGGACTGGAAACCTACTAACATTGTACCCATCTTTAAGAAAGGAAAGAGGGATCTTAATGTATTCTGGCGGGTCTACGGAACCATACATGTATATAGTAAACACCCACATATTAGAACCGAGAATTTAAGAACCTGTTAGACTAAGTATACTAAAATTTCATTTAAGCCCCCTCTTACATAAAAGCCAGGCTATCCTAAAAAAAAATTAAACAGGTTCTGATTTTTAAAATATGACCTTGTCATTTCAGGTGACTGGAACAAATTGCACTTTTAACTGACACAGATCTTGTTCAAAACTCATTTTTCGTGGTTATAAAATATAAAGGCATCAGCGTCCGCATGAGAGGAAATCAGTCATACCACATCATAGAGTAGATATCTTTTTTGGAAATAAGAACCAATTTAAGAACCTACTAGATAGCCTAAAACTACTGTGAATACCATTTTTATAAGAACCTATTCAGCCTAACTTGAAAAAATCTATCTATCGTCTCATATCCAACGCGCGCTCATGGAATAATTGTTTAATATACCGCGCGGGAAGGAATAAATTAAAATGACGCTGTAAATACTCCGGGAGTGAGTTAATAGACAGTTTTAAACATCGTTAGAGGATTTTGCTTTGCCCGACGTATAGATAGCGTATCCCGTTGAAGTCTAGTTAATAAACTGAAAAAGATTCGAGCTTTAAATTTACTGATCTCTCTCTGCGCGGTTTTGGAACTTCTGTAGTTTGTCGCTAGATCGGATAGTAAAGATGTTTCACACGGGACCACAGTAATCAAAATGTGGGAAAATAAGAGCATTGCGGTAAATTTGCACAGTTGCAGCCTTAAGAGAAATAAAGTGACGCACACATTTGATGATTTTAACGCGCCTATCGAGACTCCATCGATGGAGAGACTTTGACTTTGACTTTGACTTTGACTTTGTTTCCTTTCTTTTTATCGATTCTGTGTATAACTTACATTGATATAATGGAGAATAAACTATCTATCTAGACTTTGCGGGGCAATTCGTCAATGATGTCAGTCCAGGAGAGTTGATCGTCAATAACAAGTCCTAGTGATTTGGTCTAATCAACTCTCTGGCTTGATAACTTGACAATCAATATAAATATTCAGTTTCATCACTCAGTCCTAGCAACTTTCAGACTCAGTCTTTTTACTCTTAGCCAATGAGTGAGGACACTGAGCTCAGCGTGCAGTTGTCGTTCAAGCTCCGTGAAATTTCTAGCATCCAGAGGCCGGTAGCTCGAGGCGGTAACCGTTGGTTAAGAGGAATCAAAACCTATAGGTTACCATGGTTATTAACGCTGATTAGCGCTAACCACGCTTCGAGCAACCCGGGCCAGGCTAATACTAGTGTCATTTGATTATAACACTGTCTATAAATTTGCGCTATATAAATATTAAATTATTATTATTATTATTATTATTATTATTATTATTATCGTCAGCAAACATCATCACAGAGGCATTCAAAAGGCAATTGGGCTAAGTATGCTAGCTTGGGGGAATTCTGTGGCCTCGAGCAAGGCAGTTAAAGTACTACATGTACTGGAAAGAACTGAAGCCTGATTGATAGTTGGTGAGCAACGTATTTTCGATTTCGTTAAGGTATTTGGTGGGGTTGATCGTAGATGATTTTCTCCAAAAATTTGGAAACAAATGGAATAACTAATATCGGGCAATAATCATTGATGTCTGATTTAACGCACTTTCTCAGTAAACACTGATGTAACTCTGGCCAGTTTCCAATTCTATAGGAAAAATACCGGTCTTTACTGACTTCGAAAATATGCTAGTAAGAGGAGGGGAAAAACATGAGTGGCCATTTTTAACAACTTGCAGGGAACCCTATACCAAGGCCAGTGGCTTTGTTCGCATTCATCTCCCTTAACAAGTTATTAAAACTTATCGACACTCGTTGGTTTGAGAGAGGTGTCTTATCGTTACTCACGACGCCTTGCCCTTTGTTCATGCCAAGAAAACTGATACAACTGGGCAGTAAGATATGTCAAGTTATAGCCTTCATATTTCTGACCCTCGTCACTTAACTGTCTAAAATCGCGGGTGTGCGATGCATAGCAAGGTTCAGTGGGTTTATCTTCGGTATGCTAACGTTTCAGAAGGTATGTCGTTAGTTCAGTGGTGCGAAACTTGAACGTTTCGTCGGTAGAACAAATTTGTCGTGGGCGGAATGCTAGGCTGAAAGCAATGGCTTTTTTGTGTGTAGAGGATGACAAGAGGAATAAAGTAAATGTTGGTGTTTGTCCGTAGGTTTCGAATTTGTTCTACCGACGAAACGTTCAAGATTCGCATCATTTGTTGTAGTATCGTTGCTCACAGTTTGTTTCTTGCTTTTACGTCTCGCCCATGTATAATTTAACGATGAAATGATATATCAATAGCCCATTTCCGAGTTGCTGCATGTCTCATTTTCAAGGCGAGTCCTGGTGCACAACCATTCAAATGGAAATGAGTTGCACACTCATTTTAAAACGGTTATTTTTCAACAACTGCGTGGCTATGTCGTTCAAGGTTAGGGTTATATTAGAGCCTGTAATGATCATCCTAAGAAGTCTCCCGTATGAAAAGCAAATATAGGTCGGTGTACGGGTCCCGTACGAATAACCACTGCTTATCGTTTAATTTATCTGACTAGTTATTTTATCGTTTACTGGCATGTTTACGTTAAAAAGGTCGTTTTTAGTGAGGCATACGTTGACTGTCGCGTTCCAAAGCGTGACAGACCAAAGTAAACAATACAAACGAGGCGTATTCCTGTGTGTGAATACACTTTCAATCTTTGGGATGAAAAGAAAGAAGTCGACTTTTCTTGATAAGGTGACCAACAGCCGATTTGCAGAGATTTTACTGCAGCATAGTGGGCGACCTCCAAGATCTAAGCGAGTTAGAGTCCAGAACAAATACGTTTGTTAAAGTTTGTCATGCATGAATAGTCGATCGATTCTCCCTTGTCCAATGTTGAATTGTATATTTGAATCAATCATTTAGTTATAATTTCGTTGTTGACCTTACCTTTCCTGGATGTCAAACATTACTTTTACATACACTTTACGGTAGAACTATGAAGGGAGCCAACTATTAACTTAACTGATGATTCTCCGTGTCTAAATAAAGATTCAGGGGCACCCAACGACCAATTTGTTGTAAAATGTGTTATTAAGGCATTTTCAGGTGTTTTTCAGTGTTGCTGGAAAAACATTATCTGTTCCTTTTTCCCAGCAAGACACACAAGAAATTTCCCAGCCAGCTAGATAAAATTGGTTGGTTTCCCAGCCAGCTGATCAAATTTATTTCCCAGCTTGGAATTCAGCGCGCTTTCAAATCCCTCGATCCAAAACGACCGAACAAAAGCGACAAAACCGGGACAAAACAGATTTTTTCCGCAAGCGCAATCACTCTGACCAGCCGTCGTATGTCTGTGATTACTCTCTGGGAGAGGGAAGGGGTCCTCTTTTATTTATTTATTTATTTATTTTTTTAGTAGTCGTCCTCAGTCTTCAGAGTTTCTACAGCCAGCTCGGGTTGAAATGCTAGAAAAAGTCAGTAATTCCCGGGCAAACCTCTATCAATAATAAATTTCCCAGCCAGCTCATCGAAACACCTGTATTTTTGCCAGCCAGCAAGATTCCTCTGGGGAACAGATAATGTGAGGAACAGATTCGTTGGGTGCCCCTGAAGATTTACATTACATTACTTACCTTTTTTAAAATGAGTGCTTAGACTTGAATACTGTTAACCAGCGTTGTTTAAAATGGATGTTTAGGCTTAGCACTAATTGTGATGCTTCTTACGACCAATAGTACTCACTTGAAATAGTATTTTAGGGTAGTCTGTCGGGGTAGTCCATGCCCCCCAGCGGAGAAGGCGTCAAAAACCGTAGAAAGGTCAATGAACACCGTCGCACTTTAGATAACGCTAACACTGTTATGGTCTATAACAGTGACTGCGGGCGCACGGTGAACAACAACGTTTTTTAATGACCCGGATGTTAATCATGTGACATTACATAACATCTCCCTTTCCACGAAAACAAAAAAGAAAATCTGTCTCTACAAATGAATAAGCTGGGAATGACCGAAGCTGAGGAAGTTGAGCTTAACGAAAATGTGTACCTTAATATAGTAAAAAGAATAATCAATGACTGTCAGTAACTTAGCGAGGTCTTAAAAGCAACTAAAAGAAGGTCCAAGTTAAACAGTTATCTTGAATGATTCTCATTGGAAAAAGTCCTTTAAGAGCGTATTTGGCTTCATAACTCGACCTGATAAGGTGCGCGTCACTTGTTTGCTGGGGGACGACGTCACTGCATCAGCAGGGCTTGACTTCTGAGCCGACTGTGGCTCACTGCTGAAACCTTTATCTTCAAACGGAGGATGCCCTGTAGAGGGATCTGCGGCTTGAACTGGCTCAGTTTGCTGGACAGCTGACTGAGGGGAGCACGGGTAACTGGTTCAACTCCACATCCGGTACTGGTGGGTGGACTTGCGTTGGATGCGTTGTATCTCGCAGTTGGACGCAATTTCGGCGATACTTGCCGCCATTCACTTCTACCAGGTAGCTGCGGGGGGCTATACTCTTCAGTACGACACCGGATTTCCAATCACTGTTTGGTAGTAGAGGCTGTACTTTGACTCGTACAGGCTGTCCAATGACCAGATTGGGTAACGCTTTGGCATTGAAGTCACGATAACGCTCAGCAAGTTTGCATTTTTTTCACAACTTGAGCTGCAACCATGGACTAGAATTCTGGTTTGTACAAAGACTCTTTACACGGTAAGAAGGATCTTGTTCTTCTCGACATGAGACGTTTGGACTGGAGAACTATCTTGTGAAGGTGTTGATGAATTTTTCTATTCCAGGATGGCTTTCCACCTATCTTCTCCTTGTTTGTTGGCTTTTCTGATAATGGACTTCATGATCTTGACCTCAGATTCAGCTTTCCCGTTTGCTTTTGGGTGATGGGGACTGGAAGTGAGGTGGTGGAAGTGCCAGGCTTTGGGAAACAAACTGAATTCTTCAGACACATAGTCAGGGCCATTATCTGAAATCATGGTGACTGGAATGCCACGTACGGCAAATACTTATTTTATTTGATCAATAAGCTCGGCTGTGGTCAAACTTTTCAGCTCTTTATCTCAATGTAGTTGAACAAAAGACCAACGAGCACTAGATACACTCGAAGCAGTTACTAGAAAAAATCTACAACAGAAGGCTTGGAATTGGATAGGTCATCAGAGGCTCTTTTGGGAGAACCGGTTTGCCCTGCTGACAAGTTTCACACCTCTGTACTGCTTCTTTTAAGTCAATACCTGGCCAATACCTGGCCAATGTCTCTCACTGTGCTGATGGTGTGCTGGATTCCTAGGTAAGAACGGTGGGTCGACTTGTCATCTCGGCCACGGAAGACCAAACCCTTCCGAGAAGCCAATTCATCCCTGTAGGGCCAGTACTCATGTACACAAAGAGGGGACTCCAGTTTGTCTTCTGACCATCCACTCATGATAAGTGACATAAGAGTTTAAGTGTTAAGTTAAGTGACAGGTCTTTGCTGGCCTCAAGACGTATTTGCTCAAGGCGTTGATGTGTGACGAAGATTGCTTCTTCCTGCTAAGATTCTTCAACTTCTCTGCGGAAGTTGTGTTCCTCATTGACTTGAAAGATTACATAGTCAGGTGCATCTGCCTTGGCACAACGTATCGGGAGAGCGTGTCACTAATAAACATTTGGGGACCAGGCTTGTATGTCACCTTCAGAGAGCACTTCTGCAGCCCGAGTATCATCCTTTGCGAGCGTTTGGGGCTGGTGTGGATTGGCTTTGAGAAGATTGTCATCAGTGGCTTCTAGTCCGAAAGCACTTTGACAACGTCCTTGCCCAGGGTGTAATGTTCAAATCGTTCGGCCGCGAAAACGATCGCCAAACACTCTTTTTTTTAATCTGGGCGTAATTGCGCTCGGTTTGGGTAAGCGCTCGCGAGACATAACCTACTAGGCGTCCATCTTGGGTCAGGACGGCGCCCAACCCAAGGTCGGAGCTATCGCACTCAACCGTGACTTCTTTGTTAACATCAAAGTAACGCAGGAAAGGTGCTTTAGTGATCAGCTCCTTGACTTAGCAGAACGCATCTTCATGCTAAGGTAACCAATCAAAAACAGAATTGCTGTCGGTTAAGCGGCGAAGAGGTTCAAAGATGGGGGCGAGGGTGAGGCATATCACGTACTGTGTTGATCGTCTAAGGATCGGCCTGTAGACCATCTGCTCCCAGTATGTGACTCATGTACGCTACTTTGCTAAGCTTGAATCGAAGCTTCTGCTTGTTCAACCTGAGGCCTCGTTCTCGGCATCTGTTAAGAATTGCTTTGAAGGCAATGTCATGTGAGACGGTTGCCTCTTCTATAGAGTCACCAGAGCCAAATGTTCTCACGTCATCGTGAATCACTGCAATGTTTTCCAAACCCTCCAGGCATTCATCGAGTCAGCTCTGTGACTCTTCTAGGGCTGCCGTGATTCCGAACGCTCCCCCTTCCCTTTCCCCCCCCCCCCCCCCAGCTACTGCCCAGCTACTGAAATTATGAAAATTGTCGGGCAAAACGCTCTTGATTCGGGCAACGACATGCACTCTGGAGAAAACATTATAGGTCGTAAATAAAGTTTCTAGTTAGTTACTTTTTAGATGATTAGATATCCGAAAGTGGGTTCTTTCTTGATTTGGTAATTTGAATAATAGCGTGTAAAATGTAAAGTGTATCGTTTCGCTGACATCTGCTGCAGTTCACGCCTAATTTGCGCGCCAATTTCGCGGAGAGCGGGAAAACGCTTTGACGAGTTACATGAAAGTCAGGTTTTTAACCTGAAATCTTAAAAGATTTCTTCGTTGAAGTTCGTTCGATTCTTTGTGGTGTCCGGGGACTTTATTGGTTCAAGAAAAAGTGAAAAAATTAGAAGGTCACTAAAGGTCAAGCGGCCGTCAAGGTCAACAAGGCGAAAGGTAAATACTTCACAAATTCCTTTAAGTAATTGACATTTTCGGAAAACGCCATGGAAGGAAGAACTTTTTCTTTTAATACGTTTTAGATTACATTGAGACTGTTGATAGAAATGAGTATGCAAGCTCTCAATTAAACTGTTTTTCCAATGATAGCAGTTTCAGTAGATGCGAAAATGGTGAACGTTTGCGATTGCATCCCGATTTCAAACCTCACGCTTTCGGGCATTGCGTAAGTTTTTTCGGGCAAGAAAGTCACCGCCCCCCCAAGTCCGAAGGTGCCCGTACGCCTATGGCCAAACGGGGTCCAAAATATTGTCAGAAAGCTAGAAGGCTCGACTAGGACTACTTGCAGGAAGCCGTCCTTTGCACTGATCAAAAACAGAGAAAACATTAGCTTTATTAAACTTGGGCGCAATGCCCTCTATGTTGGGAGTAGGGTAATGATTTCTTATAACACCTTTGTTTAGGTGCATGGGATCAGCTTGTTTGGCTTTCTCACGACCACCATATTACTCATCCATGGGGCTGGTTTCGTCACCTTTGCAATAACGCCTATGGTCTCGAGTTCCAGTTCAATCTTGTTCTTGAGCTTATCTCTGACTGAAATTGGTACACGCCTTGGATTTTCTAGCAACTGGTTTGGCATTTGGATCCATGTCAATGTGGTAACTGCCAGGTAGTTTTCCGAGACCAGAAAAGAACATCAGGGTATTCTCGCAGAATTTGCTCTTGGTTTAATGGTTGATCATTGCAAGTGTTAACATGGATGAGGCATTCTTCATTGAACCGAATCAGGTTTAAAGCTTGAGAGGCTCTCCCTGATAGCAGTGAGGTGGGTGCGGGATCAACAATCTCAAAGTGGACTTTTTTCCTTACACCATTTGCCTCGCAGTAAAGTGTAGTCGGTACTGCCAATACGGTTTATTACTGAGCGATCATACAGATTGAGTGTAGTGTTCGCTGGCTGAGGTTGTTCATCCGTCATTTTCTTGTAATGTTGAAGTGCTACAGGATTCTCCAGTGTCTATCTGGAATTTTACAGGTGTAGCTGCTTCTGATTTCTTGACTGGCACACAGCTTTCCGCTGTATATTGCTTCTTATATTTGGCTGAATGAAGAGTGTAGGTGCTGTCGTCGCTGCATCGTAGATGGTATTTTTCTTCGGCTCGAAATACTCATTGAGTTTTGTGAGGACTCCATCGGCATCTTGTCTTTCCTGTTCAATCATGGGTAAATTTCTGCATACATGGAGGCATTCCTTTCCTATAACCGATAATAGCGTAGCAGCAACAATTTTCTTTTCCTTTTGATTCAGCTTTGTAGCGATAGCATAACTCTTCCAACTGTCTTTAAAGAATTCCCATTTGGAAGGTAAATCACCTGTCATGTCCATCTTGGACGGCGGTGGACATATTTGTGTTTAACTGGGTAATAATTCGATCGCGGCTTGAGCGTGAATATGCTTCCAAAATGTCTTCGCAGCCTTTTTGTGCGATGCTTTTAGTAGCTGTCTTGGATTGTGAGTTTTCTTTGCCGGTTTGAATGCTTCACGGGCTAAAAATTCCGCTTCAAAACACCTTGTTATGGTCTACAAGAGTGACTGCGGGCACATGGTGAACAACAACGTTTTTTTAATGACCCGGATGTTGATCATGTGACATTACATAACAAACACGAAATCCAAACCTACTGCAGTCGCAGAACATTTTTCTCTCCTCTCCCCGCAACATTTCGAACAACATACAATTCATTCCTATGGAAAAAATATTTTCCAACTGAGACTCGACCCGTAAGGCCAGGGGACCTTTTTTAATTTCCAAAGGCAGGACAAACGTCGTCGGTAGAGCAGCGGTGATCTAACCCGCAGGTCGTGGGTTCAATTCCCTCCCTGGTCAGAGTTTTTCTCTGTCCTTGTGTGGGCCCATTTCCATCAGTAGGGCTAACGCTCACATGGTTCATATGGGGTAGAAACTTAGCACTTTAAATTATACTCCAATCAGTTAAATCTATTCAAATATAAGTGCTGCACGGCCAACCTTTGCGAGAACGTAATCCTTCCTTGTACTTGTACGTGTTCATTGCCGTGAGTTTAACACCTTCAGTTCCCAGAGCCTGCTGCTGTCTGACTTTGTAGCTCAGTCCCGACCCGAAGGTCGTGGGTTCGATTCCCACCCTGGTCAGAGTTTTTTTTCTGTCCTTGTGTGGGCCCATTTCCATTAGCAGGGCTAACGCTCACATGGTTTGTATGGGGTAGAAACTTAGCACTTCACATTACACTCCAATCAGTTAAGTCTGTTCAAATATAAGTGCTACACGGCCAACGTTTGCAAAAACGTAATCCTCCCTTGTACTTTAACAAAACCTGTACCTTGTAGTTCGCATTTTTGAGCGTTAAAAAAAAATTTTGGGTCTGACAGCAAGTCGTATATTCATTGTTTGAAGTCTCCCATCCAAATGCCAGCCCCGCCGGACAGGGCTTAACTTCAGTAAACGTTTGTCGTGAAAAGCGGTTAGACGCGCAGAGTACACGCTTAAACGTGCTGTGTTAAAGACGTTGAAGAAAAGTTCATGTCTGTCTTGAAGCCAATATTTGTCGATTCCCTTCTTCAACGTACTTTTTAGCCAAGAAACTTCCGTCTTTCGTTTTTTAATTTGGTTGTAATATTTAACTGAATATTCATATTTCATCTGTAGGGTCGGGAAGCCTTCTTTGTCAGGTTATTGACCCGAGACCCGACTCTCATCTGGAACACTCTTGATCAAACCCTTAACTGAAGAACCATTTCGTTCAATAATGAAGCAAAAAATGGACAACAAGCTTTCTTTCAAATCAATCTTGACTAACTAGAATTAGTTAATTTCAAATTGTTTTTTTTACCAAAAGACTGTGCAGAGTAGAGTACAAATACATATAATTATAAATACCGGTAGCCAGAAAATTGTAAACAACACATCCACTCGATGTGTTCCATTCCTTCTCTGATATCTAACCCGAAAAAGTTACTGGAGAATTTTCCGTTTGATTTCAGTGTTGTACATAATACTACAGTTAGTAAAATATTAACGAGAATTCGACAAAGAGGTAATATGCGACTAAATTTCTTGTGTGCGTTGCAATCATTATTTCAAGCTTCTTATGCACATTTTTGACAGAACATCAAATTTCAAAAAATATTCCCCGGAATGATCATTAAAAAATCTTTATTTTAAAATTTATTGAAACAAACAAAATATTTGCTATTAGAGGCAACGAAAACCCCCTTCCTATTTCAATTGTGTGCGTGCAAACAAGAAACACAATCCATGTCACTGACACCAAATATTCAATTAAATAAATTTCAGTATCACAGTTCAGGATCAAGCGCTTTTCTGAAGAACCTTGTCCGTGAATAATGAAGCACGAATTATACAACAAGCTTTCTTTCAAATAATCTTTCACTGTCACATTTCCACATATTTTTTTTTTTACCTGAAGACTGTGCAGAGTTGAGTTCAAAATAAATGTAAACAGCCAGACAACTGAGATGCGACTTCAGTAAACACAAATGCATTCAAAGCGTTAGATTCCTTCAATTTCTGTTAAACCCATCATGACAGAATTTGCCATTCGGTTTCAGTGATGTACATAACACCAAAGTTAGTAACATATTAGAAACAAACCTCACTTTGATCCGACGACGAAAGATGCAATTGTTGTCGAAGTCCACTCTGTCACCTTTAAGATTCCAGATATTCATTTGTCACCACTTGTGTTGTTTATCGAATTGACGTTCCATTCTTGAGCTCCATAAGGATATATTTTGTTTAAAGATCGAATAAAACACCATTGGCGTTACATCGGCTTCGCCGCCATTGCATGCTTGTACTGTGTCCACTGGATAAAATCTACCTGAATTTACTCATTTCTACGACCCCCTGAAACCTACCAAAGATACGCGCAGACGATTGTAGGCACAAAGACAATACTTAGCAAGGGAGTGAAAGGTAAGACCCTATTGCGCAACGTTTACAATTTCCGATACAGGAAAAAAAAAGGAAAAATACCCCTGAGTTTTCAACCGGATTGCCATATGGCAACCCAGTAATAAATGCTTCATTGGCCTCTAGTTGAGTTGTGTTTATCTAGCTATCTGACGTCCAAATGGTGCTTTACTTCTGAAGTAAGAATTGGGTCGACACTAGAGGTCTTGCTTGATAATGACATCACGATATCATTCACAGAAGTGTCCAAGGGAGTCCGAAACTCATAGGTAGGCAGGGTAATGTGCTCAACTTTAAACATCCTGTCAGTAATACCAAATAGCTGATTACCGTCTGTGTTTTCAATTATCTTTCGGTAGTAGTTAGAATTCTGCCTCTCCAATGGAGAATTATACCTTTCACATTGATCACGATAGAACTGATTGTCTATTGTTAGACCGGATTTCCGATATTTCCGTTCAAGGCGGCGCTTCTCGCGCTTTCCAGAGCGAAGTTCCTCGTTGAACGATATTGCGTATGGACGATGTTTCACTCTTCTAGTTTGAACTGGAGCGCGGTCATCATAAATCTGTTCCAGGGTGGTGTTATATTTAGACACAAGTTCATTAAAATCCAAGTTATCCAATTCAGCGTGAAGACTGTTGCTAAAAGAGTCAGCAATATCACGCGAGAGCTTTTCGTGTCCTTTATAGAGGATAATAAAAAATTCAAATGAAACAAGGACTCACTCTATTGTTGAAACTATAGTGTAAAATCAAAGCTTTATCTAACTGATAATGATTAAAAGACGGTCTGGTGAGGCAAGATTAAATTGTAGTCTCCTGGTTGTATGACAACCTTGTCAATCTTTTATTCGCTATTTATTTATTTTGTGTGAACTCAAATGAATATTACATTTTCGACGGACAAGCCCGAGGCTTCGAATGAGCACAGTTTTCTTGGTTCCAGTGAAAAGTCTTCTATACCAGGCAGGTATACCTAGCCTTTCCCTTCGTGACGGTGAAAACGCATCGTGGGTTTAAACTAAGGGGTTACAGCCAACTTGGGAACTACATCAGCTTAGTCTAGTAGAGCAAAGGCTCCCAGACCCACTTGTAGAAAAGCCTTACAAGCCTTAGTTTTGCATCACCCCTCCGACCTCCTCCAGAAGTCGTCCTTTAGAGGTGTGATGTAAAAACACATGCTTTTGGGGTTTAAAAAAGTTACGCCGAACTGAGCCTAGCCTGTGCTCTTTGCTGCTCATGAAACTGATGGACGATTTCATATGCCACATGTCAAAGAACATTCTGTCGATTCTGTTGTATTCGAAACAAACTATCTGACAAATTTTGCTGACTAAGTTTATATATTTAAAGAGAATTATTTACCATATTTGTAGAGAATAATAAAAATATTCAAATGAAATAAGGACTCACTATATTGTTAATGCTATATTGTAAAATCCAAGCTTTCGGCGGTGTATGTGATGATAATGGCGCTCGCTTACTGTAGATCGTATTCGTTTTATTCATATTCTTCTTCATAGCTACACCTCATTATACTTATAGAAGTTTTACATGCTTACCATCGGCATTTATAAAATAATTAGGATAGTATGCGCACTCTCATTGGTCAATAGCTGTGTTTAGATAAGAGTATGGAAACACGGCTGTGACATCACACGAATTTTGATTGGTTATGTATTGTCAGACGCGCGTTATGATTTGCTGGTAGGAACTATGAGCGTGTATCAAGAAAATCTGTTTCAATCAAGAATTAAAAACCTGCATTTTCCTTCATTTATTGAATTGTCTTTGAGGAATATTTTATACAAGCAATAGAGGACTTTTTTCCGTTTTTCATAGCCTTAGCTAAACTATCTCGAATTCTCCCAACACCCCCTCGTGTTTAGATGAGGCTATGGAAACACGGAAAACGTCCTCTATTGCTTAGTTATAGCCCGGTTTTCCTTAAAACAGTGTGAGGGGAATTATCGTTCTGTGGATTTCATTTGGTTAACTTAAAACCAATAAACGCGTATGCAGAGTTCAATAAGTATTAGAGAAGGTTATGCACAACGTTTACGCCAAACGGCAAACGGAGTGAAATTAAGGTTTTCTCATGTTAACTTGTCAAGTAAAATGCTATTTCTGACAGTTGTAGCCTGCGAAATTGGCAGAAATGGATATTTTGCCGGCACGGACCAGAGGACTGGGTCCGGTTGTCTGGTGGGGATTATGGGTAATTTGTCGTACAAATAATGAACCGTTAGGGATTTGAATCAGTCTAGGTTCAGCTTTCTTCGCCTACTTTTTTGTTAAATTTTTCCCTTAGCCTCCATGGAGTAGTGGCACTTGCATAGGGTTTGGAGAATACGTTCCCTCATTCCCGAAGGGTTTTGGGTTTTCGTATCCGGCAGGTGCCCAGTGTACTTTTCCTTTAACATTTTTAGAAGGTCAGTACCATTAAGTATGCTAACGTATTGTTATGCTAGAGCGGAGTTTGTATGCATATGGTAAGCAAAATAAACCGGCTTGTGGCGCTTGCTGTCCTACATGCCCATGTATCTACACAGTTGTGTTGTGATTGAGT
>NC_090886.1:31687522-31700022 GCF_036669925.1 Montipora capricornis
TTTCTATGCTTATTGTAATGTAATGTAGAAGAATTCGATCTATTTGGATATCTTAGCCGAAAATTGAAGTGTCCGAAAATCTCAGGGAATGATATTTCATTCATTTCAGAAACTGCTAGCTGACCTTTACCCACTAAGAACTTCCCCGCAGAGCATTTACTAAGGGACGGACCATTAGAAAAGTTATTGGGGTGGGGGGGGGGGCGGGCGAAGTACAAAAAAAAAATTTATGCAAGGGCAAATTAAGTGAAAAAAAATTTCATGCATGCTGAGTAGACCAGGAAAAAAATTCCTGCATTGGCCTTCCACACATTTTGCACAAATCTTTAGAAGGCAGGCAGGAAAGCATACTGTGTGCAAAACATCGGCCCTTTGAATAAACTTGCTGCTGAATTTTGGCCTTGAAAATAATCATACCTGATACAAAAAAATATATCTGAGGCTTGTAAGCTTATCATATATTTTAATAGCTGGCAATTTCAGATATGATGATCAAATAACTTTAAATATATAAGGTTATCATTTCCTTACTTTGTGTGATATATCTAATATCTGGAACAAAACATTTCTTTTAAATACCATAGATAACAATAATGAGACTACTCCCCACAAATCGAAAACACCCAGAATACATATTATTTCTTGGTACTTCTAACAAGCAACAGATAAATAAAAATAAAAATAATAAAAAAATCTATTTTCTTAGATTTTGTTTTTACAGTTGTTGCTGGTCCTTTTACATAAATGAAACTAACTCAAAGATACATGTTCTTTTCAGATAAGCAGCCTAAAGACTTTTAACATTTGGTCAAATTTATCTATTTTTACCATACATTTTTAGACAATTTCCATTCTGGTTCTTGATAATAACAATATCATCATCATACTTGTATTTTATAAACAAAAACTTTAACGTATCAATATGGTAAGAATATATCATAATTTATCAATGGTAGGGGTATATTGCAGAATGCAAAACACTAAACGCAGAATGCAGAACGCAGAACGCCGAATGATGGTCAGCAGTATATAGCACTGAAAATAGTGATTAGGGCTAAGACATGACTATAGTGATTAGGGTTAAGCACTGACTCGAAGTATGGTTAGCTTTTGTTTACTGCTGACCATCATTTAGCGTTCTACGTTCTGTGTTCTGCAAAATACCCCTGCTGATTTATCAACATAGTAATAACAAAAATTAATATCTTCAAACTGTATCACAATCTGTCCACTCATCCTCATCTTCCCGTTGTCCTCCTTCCTTGATATCTCTTTTAGGATTAATTTCTTTCTCATCCACATTTTAATATTGTTTCGGTACATGTTGCAGCTTTCTGACCTTTTCTTCTTGCCTCCTTTAATTTATTTTTGCTTCTCTTCCTTTTACAAAGTTTATCAGCAGTGCTGCTGCCCAACTTTTCTCTGCACTGGTCAACCATAGCTTCATATGGATGCAAGAATTCCTTGGCATCCTCTAACACAGATTGAAGCTTTGGCATCAACTCTGTGTAGAAGTTGTTCTGCTCTTTTAAACCTAAAAAAGGGTTGAGCAAGGCAGATCACTCAATTTATTTCTCAAAGGCGGGCAAAATAAATATTTAAAAACAATGTTGATACTCTTTACTTTAAAACAATGTTAGTTTTTTTGTCTGTCACCTACATTTTAATAGCTGATTTCACCGGTCTTCATCACAAGCATCATACACCAAAAATTACAAATTGTAAGAAATTGAAATATTTATGTGTGATGCAAAAAAACAAGAATGCTTTTAGATATGCACATCAGTATAAAGTGATCATTATACGTTAATAGATTTCAGCTTAAATTTGGACATTTGAAATTTAAGGCAAGTCGAAGCAGTGTGTTCTATAATTGGTGGCGAAGAACTTGTTTTCATGAAAACATTTTGTTCAGCTCAGATCTTTTGTTGAGCAGAAAAACACAGTGGGGGGCCAAGCAACATTTCCTCAGAAGAGCATACCATTCAGCTTTTATATATATTATAAAGGATTTCCTCTGTAGGCAGTCACCCTCTTGATGACACACCACTTTATGTCAAATGTGGTGTCGTTTTCCCTTTCAAGGTTCCGAGAAAACACCGAGTCATGTGAGTGCTCTAAGTCCCTAAAAAGAAAGCTTGTGATTGTTGAATCTTGTTTATATATATTGAATTATACTAAAAAATAATAACAGTAACTTTCATAGCAAGCTCTTCTTAATATAAAGATGGTTTGAAATAATAAAAATGGTTTATACTCCATTACCTTCTCTGATTACTTTTCCATTTTTGGCGTTCTTTATGGTCGTCTCTACTTTTGGGGCCGGTACTAAGTGTCCATCTTTGAGAGATGTCCATCTTATAAATAGTCAAATAAAAGGAGTAAAGAAAGGCAGGGACCAACTGTAGGTGTCCGTCTTATAGAGGTGTCCGTTAAGAGAGAGTCAACTGTACACTCTTTTAGAATGCCTTATTTATAATGCTGTTTACATGTAAAATTTCAGCAATGCAATATGAACCTGCGCAGTACCAATGCACGTACAATATACCTTGTGTATAAAAGGCTATTGTGAACTGTACCTTAGAATATGTATCAATTTACTTTCGCATACGTGCCCAGGTAGCTTATATTTAAATTATGCCCTTGGTTAAGTGAACAACTGAATGATTTAATATGTTTTTAGTTTAGTGTTACTTCAAGGAAAAAAAATATTCGTTCACAGCATCTTGACAAAAAAAAATATTCATTCACGGAAAACATTAAAGAAAAAAAATTCCTGCGGCTCGAAAATTCCCCCCCCCCCCCCCCCCATAACTTTTCTAATGGTCCGTCCCTAATCCGAAACTGCTAGGTGACCTTTTTAAGTGCCATACATTGCAAAATTGCAAAAAAAAAATGAAATAAAAATAATAATAATCCCTCCTAAAACGTAAGAGACTATACTTTTCCCTAGTTGTGAATCTTTTAGGTGGTGTTTTAGAAAAGAAATCTATAGCTGTTTAGCAACAAAGAACCGAAATTCTAAGAACAGTTTGACTCTTCCGAACACATATTTCCCCAAACACAGATTATCGCTGGGTGTCCCTGGTCATTGGTTGAATTATTGTTGGCCTTAAATTTTGAACAGAAATTCCTTGTTTCATTAATCATTCATCACGTGAGGGCGTGCGTTCGTTGTAGCTTAGAGAAATTATTCTCTCCGTTTTTGCAAATTTTGAATATTTACTGCCTGTAGGAGGCAATAAAGATGTTATTTTACAGCCCAGCAGAAACGTTTGGTAAATTAGACAAAATTTCAACATTGCCATGGTTTTCTCACTCCTTTGCAGTTCCCTGCTGATAAATTAAAATGCTTGGTGATTTAAATGCTTATTGAAGTACAGTCAAGAATGGAAACCATTGAGCATCTTGCAGCCATCATATTTTGGATGTGTAGTTTGTGGAGTAAGTAAAAGGCCTTTTTACTTTGTTTTCACTTATTTATCGAATTAATTACAAAATTAATCCTTACTTTGCTTGGTCAGTCATGGGATGTCCATCTTAACTCCTAAGGACAATTTAAGTATATACTTATTGCCAGTTTCTGTAATAGCCCATTTCCGAGTTGCTGCATGCCTCAGTTTCAAAGCGAATCCTGGTGCACAACCATTCAAATGGAAATGAGTTGCGTATTCTTATGCAAATCAAACCCATTTCCCTTACAATAGTTGAGCTGCAAGACTCACTTCGAAACCGAGACTAACAGCAACTCGGAAATGGCCCATTTAACGGTCAATCGTTGATATTACCTGATGAGTGTGGTCATATTTTGGCCATACGAAACAGAGCTGTAGTAATTAAACGATGAACGACCTCTTTGCACTCAAAGGTCATCTTCCCACTAGTAATTAATTATTACACGCTCTCTAGTGACGCGAACTTGGGCTGCCTATGGGATTTTCGCAAGCCTATAAAATGGCAGGATTTGTTAGAAAAATGGCCGCAATGCGTTTCGAACAGGTGCAAAGATTCATTTTAGCGAAAAAAAATTTTTGGGGTTAGGGGCACTTTAAGAGGGTCTCTCGAGCCAACAGCGCATCTCTCCCCCTAGGAGGATCACAAATGGATTCACAGTCCAAGCCTCGGCGAAATGTAGTTAATTAATGAAGTTTGAAGGGACAAAGGACCGACAACTCCTGGATGACATTTTCATTGGGAGAAAAACTTTTATGCCCTGAACGGGATTTGAACCCACGTCCCCATGACTACACTATGAGGGCAACCATGCTGATTGCATGGCCAATCTAGATAACAAATGGGATTTTACGTGGTTATCCCAGGACAACTAGATGACACTGGATCGACAGGAACGACGATTCACAGGCGGAAGAAAGAGAAGAAGAGGAAGAAGAAGAAGAAGAGGGTCTCTCGAGCCAACAGCGCATCTCTGCTGCCCAGGAGGATCACAAATGGATTTGGCGAAATGTGTTCTTGGGTCGCACGTCACTCAAGTGAAAACATAAATCGCTTACCACTTAAGAAATTGAATCAAGAAATGGAAATGTTATAGAAGAGGAATAAATAAACAACGGGTCCAATTCTCAGGGCTGTGCGATATTCTGTACTTGACTTATTCGGCGAAATTTATCACTCAAATTTGTAGAGTTTAGTATGGAGGCGCCATGTTGGTGTACTGCTGAAATACACCAACATGGCGGCCGGAAATCTGTAGAAACATCTGGAATTTAGTTTGGCTGTCTTTAACACTTTCTGCTGCATAATGAGCCACCAAACATTCGTATAGACACGTCTCCTAGTATATTGGCTGTTTAGGTCACAAAAAAACGAGGGAAATAGATGTTTCTGGCATGTTTTTCGAAAGCCGTTAACACGTCACGCACTGTGAAAAACTCTGAAATTCAAACTGCTCTATTTTCGGAATGAAGCACGGTACCAAGCTGAAAACATGCAAACAGATATATTTTTAAAACCTCAAAAGGCTCTTAAGTTTTGTATTTTATTTTTTTGTGACATCACGTGCAACCCAAGGGAAAAAAAAAAATATGACTTCACATTAGTAATCATCGTTTTAATGCTACAGAACTGTTTCGTATGATACAAGTAACACACTCATCAGGCAATTTTAACGACTGAACTGTAGAAATTGGAACGCTGGCAGTTAAATACGGAAATTTGAATGGTTGCTATAGTAAATGCGTTACATTTAAGGAGCTGCTAGGTAACAAAACATGATATAGGGGGATTATACGTCGGTATTTTAAATTTACGTTACTCTAAAGTTCCGGAGTACATATCGGTTTCTGTGGGGGCATGAACTTGCTAATTCGTTTCTTGTGTTAAGGCTTGATAGTTTTTTCTTACATATGATTATCAACGTTTCATTCAGACACAGACTATTTCTTGCTAATGTTGCTGTAGGGTCTACATTTTTAAAGAATTTTCCATTTAATTTGAAACGGTTTCTTTGCGTCTTGTAAGTTCCAAACATGTTTGGAAAGCTCTGCTGGAACAATTACTCAGCACTTTCAGATGCAGAACAAAATTCTTGCTTTTCATAGCTATGATTCCAGCTATGATGCCACGTATAGATTTCGCTCATGTTTAACGGCGGACTATATTTTTTTGGTCCATGCATAGGGGACCCCTGGGACCTTAAGGGTCAAACTAAGATATTTTCTGACTTGCACTAATTAAGTCCTATAAAAAAAAATGGGTTCTGGTTCATTTCAAAGTTGTAGGCATTCGATTTCTGCAAAGCTTTGTCACATAAATACTGACTATGATTGACAAAGTCAAATGCCAACTCACTAAAATCTAACTCAGGCTACCCTCCCCCCTCGCCAAAAGTAACTTTGGTTTGCTCTTATAAGTGCCAGATCATCGTTTAGAGCCTCTAGACTTAATACAGACATCTCTTGTCGCATGCCCCACCCCCTCCCCCCTTCCCGGTCTTGGACCGCCCCAATGGTTTGAAAACAGGCTGCGCCAGTTTTCAAGCTAAAATCTAAGGAGCCACCTCCCTCAAAATTAAGTCAGATATCAAAGCACAAGTGAGCAGACAGTGCCTAAACAAACTTGCTCAACCAATTCCAATCAGGTAGAGGTTCGCATTGGCCACAGCATTCTACTCGTTTTCATTCCACCCTGATTTCTGATTTCTTTGCTCGTTTGTTTAGCTCGTTTTGCATTGTATTTCTTTCCTTGATGGTCTTGAGCATTCTTTGTTTTGGCATGCCAGTGATGTATCAGTGTATTAGGTGCCAAATCAAAATTTCTTGACGTCGAAAGATAATTCAATATAAAAGTTCATGGCTGTGAACAAAATGACAGACACTAATATTAATCCATAAGGACTCCATAACATAAAGGTGTTTTTACTGCTTGTTGCGGGAAGCGTTTTATGAAATGACGTTTTATTGAGTATTTTACGCGCGTTATTGTAAACAATTGCATATAATATATGGTGCTTTCCATATGATATATCATTAGTGTAAGCAGTGTAAATCTCTATTGTATTAGTAAGGGAGAAAACGCACAAGACACACACGTGAAAGCCTTAAAATTTAGGTGACATTTGTGATTTTCCTGTATATTTACAGGGGTAGCTTCAGCCGAACCATGCTCCTTCATCGTCATTGGCTCAAGTGGTGCAATCAATTTGAGTTCCTCATTCGTCATAGAAAATACTTGCATCTGGCATATCGCAGTACCATCTCATCACAATATACGTTTAAACTTTACTACCCTTAATATCGTGAACCAACCTGGCTCGAACATCAGTTCGGTAAAAGTCTATGATGGAAGGAACGAGTCTCAAACGTTGCTTGGGCACTTCACTGAAAACAAGAGTCATTTCTCCATACAATCGAGTGGACGCTACATGTTGGTTGTTGCAACTGGCGTTGCAAGCTTTAAAGCAGTTTATACTTCTAGAGCAAGAAGAGGTAATTCCAAAAACAATTCCTCATTAATATCACAGTTGTACTGAGAACGTATCATTTTCATCATGGTCTTACCCTTAAATTCAAATCTAAAAGCTTTCCTGTTCACCGCAGAGCCAACCAAAAGCAAATGTTGGGCATCACAAAGGTTTGTCTCAACAGAAGAGTACTACTCTGTCCGCTGGACTCGCAAATTTGACTGGGATATGAAAAACAAACTATGATGACATATTCAGATATGGGAAATTCGTTTTCCAACGAAGTTGGTCGATTATTGGCACCGTTGGATTAAAGTCTTGGACCTGTGGCTGGAAACATTGTAACCCTTTTTGGTGCCTTTTTGTGAGGAACATTCAAGTTAAAATGACATTATTTTACATCAATCTAGGCACTTTTCAAAAGTTTTTAACTTGTTTTCTTTTCTATAGCATCTTCAAACAAATTCATCCCTTGTTGCATTTAATTTTTGCGAACTGAATTGGTTTCCAAACCCACTTTGGCAAAGTAACAGAAAACGAGAGTACATCACCATCCCATGTATCCCTTGTGATCGGCTATGAAAGCCAGGAACGTTTCCGTGACTCCATGTGGTTAAGAGCTGAAATGAAATTTAGGTAGTAATAAAGTAGTATTTTACAAAGTGAATAGGGACTGTTACACTTTCTTCGTCACAGTGTAAAAACGTGTAAGAATTCTGGAGATGGTCTTATAGCAAAGTAACTATTTTGAAGGTTCTGAGTTTCGTTTACAATGTGCTGTAGTTAACTGATGGCTAAAATTTGTACATCGTCTTTCATTGCAGCTAAACCAAGGGTAATAATTCCTTTACGAATGGTTCGAACAGTCTCGGAGCATTATGTGTGGTGCTCGTCTGAAGGGACGCCACCGATCAACATATCATTGATGAACTCAACTACAACCTTGGCTTCTGGGAAGGGAATAGTGTGGAGCAAACTCAACCATGATGGTAACTATAGTTGCGTCGCTACCAATGAAGTTGGCACCGAATCAAAGACGTTTTACGTTTCTCTTATAGGTGAGATTATACTGACTTTATTTCCCTCCAAATGTGGTTACTTCATCATCACACGAAACAAAGTTGTAGCAATAAAGCGATGAATTAATTTCCAAGTCTAATATAAATTTTTCATAACATTATTACCCCTAATCAGTCGTTTACAGCTCTACGCAAACCATTTTCTTCCGAGTGGAAGTGAATCCTCTTTTGTCGTTAGTAAACTTTGTTTTATTCCGATTTCCACTTGTTTATAATCAGATGCTTCATTCGCACACGTACGAATTACAGCTCATTTTCTTTTGAGACAAGAGCGCCCAAACATAAAATAAACCAAAAACCTCCCCAGAATATAATCTTATAAAGTAATTTGGCCACTTAAGGTGGCTCAAACCAGTTTTAACACTTGAAAGAAACTTTCTTATCAGAATGATTGACACTACAGCACTTTATCACTTAACAGCAATGTTATGGTACCATGTCAAACACCAATTATTGCTGAAAAAGATTCGGTCATTTTTGTGACGTAAAACGTTACCGTGGCAACAGCAAATCCCAGCAAAAACACCCCATATTTTGGCTTTAGTTGCTCATATTTCAAAAACGACTTCAGTAACCCCCATTTTTTATTTCTGAAATGTAATCAGCATGCCACAATAAAACGTTCTGCAAAGTTTAAAAAATTCTGTGGAGCGGAATTCAGAGCCACCTTCAATAATTGAAAATTTAAGGTAGCTCTAAATCCGGTCCACAGAATTTTTTAAAATTTTGCAGAGAGTTTTATCTTGGCCTGCTAATCACTTTTGTGCTATAAAAAGTTGGGGTCACCGAGTTCGTTTTTCAGATATGAGCAACTAAAGCCAAAATATAGGATGTTCTTGCGAGGATTTCCTGTTGTCATAATAACTTCTTACGTCACAAAAATGACTGTATCTTGTTTAGCAATAAATGATGTTTCACATGGTATCATAACATTGGTGTTACGTGATAAAGTGTTGTAGTGTCAATCCTTCTAATAACAAGGTCTCTTGAAAGTGTTGAAACTGGTTTGAGTCGACTCAAGTCTTTAATGCATAAACTATATTTTCCGAAGTGTGAAATTTAAATCAAATCCCATAAAGGCTGGGCTATTTCTTTACTATTTCACAAAGCTTTGATTATCTTTCACAGATTTTCGCGTTTGTGTGAATTTGTGTGACTGCCGCGGCACTACATCTTGGTGGTTTCAATTTGAGAACATCTTTCGCTGCACAGGGAAATATTCAGCTCATCTGTTGAACAACATTCCAACAACCACGACAGAGCTGTGAGTTATTAACTGACAATACTCCTAAAACACTTGTATTTATTGCTTCTACCTCCAGTCAATTGTATATACGCAAACTTGGTAACAATGTAGCAACAATTCACTTGCTGATGAAAACTAACCGCGAAATATCAGAAGAATTAAATTTATCCTCAAAATCATGCTATTTGTTAAAGGTATTTTTTTAAATTTGAGTGTCCTAACAGACCTTTTCTGCATAATAATGCTAAAGGCAATCTTTTAGCATCATCGTGCAGAAAAAGTGGTAAAATGGAGACTGAAGAACTTGGCATTTAATATCAAGGGTGCTAATGAGAAACAACTTTGGCCCAACTAGCCACATAAGGAGAAAGATTTTCAATCTGAGAAGATGCCGTGGATGGTTGTTCTTTCCCGTCTATATCCGTTGCATTAAGAGGTTACGTAAACCTAAAAAGTCCACAGCATTGTTAATTTTATGGTTATGACTGCTTCAGTTAGTTCTTCCTTCCAGCGGTACGGCAAAACACTCGTCTCCTCATACAGTAGCATTTGCTCACTTTAAACTCCCCCCGAAACGATGGAATTCTTCACGGTTTTGCATAATGCAAGACAAAACCTCGTTTCAAAAGTTAGAGCTGGTATTCTGATGATGCTGGAGGCAACTGTGTTATTCGTAGCAAAAAGAAAAAAAGGAAACTGCGGTACATTCCGGGAAGACCAGTCCATGATCATCAGGACGTGAACAATCGATGAAATCGATGATCGGAAAATCAATCGATCAATCGATACCAATAGATCTCCTGTTAGTTAATTTACATCGATTCGCATTGGCCAATCGATAATCACATAAACGTGGCCGCGAATCATCGATTGCCTTCGATTGGCAATAAAAGACTCAAAGCATCTCACGTACGTGCATTAGTTTGAATGTTTGAGATAAGTTGAAGCTGTTCACCCGATTGTTTGTTTGCTTTCCACAAGTCAACAAGACCCGCTACACACCTCGTTATAGCGATCGATAACCGTACCTCGTTCCTTTTGTTTGTTTCGTTGTAAGATGCTGTGCATTTCTTTTTTTTTATTTTTTCAACCCGTTTATACATCGCACCAAGACGATATATTACCCTTATGCTAATAATATTTTAGTGCAGCGTTTAGTGTTATAGTAAATAGCCTGGGTTACCGGAGGAACGTAAGACTTCTCGAGAACAATCCGCATTGCCAATTGATGACAAGCTATGACAATTGATGTCAGTTAACCCTTTCAGCCCCGTGGGGTTTCTCACTGACGAGTAAAATCGTCTGGCGTTAGACAGGGTAAAATCTATAAGTGACACTCTTGGGAGTGAAAGGGTTAATGGGGACATAGTTTTTGAGTGAATCTAGCTGTTGTTAACCCTTTCAGCCCCGTGGGGTTCCCCATTGACGAGTAAAATTGTCTGGCGTTAGACAGAGTAAAATCTATAAGTGGCACTATTGGGAGTAAAAGGGTTAAATTAATTGATCCGGAGGGTGTAAATTGCAGGTTGCAGGTCATTGTTTTACTATAACTGAAACAACCCAAACCTTTACAAAAATGCTAACCTTAAGCTAACATTGTTTTTTTTAGGCCTAATGTTAGCATTGGTAAAGTTTTGGGTTGTTTCAGCTTTGGTGAAACAGTGACCTACAACTCTAACCTGCAACCTGCAACCTGCAGTTTACACCCTCCATTAATTGATCGATTGGTATCGATAAGCGATAATAGATGAAAACCACAAATTTCTTTGGCATCTATTGGTTATCGAATATCAATATCAATCGACCACTTGTCATCGATTGATTGATTGATTTTCGGATCACTGATTTCATCCATTGTTCATATCCTGGATCATTTGAGCAATCGAGGACGTTTTCCGTGTTTCAAATAGGTTCATCTAAACACTCGGGGGAGTTGGGAGAATTCTAGACAGTTATGCAAACCCGAGGCGCAGCCGAGCTATCTGGGTTGGAGTTTTATTCCTCTCTTTAGTTCCAGTGTACCAACTGTTTTCGAATAATTTCTGTGTTCGCCTTCTTTAGTTTCGCGCAATTAAAATGTAGGTTAAAACCATTACCGGTATGATTTTTAATATATTAAGGAACTATTGGGTCATTTCGGATGTATATAGTCAAGGAATACTGTTAGTCTTCGGGAACGTTAAGCCTGTCGAAGTTGTAATCTTCGGAGAATCGAGTCTACTAGGCCCAAATAAAATACAGTCCAGTGAATATTCGTGTACAAACAGTAACGCGTTCCAAAATACAATGTGGTATTCCAATTTAGGAAAAAAAATACTGAGAATCACCTCGAAAATGGCTACTTTTTCCTCGTTGTAAAATGAAAACCAGTGTCTCGGAAAACAGCCTTTTTTATTTTACAGGTCTTAAAGTTTCGTCGGAAATGAGTGTAGAATTGGCAGAAAATGAAATGGGAGCTTCCACGGAAATTCAAAATCACCACTTAATTCCAACCAGGGTTTTTGTAGTTTACTCTGAATCTTAAAATTTTGCTAAAATTCGCAGGGAAAGTTTCTCTGTTTGCAAGGAAACACAAAATACTAAGCAACTCCCTATTCTTTCCCTGAACTCCATGTCTGAGCCACGCATGAGAAGCCAAATGATCTTCTGAATTTCGTGTCTCGAGAGTTTTTCCACTAGAAAACGGGAGAGGATTCACTGAGAATTTCTGATCCCCCCATGAACACAGGAAAGGATTCAGAAATTCTGACCTCCAGCGCCAACGACATAGACCCAAGAGAATTCGGAATATCTGGTCACCCAAACAACCTGGGGGAGAATTTTCATTTTTTCTTCCTGGCCCTAGAGTCCCTAGAACATTTAAATGACAAAATCTGAGGTTAAAGTCAATGATTCTGGGGTAGAGCGAGGATCGATTGTTCAACCATATAAACTATTCAATAAAAAGAGTTACAACGAGTGCAGAAAGATTAAATTTCATTAGTGAAGGCTTTAGTTCTTGCAGCCCACCTGAACTATGTCTAATCAATTTTTTTTTTCTTGAGAGCACTATGCAATTTGAACAATTTAGAGTTTACCCTAAAATAAGGTTTGTTTTATAACACACCTAGTAAGTTCCCTAACACATTAAGGTGTGTAGTGGTGACACACCTTTCATTGTTTTATCTCACGGTTCAAGCAAACACACCTATTTGTGTAAGGAAAAACATACCGTGTGTAATTACACACCTTATGAGTGTGAAGGTGTGATAATTAC
>NC_090886.1:31705022-31710022 GCF_036669925.1 Montipora capricornis
ACGGTACTACCTGCGATAAATACAAAAGGAACCATTACCGCACTCTTCACAACGAGACGATCAATTCGAATCTAAGCTCGAGCGCAGTGCCTTTCCGAATGCAAGATGTTCCTGCAGAAGGCAATACCAGCTGTGCCGCTGACCACAAGGAAGATGTCAAGCTAATCACTGGTTTATGTCCTGTCCAAAAGGTGAAGGTTATGGACTCAGGTGGAACGCTTGTTGAAATGCTTGCGATGATAGATTCTGGATCAAACACAAGTCTGCTATCTAAGAATGCAGCCGAACGACTGGGAATAGCAGGGACAGCCACCCATCTTACTATGAATCTAGCAGGTGGAGAGAAGAGGTCTGAAACTTCGGAAATCATCGAGATCACTGTTGCCTCGAGTACAGAAGAGGATATCACAAAGACCCTGGAAGTATACACGATAAAGAGACCTTGCAGTGCCGCGAAGATAATCTCAAAGGGAGCTATTGAACACTTCTCTCATCTCAAACCAGTTGCGAACAAACTGCATCTATCTGGTGGAACAATAGATCTTTTAATCGGTACAGATTTCGTCAATGCCTTTGTCGACATTCATGCCTTGTCTGGGGAGCCAGGAGAGCCGATTGCCAAACGTAACTGCTTTGGTTGGTACGTTTTAGGACAAGTTAACAGTTCCAGGATACAGTCCGTTGAAGTCGGAACATTGAGCTTTGAGGACGACATTAAGAAACTACTTTATCAGGACACGCTGGGAGTTAAACCAACGGAACTGTGTACTTGTAGTGAGAACGTGCTACGAGAAAACAAGTTCGTCAAATCCCTGTCTGATTCAAATACATTGGTAGATGGAAGAATCCAAGTAAGAATGCCTTGGAATGAGAATGGACCCCCCAAACGCAGCAATTATGACATTGCCTTTAAAAGAATGCAGTCTGCCGAGAAGTCGTTCCAAAGAAAAGAATGCTTCGCAATCGTAAATGACGAGGTACAAAAGCTGTTGGAACAAGAATTCGTAATTAAAATTCCTACAGAAGAAGTTGATCACAGTCAACCCGAATGGTATCTGCCCTTGCAAGCAGTTTTCACACCAGAGAGAACTACTAAGGTTCGCCTTGTTTTCGATGCGTCTTCAAAAGGCCACGACGGTCTTTCCCTGAACGATCACCTCGAGAAAGGACCTAATTACACTAACAGTCTTCCCAATGTGCTTATGGCCTGGCGATGGAACGAAGTGGCTTACTCGGGTGATATCCGGAAAATGTTTAATCAAGTACTAGTGCACCCTGATGACCAAGTCTTTCACAGATTCTTGTGGAGAAGCGACAAAACTGAAACGCCCTCAGTCTTCCAGTGGCTCAGATTAAATTTTGGCGACAAGCCAGCACCAGACATTGCCTCGAACGCCATCAATTACTTAGCTAAAGTCTCACAAGTCGAATTTCCAGACACAGCCCAAAAACTTCAAGATCACGCGTACGTGGACGATATCGCGGGATCCAAAGGCAACTCGACAAAAGCCAAGAGAATAATCAAAGAAATTGACACCGTCCTTGGAAAAGGCCAGTTTCAAATTAAGGCGTGGCATTCCAACCGCTCAGAAATTGACCAGTCTAATGGTGAGAGATTTACAGATCTGCTTGGCCACAAATGGGATAAAGAAGAAGACAAGTTTACCTTCAAGAAAGAAAACGTGGTTGGCTTACTGGAAGGCTTCTCCAAAAGAAGCTGTCTGAAGTTTCTCGCTCAACTCTGGGATCCTATCGGACTTGTGTCACCCGTTACTATCAAGTTCAGAATTGACTTGCAAGGATTATGGAGTTCGGGTTACAGCTGGGACGACATCCTTCCCGAGAGTATTCAGCAAACATGGTTAGAAAATGTCCAGTCCATAAATGATCTCCTGTCATTTCACTTTGACCGCAAGCTAAAACCAAGCAATGCAGTGGGCGTGCCTCAAATTCACGGATTCTCCGATGGTGGTGAGCAGGCTTATGGTGCAGTCATCTTCCTACGGTGGAAACTTGCTGGCGGAAACTATCGTTGTGTTCCAGTCATGATAAAGGCTTTCGTAGCACCACTGAAGAAGAAAAGCATCCCGAGATTAGAACTGTTGGGCTGTTTATCACTCGCACGCATGTACATCACATGTGTAAAAGCATTGGAATTCAGAAAAGCGCAGGACTGGAAACGATTCTTCTGGATCGATTCATCAACTGTTTTGTCCTGGATCAGAACCCCAACACGGGAATTCAGGCCCTTTGTATCCGCCAGAGTGGCTGAAATTCAAGAGACCATTGGGGCAGACCAATTTCATTACATCAAGTCTAACAACAACCCTGCAGATGCTCTAACGAGAGGAATCCATCTTAATCATCTCATGAAGTGGGCAGAGGGACCATCCTTCCTAGAGTTGCCAGAGGAAAAGTGGCCCAACTTTCAAGATCACACCCAAGTTAACACTAATGTGGACGACCTTGAAGCTTTAAAAGAGAAGAAAACGTTTCAGAAAGAGAAGAAAGCCGGGAAACATCGCACTGCCGCCGCAGAAGTATGTCCTGAACTAGATCAGCATGAATCTGAAGAAAATCCTATCCTTTTACATTTGCTGAAAACGTGTTCTACGTACTCCAAGATAAGGAGAACTCTTGCCCACGTTCGTCGCTTTATTCACAACGCTCGGAAAATGAACCCGAAGTCAGGGCCCATTTCAGTTCAGGAACTGAAGTCTGCCGAGACTCAGCTTCTGAAGTGGAGTCAATTTCACGTCGACGAAGACAGTTTGAATAAGAAACTAGTGGCAAAGAAGGGTGAAGATGGCCTTCTTCGTGCGGATGGTCGACTTGAAGATATCAGAGGTCTCCCGGAAGAGTTGAGAAGGCCTCTTATGTTACCACAAGACGACCCATTTGTGATCTTGCTTCTGCGTGACCTCCACGAACGACGTGGGCATTGTGGCTATAAGAGTTTAATTCACGAGGCCAGAAAAAGATTTTGGATTATTGGACTCCGCAGAATGGCTAAGACCGTCACCTCAAAATGTGTCACATGCAGAAAACTACGGAAAAGGCCCCTCAACCAGCTCTTGGGACAGATCCCAAACCTAAGAGTAGCAGCTGGCTTCCCTGCATTCTCGAACACTGCTATGGACATGTTCGGACCAGTACAGATTAAACTCGGTCGCAAAACCCTGAAAGAGGCACAAGTGATCATCTTCACTTGCATGACTTCACGTGCGATCCACCTAGAGCTGGTCACCGATAAAACCTCAGACGCATTCTTAATGGTCTTTCGACGATTTGCCTGCTTACGCGGATACCCTAATGTTTGCTGGTCAGACCGTGGAACAAACTTCGTGGGTGCCCAAGGTTACCTGAAGGAAACCACACAGAACTGGGATATTCCTGGGATAAAGAGTGTCCTCTCTGATAAATTTGGCTGCGAGTTCAGATGGGAATGGAATACACCACATGCGAGTCACCAAAACGGAATTGTTGAGACCCTAATTAAGTCAGTCAGACAAGCACTTAACGCCACTTGCAAGATTCAAGCCTACTCCGAGGAACAATGGAGAACATTTCTGTCAGAAATCACCTACATGGTCAACGGACGACCGCTGTACCCCAGTTCCGACGATATCTGGGAGGCCCCACCGATCACTCCAAACGACCTACTGCTAGGCCAATACAATCCACCGCCACAACCAGAACCAGAAGAAAGAATCAATCCGCGACAGTTACTCAGGAGTACCCAAAACAGAGTTGCTGATTTCTGGAGGAGTTGGATGAAGTATTTCGCTCCAAACTTGTTACCAAGAAACAAGTGGTTTCGCGTGCGAGATAACGTCCAGACCGGTGATCTTGTATTGGAGCTGGATCCCAAACACAAAAGATGTGAATGGAAAATGGCGCGTATTGTAGGCACCTATCCTGGAAACGACGGCCTTGTTCGAAAAGTGTGAATCAAGACAAGAGATGGGGAGTACGACAGACCAATTCACAAACTGTGTTTGATTGCGACAAAGGAAGAGCTCAATGCAGGACTACTCTAGTTTAAATCAATTCAAGAACAATGAACACTCGCATGATTATTTCAGTCTTAAAATGGTTGCTCAATTAGAGCTAAGCTCTTAATTTCCGCACTCGGGCGGAGTGATTTGCGCTAGTGCAGTAGAACTTCCGTTTGGGCGCCAAAATAAAGTCGCAAAGGACCTGGCGACGAGTTAGTCTATTTATATAAAAAAACGTAACGTATTTAAATATTCGCTTTTGCATGCAATCAACCGATCGACACACCCACAATGTAAAGAGCCGTGTTATGAAGTATGGATTGCCCAACAGAATTGTAAGTAGAATTTCGCTGCGAATATTTCAGTCTTTAAAGTGTAATTTCATATTTAAAACGCAAATCTTTTATTTGCTTTGCAGTTTGACTGTTGCCGATGACATTTCCCGTCCGCAACGAGTACAGAAATAAAACGCCGGGTTATCTATACTTCGACTGTAGCCTTCAAATTTAAGTAACGCTTCGCTACGTAGGCGCGAATCATATCTCGTTTTCAGAGATAAAGTGGAATAAATAAAGTACGATCTGTCACATCACGAGCTGTAGTACGTCTGTGAGTTCTAATTTTAGCGTGATTCCTATTCGCTGGCCTTTGACAGTCGACTCTGAAATGGCTTCTTTCCTTTTCCGTTCGCTTGCTGAGGATTTGCTTGTTTTCTTTTCAAACTCTTGCGATTCAAGAAAAATTAATTGCCTAACTGGTGAATTCGACAGTAGATTTCGCTGGAAAAATCGATATCACACTCATCCCTCCTCGTGATTCAAGCGATCAGTCCGTTTTTCAGGTGAAATTAACCATGGAATTCACTAGTTAGGCAGCGAATAAAATGACATAATTAAGCAATTTCCGGGAAAACCAAGAGGCGGACAGTTCCAAAGCCTTTTATTTTCACTAATCCTATAGCCAGTACGAATAAACAAGCCGGGAGCTCCGCTTTTAGGCTTG
>NC_090886.1:31720022-31722522 GCF_036669925.1 Montipora capricornis
CAATACCACCATCTCAGTGCCTTCTGTTTTTGTGTAACACGTAACACAGGGAACCCAGTGTACGCTCATGGAGCGTCTAGTTTGAAAGAAAGTTTGTCTCTTTTGTGCTTCATTATTCACGGTCAAGTTTCCGAAAACGGTTTAAAGATCCTGAACTGTGAGACTGAAATTTATTTAACTGCTGTTGTTTCTTGTTTGCAAGCATGGAATTAAAATAGGAAGGGTTTTTTGCCGCTAATAGCAAATCTTTTGTTTTACGCTGGAAAAGGTTTTTGTGACATTTTTCGTTCAAATGAACTCCCAAAAATTAAGCTTTTTATCGACCTTTAAGTGGAGTATTTTTTGTAATTTAATATTCTCTGTCCAAAATTTGCATAAGAAGCTTGAAATAAACATTGCCACTCGCCACAGGAAATGTAGTCGCTGACTTACCTCTTCGACGAGTTCTCGTTAATATTTTATAAATTGTGCTGTTATGTACACTGAATCGAAACGGCAAATTTTCTGGTAACTTTTTCGAAGTTTTTACCGTGTAGGGACTTTTATTTTGCGGATTGGCGATTTTTTGAGGTTTGCGGGAACAAATTTTTACGGCGGGACTGAAATTTTCGCCGCAAACTAATTTTTGCGGTTTTCTTTTCAAGCAGCAAGACTATTTTCAACTTCTATTACTTTTTGGTAAAAACCTCTCAATCATCAAGAACGTGGAAAAAGTGTGGCATCCGGAAGGCCTTAGAAAATGGTTAACGTGACCTTTTGATTGACTGCTTTGAGTTCGTTTGTTATGCCTCAGGGAGTGGAGAAGTATTGTCTTTTGTTTGGTAATGGTGCACTCAAGCCGGATACACATCAAGAATATACTCGATATTAAAACACGCGTGACACTGTGGTGCACTGAAATCCAGCTATGTGGTCCAATTACGAGAAAATAAAATGAATCCATCACGATTGATTCACTAGGAAAATGCAAGCCTCTGACCGTCAAGAACAGAGCGTTGGGCTAAAATTGAACGGTTTAAAGCGTTGGTCGAGAAGACATGTAGTTTGTCAGGCGGACATGGAACGACAGACTCAACCGGAAGCCTGGGTTTCCTGCCTGAGAATGGAAGGAGAATTAAAACAATAGCATGCGTTTATGAAATAATTACTGTTCCTTACCGCAAAAACAACAGCGCAATTGTTATTCACAAGAGAAATTGACACTTGGCACGCGAATTGCAATCACATATTTACCTGCACAGCAAAGAATCATGGATTTCTTCCCGGTTTTTGTATAGTCCATACACCTTATTCCAAAATGGCCGTCATTTAAATATTCTTTTATTCGTATTCAAATTAACCCTTGATGCCTCGTTCTTGAGCTAAAAATTCAACGGTTAGGTCTAATTTGAATGAAAACGAAAGAACATCTAAATGGCGGCCATTTTGGAATAAAGTGTATAGGAATATAAGTGATTTGTTGATATCCCTGTCACATTCACTTAGTTTTACAACGCTTTCCCTGCCTTCCCGAATCTCCCCTTTCAAGTGTGGAAACCAACAACTTTCCATGTTAATAATGTCGTCTCAACCGAGCTGAGCTACAAATCAGATTTAGTAACTTTGACATTGCTACTCTACTTCCGACAGCACATTTGGACAAAAAATGATTTAATAATAACACTAATAATAATAATAATAATAATAATATAATAATAATAATAATAATAATAATAATAATAATAATTTGTACATGTAGTGCATTATTATTATTATTATTAAAACTTCACAATAATTACTTACAAGATTAAGAAGGCTAAAAGAAATTGAATATTTACATGATTATTACATTCAATTATTTACATTTTACAATAAATAGTATTCTGATAAATAAAAATAAAAAAAACGATTCGACGCCTGTGCATTCATGTCTGCTTACTATTTCAAACAATTTAATAACAATAGAATTAATAAAGCCACAATGGTAATCAATGTAGCGAAAAGACAATGTATAACTAAACTAATGTCGTTACATTTTTATCCCGACAGTGATTTTATCATATCTATTACATTTTTTCTTTTCAATTATTATTTTTAGCCTTATTACATGTACGTACACCTTTTGCTGTTCATTTCGAGAAAATATGCAATCATTTGCACTAAAAGTCAGACAATAATGCGAAAATACGTTCATTTGCGCCACCAATCAAGGCAGAAACTAGCGCCCATGCCTTTTGCAGTCATGGTGAATGAGCTTGTTAACAATTGGAGCCTGAGAGCGAAGTTTGTTGACGATCTTACAATAATGAAAGTTATACCCAGGAATTCACCAATAATGCGCCACATCGTCTCGGATGTTCAAGAATTTGCTAGTAACAACGACATGCAGCCTAATCCAGTAAAATGTAAAGAGATGCGTGTTAACTTTCTTCACTATAGTACCTATAACGAGGAAGAGACATCATTTAAGCTACTCAGTGTGTATATCCCTAATGACGTCTCATGGGCTGCTCACTGCGAG
>NC_090886.1:31742522-31750022 GCF_036669925.1 Montipora capricornis
CTGGGAGGGTGAGGACTTGGTAGGTCGGAGCTGAGAACTGGCAATTTTTGATGAGCCACGAAAAGTGCATTTTGAAATTGGATGTGACCCCTCGCACTTTCGATCCTTATGGAATTTAAAACAATCTCCTTTCCGGACAAAATCTGCCTTTCCTTTTGGTGGATGAGCTGGGTTTTGGAGTGGTCGTGGCAGGGAAACTTGCGATTTAAGCCACAACTCGCCATGGATTCGATCTCAGGCAAGAGCAGCACGGTGTTCCTGACTCAGAAAACGAAAATTCTCGTCGTAAAATGTCCAGTTGTGGCCCCTCCCAGCCAAGTCCTGGATTATCTCACCATATTTCATGTGATTATAATAATCTTATAATCTATTCTAAACGTTACAGGCAGCCAGTGTAATTTTTATAATATAGGTGTGATATGGCAATACCGTGGTGCTAGATATAGGACTCTTGCAGCTGCGTTTTGAACACGCTGCAGTTTAGTGAGAGCGCAGTAGGGTAGTCCGTACAAAAGTGAATTAGAATAGTCCAATCTGCTTGTGATGAAAGCGTGGATTAATTTATCGGCAGATTCTATACTTAGATATTTTCTGACGCGTCTAATGTTGTGAAGATGAAATAAAAACACTTCTAAACGTCTTGGTTATGTTGAAGTTCAGGTTGAAATGGCAGTCAAACCAGGCCCCTAAGTTTCTAAGGGGTTCCGTGCTCGGGGAGATGGTGGATTCGCCAATAGTTAGAGTAGCGCGTTTAGTTTTCTGTAGCAGCGCCTTCGTCCCAATAAGCATAAACTCTGTCTTGGAATCATTGATCATGAGTTTATCATTGATCATCCAGTTACGGATGTCACAGAGGCACGCTTCCATTGCTGCAATGGCGGCGTCTTGATTGGAATCATCACTTGGATTGAAAGCCAGATAGATACTAGTATCATCAGCCTAACTGTGCGCTGTTGGCAGGTGCTAGCTAATCACGTCAAATAGATCACTGTTGTAAAGGGAGAACAGCATTGGGCCGAGACAGGAGCCCTGTGGCACACCAAACTTCAAATCAAAACTGCCCGACTTTGCACTGCCGGATTGCAATACGCTGGGGTCTATTCGACAGATAGGATTTGAACCACGTTACTGCTTAATCTTTAATTCCAAATTTGTTTTTCAGGCGCCGCAGTAATATGTCATGGTCTACTGTGTCGAAAGCAGCGCTTAAATCTACAACCCCGGTCAAAATTGTTGGAACACTTCATGGGAATCTCCCCCTTCCCCCTTCACAAAGTTGAAAAAAGTTGGTGATCACACATTTTCCTGCAAAACTCGCGGTATTCCCCAACTTTATAAGGGGGGAAGGGGTATAGTGTCGTGAAGTGTCAAGTGTTCCAACGATTAATGTCCGGGGTTGCAACTCCGGTCAAAATTGTTGGAACACTTCATGGGAATCTGCCCCTTCCCCCTTCACAAAGTTGAAAAAAGTTGGTGATCACACATTTTCCTGCAAAACTCGCGGTATTCCCCAACTTTGTAAGGGGGGAAGGGGTATAGTGTCGTGAAGTGTCAAGTGTTCCAACGATTAATGTCCGGGGTTGTCTATAAAACAGGAATTTGAAACATGTGGTCACGCCAAGAGGGCACAGAAAAGGAAGTTATTTTGCCGTTGTTGAAGGTAAAGGAGACTTTTAAATTCCATATTTGAAAAGTCTTTTCTTTTCCTTTAGAGAGACTGTGATTTGTAGATTCAGAGACAACTCTGAACAAAGAGGATTGTGAACGACTTTGTTTAATTAGATTAAAAAATGAGAATATATGTTTACGTTTGTGTTCATGCTTGTTTGAAGACGTTTCGTGGTGGTCGATATCGCTAAAATAGTGGAAGAAATTTGGTGAAAACAAATGCAAATATGACCTCTCAGGAGAATGAAGCTGGACAAGAGTGTATAAGAGACGACAATCTAAGCAACAGACAGCATCGCAGTGTGTATCTGATAACGTACAGCCAAGCTGACGAGCAGATAGTTTCGTCGCGTGAGTCCTTCGCCGTAATAGTTCTGGATGCGTTTGAAAATTCTGATCCAGAAACACAAAGCCGTGTCGTACAATGGGTGTGTAGTGAAGAGAGTCATAAGAACGGGGGCATACATTACCATATGGCTGTAAAACTTGATCGTTACCGGAGATGGCTTAAAGTTCGTAATTATGTGGACACGAAGCATGGAATAAAATTGCATTTCTCAAGCGTTCACGCAAATTATTATTCTGCTTGGAAATATGCAACTAAAGAAGACAAGCAATATTTTCAATCACCAGATCATCCCGATGTGAAGCCTCCAAAAACGCAAAAGGCAAGTGAGACCCGTGTTGGTAATGGGAAGAAAGAGCAAAAAGCAAGCAAGCGCAAGAGAAAGGCTCGCTTATCAGTGTTTGATGTTTCCCAGCTTGTCGTTGAACGAGCAATTAGAACACGAACTGAACTTCTAGTTCTAGCCAAATCTCAGAAGAATGAGGGAAAAACAGATCTCGCGGAATTCATAGCCAATCGCGGGTACAAAGCAGTCGACGAGGCCTAAACTATTGGTTGGGACATAGAAGAAGCCCCTTCTAACCTTCAAAGAAGTCAAAGAAGACGTATGGAAATACTGCATGCGGTAAAGCATCACGATTGCGTTGAAGGATGCAACACCCAGTGGTTATGTATGGCTCGAGATATTCTGCAGCGAAATGGTATATCAGAAACAGAATTTGCCGAAGCAGTACGAACTCTTTTAATTAAAGGGCGTGGCAAAAATAGGAATATCATTCTTATTGGCCCATGTAACTGTGGTAAGACATTCCTTCTAAATCCTCTGAATACAATATACAGAACATTTACAAATCCGGCAACAACTAGCTTTGCCTGGGTAGGTGCTGAATTATGTGAAGTAATTTTTTTGAGTGACTTTCGTTGGTTGGAGAAGATTATCCCTTGGCACGATTTGCTATTACTTCTCGAGGGGCAAACTGTACACTTACCAGCTCCCAAGTCGCACTACTCCAAAGACATTGAATTTAAGCACGATGCACCTATCTTTTGTACAGGAAAAGAGGAAATAGTTTTTGTGCGAGGTGGGACAATAGACTCCATGGAGACTGATATGATGCGTTGCCGTTGGCGCATTTATCGCTTTCACGTCCAAATCGCGCCAAGTGAACAACGAGAGATTCAACCTTGCCCACGCTGTTTTGCAGACCTAATTGTGCCTTCTCAAGAAAACACCATCGCTAGTTCGTAAAATCTTCCGTAAAATATTGCCTAATGCGCTGAAAAAAATAGCCACCGTTGTTGTCAGTAACGATGTATGAAATATCACTGATCTTTAAGAGCGCGAACGGACGACACGAATTACCATGACGAATTACCATTGTTATCAACTTCTTTAAAATACAGTCTACCGGTTTCAGTTATCAAAATCACTTTAAGAGAACTTCTGTTTGAAAAGCACTATATACTATCGAAGCTTTTTTGGAATTCCCGATAAAATTAGCCGTAAACAATGGGATCTTAGAGGGTAATTCGTGAAAATTAAAGAAGATCTTAGTGTTAGACATTTGATACTTTGAAGAACACGAATTACCATTTTAAACTGAGGTCTGTACAAGAAAACGGCAAAGTAGGACGGTAGAGCTATCGCAAGTGAACATGTATGTCGAAAATCATTAATCTTGAGCAAAAAAGGGGTTTATTTCACACCCGGTTGTAGTTTCAAATGGCCTTTTCTTGATGGTCATTCGTTGAGGCTCTCCGTGGTTATTATTGATTTGACCAGCCGTGTTTATGTGGCCTCTGCTATGAGCAATGCGCTAATATCACAGAACGTACATGCAAATGCTTAACTTTCCCATTAAATTCGCTGTAATAAATATTTGTCGGAAATCAGGTTTTCAAACTTCGTGGCTTTAGTTCAAGGGGGAATGAACCAAAAGTTTCTGTCCAAGTTTTTATTCACTTTGAAACGATTTGCGTGCAGACGGTCAAAAATATTGTATTAACAAATACTTAATTACTGCTTACGAATGAAGTACTCAGTTGGAAATTCATACTTTCCATAATTCGTTCTGTTGGATTTGTGCAACAAATGGTTGGAATATGTACCTGGTTAAAATCAATATTTTAGGCGGTTTCCCTTACTTAAGAGTACATCATGTAGTCTCTTGTCCATTGAAGCAATTAAATTGTTAACTGTGGTTAAGGGAATTCCCGCTATTGTACGCATGTCACGCTCTTTAAATTCTTGGAACGTTTCGCTTGTGATACGGTGCAATTTGGCTTCTTCTCGTAGTGCATTATTTGCAAAGTGAAAGAAATTTTCAATAGGAGCCAAATTCGGACTTCTTGGGGGCAATTTCAACAACTCCTGAGTGCGACTCATGGCTCTCTTTGCTGCTGCCGAATTTTCACATGGATCACCGTCTTGAACAAAAATACGCCCCGGTCCCTTGTCTGCAAGATCAAACATGCGATTAAAGTTTCTGTCTATGAAATCTTCAAAATATGACCCGGACATTTTCTCATAGGGTTCACATATAATAACTCCCTTTCCATAGCTGATAGCAACCATAACTTTCAAGACTCGTCCACCCGTTCCTTCTTTTCGTCCTTTGGCTGTACATCCAATCTTAAGACCCTCGGACATCGTCCTCCAAATTCTTCCTTTAGGAGCACAAGCTTGATCTAAGGGATTATTTTTGTGAGCAAACGAAGTCCTATCCAAATAAAAAGACACCTGCTCGGTCCAAAAGTTTTCACATGTGTAGCTTTTCCTGCAGTGTCTTACAAAGCTTACAAAGGCTAATCTCTTCTTAAGGTCATCCTTTCGTAGAAGTCCCTTTTTCCGCGCTTGTAAGTAGAAATAACCTTCTTTGTTTAAAAACCTTGTCACTGTGCGGACAGAAACACCTGCGATAGAAAGTCCTGCTTTTTCCAAGACCTGCTTTGCGTTGAAATTGCCTTCTTCATTGCGAAGAGCCACTAAGCATCTGAGGAGCTGCCGCTCCTGTCTAGCACTTAATGTTTTAGGCCTTCCTCTTGTTGTTCGATTAGATGGTGTTTTCGGACATTTCTACAGATCCTTAACACACTACTTGGTGAAACGTTACAAATATCAGCTATTTTTCGAACGGAGAGACCTTCAATATGCCTTAATGCGACTTCTAAATACCATTGCTACTTTTTACGTTCTGTTTTCATAAATTTCCTTTCCTTGACTGTTATATAATATACCATGCAATTAGTAAAGGAATGTCCCAGTTTAACGTAGAACATAGCATTTTTTCTTCCAAAAAATATAATAAACAGCCTAGAGTCTTCACAAGACACACGAAAAGCGTGACGCACAATGTTGCCTCACTATCTCTCTGGAACTTTCCGACCTTATCACGTCTACAGACTGTAGGAACACTAGTAATGTGACTTGTTGTTTGTTCATGTTGACGAGTATGTCGTTGCGCATGCGCAGTAAGGCAGTTTCCGTACTGTGATTTTTTCGGTAGGCTGATTGAAATTCCAGAAGCATCTCATTGGACGACACGTGATCGGAGATTTGTAGTGCAGCTAGCTAGTGCAGCTGCATTTTCAGTGATTTTTGAAAGGAATGCAAGATTGCTGACGGGCTGGATTGCTGGCCAACGGGGGAACTGACTGGAACCTCTTGTAAAGTTGATAATGCTGCTGGAGACGGATTGCTGGAAGCCTCAGCAGGAGATAAACGACAAGAAACTTCCTCTGCAACTGTGGTTATCAAGGTCTCAATACTCTGTGGTGATAGATAGATAGTTAGATAGATAGTTAGTTTAATCTCAAATGCATTCGCAGCCCAAGGGCTGAATTACACAATTTTACAATCAAAAATTTAAAAATTTATAAAACTATTTGCAAATCATATTATACTAGCAATTTACAATATTATAACATAATAAAAATTAAATAAAATATATCGACTATAAATCTAAATTAATTAAAAAGTATCATCATTATCACTATTATTATTATTATTATTATTATTATTATTATTATTATTATTATCGCGCACCGTAACAACAGTAAAAGGGATATCATATCGATAAAAATCTAGCCATTAAACTTTCTTGCCATAGCAAATATAAAAGTGTTCATCGTTCTGGAGGTGCGAAGGCGTGGCATATTAAAATTAAATGGATTGTACCGACTCTGCTAGCACAGACTCATTTGGGTGGGTAGAGACATCAGGGTCAGGCACTAATGCGATAGACTGAACTTGTGTTGACCGTTCTGTCCTTGCAGGAACAGCCCGCACAGCCGCACTACTGGCTTAGACACTAGATCGAGGGCTGATACGTTTCGTGAGGGTATTTAAGATGTACAGCGACTGGACTTGGGTTTTGGCATGATGACAATCTGCAAAACCAAAACAGGACCCAGAACCAAACGAAAACCAAAGCAGGAAGACTAGTATTATACTAAATGAGATCGAAAGGGTGAAGTGGGCGAGGAAATTTAAAATTAACCTGGCGGGCACACAAAACCATGTCAAGACACAAAGTCGACGCGTTGGTTTACCCTTGATGCCAGAAAAGAAAAACAAAGCTAGCATAACTACATATGAATAACCACAAGCCAGCATAACTATATATGGCTGACCATAGAAGAAAAAGGCTAGGATATCTACATATCACAAGCCACAAGCCAGCATAGCTACATATGCATAGCTATGAAAGAAATAACACTAGGATAACTACATATCACTAGCTTATATAGCCACAAGCCAGCGTCGCTACATATGCATGGCTATGAAAGAAATAAAGCTAGGATAACTACATATAACCAATCACCAGCCAGCATAACTACATGTGCATATACCACTAGCAGAAGCCAGCATAACTACATGCGACCAGCACAAAATTATTCAATCATAACTACATATGACTAGAGAGAAATTTGCGAACATACAATGTAGCAAGAGATATGGAAACCCTGCTGGTGAAAATGAATGGCTCACAATAAAAGATCAAACATAGAGAACCTAAAACATTATTATGCAAATAAGAGCCACTTTGTTAACAAATGAGGTTGAATTCCTCCTGAAATACATATAAGGCCAATAAAAAGGCCAAAAATAAGAGCCAAAAATCATTTCGAAGAAAATTATCAAACATGACTAAAAGCCAGCGTGAAAAACAATGGGTCAATTCTCGTAAAGACCGACAGCTTTAAGGGCAGCGCCTCGATAACTGCGGTAAAGTAAATACTGTCCGGATGGATTTGAGTGAACTCTGTCCGCTAAATAGAAATCTTTATGGGGATTATTGAACTCAGGATGACGACAACAAAAAACATTAAGTAAATCAGCTAAAACAACACTAACATATTGGTTCAGAACCGTTGCGTTACGCCAAAACGACATAGCATGCGGAAAGAAAATGCTACTGAAAAATCGCACTTAGGCAGACGCACCAGATCTTCGATCACAGAGCCGACCGTCTCCGGTGGAAGTT